>NW_028258377.1:32934583-33281666 GCF_053883595.1 Heterocephalus glaber | reverse complement strand
CCACAATGCCATCTGCCATGTTGTGATGTAGCCAGAGGACCTCCACTACGGCCCCCTGGTTTTGGACTTTTAGCTTCCAAAAACTGTGGCCTTAAATAAACCTCTTTTCTTTATAAAGGATCCAGCCTGTATGATTTTGTTACAGCAATGGAAAATGGACTAATATACCCTCATTCTGGTGAGGTTTCATTGCTTTCAGTGGGTTACTTTCTCCTAGCAAGACTAGATTACTCCTGGTGAACTTCATTGAGGTTGATTTTGATCAGGTCTTGTCACCCTCTATGGTCTGAACTTGGAGCACTGGGTCAGAAAATTACCAAAAGGCCAAAAATGATAAACACATTCCTCCTGGCCACTGCCAGCCTCCCGCCTGACTGACACTGTTGGTTTCCCAGGTTTATCCTGAACACTGGTGGTCTCCTTGGCTTATCTTCAACCGGCCCAGCAGTTTGTGATAGAAATCTTCTGCTTATTAATCAGTTCTTTGACAGAGAAATCGAGTCATTAAATGTATGAGAAAGCAAAGACAGAGCATAGAAGCATATATGTTCTTGCATGCACGTGCACACACACGCACACACGCACACACACACACTCATACCAGCATCAACCCATACACGCCTGTCAGGACCTGTTTGGAGACTGGCGAGTTTATGTAGGGTTGAGGAGCTTGAGCCAAAAGTGTCAAATTAGTAGATTTCCTGTAAGTTTTTGTTTCTTTTGATCCTTTTAACTGATGCCCTGTTTCGTTCCTAGAGGTGTATTATCCTAGATTATTTCAAATATTCCTTCTCTCATTTACTTTCCAAAGCGAGCCTTCTCCTCCTCTTGCTCAAACTTGGCTTCCCTATGTCCCGCCTCTTCAGTGCCTTCCCAGCGCTGCACGGCCAGTCTCCCAAACCACTGCAGGACCGAGTGGTTTAGCTGGTGTTTCCTAAGTCACTTTTGTCATTCTAAAGGAATCTTTGAATGCTATGGAGTAGATTATGTTTGTCTTTCAGGATTTCCTTCAGCAGAAGAAATGATACTGGCAAGGGGTATCTTTCTGTTAGGTGAAGTTCACCAGAACAGCTTTCTCATTAACAAAATGGAAAAGATATTTATTTTCATCATTGGTAAAATCAATAATATGTTCTTTTTATAGAAAACTTCATACTATATATGCAAGTTGAAAAAACCCTCAATATTTCTATACCCTAAAATAATCCACTATGAGCCAGGTATGTTGGTACAGGCCTCTAACCCCAGCAGTCTAGGAGGCTGAGATAGGAGAATCACCTGGGGATTTAGCTCAGTGTGAAGGCTTTCGATTCAGTCTTCAGTACTCTACATAGGCATGCGCGCGCACGCGCACACACACACACACACACAAACTACTGTGAACTTTTTCTGTATTTATTCCCACTTCTGTTTCTCATTATAATGTTTAGAGGCTTAGATAATATTGTTGTGCTCACACTTTACCTGACTTTATGTCTCCATATATTCTCTTGGTATTTTAAATAGAATTTGCCATGTTATTACAGGTTCTTAAGGAAGATACTATTTATATATTTGTAGTGTTATATAAAACGTCCTGTTGGACTTGAAATATTTTCAGTGTCCCCAACTATCAGGCAATTGTTTTTGTAGTTATTTTCAACTTTCCTTGACAAATAACATCGCAGTGAAGATCTTTAAAGAATATGTTTTTAAAATTTTCCCTCATAGTTCTATTCATAATAAAAGTCATCTTGTCTGAGCTCCTCTTCTGAGGTTGTCTCCGAGTCTTTATAAAGCCCTGTGCTGCACAAATCCTTATTCTTTTTCCTCTTCCTAGGAGCAAGCTTTTCACCCTCTGAGACCTTGGCCACCCTTTATGAAGGGTCCTTTCCTTTCCTTTGCCCATGGACCACAGAAATTACATCAAAATGACTCCAGCCTCACTTCCTTGGAGGCCCCCATCTCTCCCTGCTGAGTCTACCAGTTCCTCTGTTAAACATTCTAGTGGTAGCTCCGGAATTATCCTTCACAACACATATTATGACTATAGTTCAACAATGTTTAAACAACAAATTGGGTGACCATTTCTTCATGCTTTCCTTCTTAACTGGAGTATAAATTGATAGTCTCATATTCATACTCAGTCCTCGGAGCTGTACACATAGTGCTCGGGGAACATTTGCTAAATGAATGAAAGAATGGATGAATGTTCTTCCAAAATACCTTATAGATCAAAGTCTCTAGGAATGAATAAATCATAGTTATCTTTTCTCAGGTCGGTATTTATGTTTGCTCATAACCTGCACCAGCTTTATAGCCAACATGTATGGGGAACTTATTACAAGCCAAGTGCCATGCTAAGCTTTTTGTATGTTTTATTTTATTTAAAGATTACAATAGCTTTATGAGATGGGCACTACTAAGCCATATTTTATATTCTTAAATGACGAACTAGGGAGAGAGGTTGTATAATTTGCCTATGGTTACCCAAATAAGGAGAGGTGGGGCTAAGATTGGTCTGACTTGTTTTTGAGTTTTCAGCCATTCTCCTCATCTGTTTAGGCTACAGTAAAAATGATCATTAACTGGCTGATGTATGAACAACAGAAGTTTATTTCTCATAGTTCTGGAGTTTGGATGTCTGAGATCAGGGCAAGTATTAGTCAACTTTCTTGTCACTGTTATACAATACCTGACACCCAAAATTTAAAGGAGGAGAGGTTTCATTTGGCTCATGGTTCAGGGGATTCAGTCCATGGTTAGCTGGCTCTGACACAGAAACATCATGCTGGAAGGGCATGATGGAACAAAGATGCTTAATTCATGGTGGCTTAGAAGCAAAACAAAGGGAACAGGGCCAGAAAGGAAGGGGAGAGGAACCAGATATAGACCCTAAACTGCCACCTCCATTACCTACCAAGTCACACCCAGAGGTGGGCTCCACCAATGCCCTGGGCAGGTCTCATGGCCAATCATGTTGCCACTGTACCCTAACTGCCATAGGGTACCAGCATAGTTGGGTTCTGGTGAGAGCCCTCTTCTAGGCTTCAGGCACTGTTTTCTTATTGTATGCTCACATGCTGGAAAGAGAGTAAGAGAACTTTCTGGGGTCCTTTTTTATAAGGGAATCAATTCCATTCAAAAGGGTTTTACCCTCATGTAATTATCTACCAATATTTCTACCCCCTAATACTATTACATGGTGGGTGGAGAGTTTGAGATTTCAATAGATAAATTTTGGAGAGACATAAGCAGTCCATTGAAGCCACTCTGTGATATTTTCTGGACTGTTCTGTCTTTTTTTAGGGGGGCTGTCAATGCATATATTTTGATCATATCCGTCCCCCATTACTATCCTGGAATGTCTCACTTGGTGAGCTCTTAATCAGTGGAATAAGTCTCTGTCTTGAACTATGCATGGCAAACCATGCATGGCTATTCTTTCTTCTTCATCATATTCATTTTCAGGCTTAATCATTGCCAAATTTCTTCAGTATTCTCCTTGGAACTATATTATAAGTTTTCTGAATCCTGTTTTGTGTCTTCATTTTCACTGGGGTACTTTCCCTTTGCCATGGGGAGTTAGTTTCTGTATGTCAAAGAAGGAAAGATAAATAACATGGAAAGAAAGAGTGCAGGAATAGCAAGAGTGTTGCAATCTCTTCTTCTCTGAAGAGAGGTGGTGGAGCCTACTGTCGAAGCCATGGACTCTGGAGACAGACCGTGCAACTCAAATCTTAGCCCTGCCACTTATGGCTCCGTAAACGTTAACAGTTAGGTACATTCTAAATAAGCTGATCAAATTCTTGGACTGAGTGGCCTGCAGCTAGCAGAGATTGAGTACCACCTCCTTGGCTGTCCTTTTGCAGCCTAGAAAGAATACTGTCTTCTGATATCACTAATATTTGCGGAGCACTTCTTATGTTCCCACTCTGATAAGCACTTGTTCTCTATTAACTCACTCAATCCACAAAGTGAGTTCTATTATTATTATTCCCACTGTAAAAATGTAAAGGAAAAGCCTCAGAGAAATTGTCTTGGCTAAGATCCTGCAGCAGGCAAGTGGAGAAGCAGGTGGTCCAGCTGTAGAGACTCTGTTTGTCCTAACCACTTTGCCCTTCTGCCTCCACTTCTTAAGCCCATCCTTTGGGACCTTCACAACCTGCATGCTTGAATAGCTCACCTTATATTCTTCCACTCCGAGCAATTTGATTCCTCTGACAAACTCTTATCTCCTGGACAGTCTTTGCTGTCCTTGCCTGCCCTCCCTTCAGTTATTAAAATGGGAGCAGGGCTCACAATGATTGATGGCCTGGATGCTGATCATTTGCTACCTCTCTTGGCTCTTGGTAAATATTTACTTTTTGTTATACGAGAACAATGAGGTTTCATACAGGAGATGGATGTCGAGTGTATATATAATATTATGCTTGTCTGACTCCTTTGAACATGCAACTCTCATTTTCCTGCCTTACTGGGGAGAGGAGGGGATGCTACAAGGTGAGTTGTTTGACTTTCCAGAGGACGCTCAGAGGTTTGCAAGTTGGATGGATTTCTTTTTCTCTTATGTAGGGCTAGAAACATGGGGCTTGCTGAATAATTTAAGATCTAGTCAGGAGCTGTCAGTTAAACGTGTATCAATGGTTGCATTATTTACCTAATGTTGTCCCTCAAATTGATTCACCTTTTAACACAGATATATAATTTAGCCTTGCCTTGAACAATAACATCTTCCAGATTATGGATGTGATGCACTAATTATATTTATACACAATGCTGTATGTAAGTATTAAAATGCAAAATGCTTCTTTGCCTCCTTGTAAATGTGTCTAGCTAGGACTAGGTTACAGGTGACTTGTGGGCCACTCTCAGCCCTGCCATCTTCTTGCTCTGTCACCCTGTGTGATGTCAGTTCTTTCCATGCTTCCATCTCTCCATCTACAAAATGAGGGGGGCTCTTACCACTCCATCTTTCCACTCTTTTGTTTTCTCTTTTCAGCTTGAGCTAATGTTTATAACAGAAAAAAGAGTCCATACAGGCAGACAGGTTAATCTAAAACTTTTTCTCACTTAACAGAAAGACAGTTTCCAATCTTTACCTTGGAAGTAGGTTGGGCAGTTCTTGTCATTCATCTGTTATTGCTACTCAGCGAAATACATGAGGAGAGATGAAACAGCGGATAGATTCTGTCATGTAGTTAGATCAGAGTCTAAGTTGTGTGGTAGAAGGGGCGGGGGAGAGAGAGAGAGAGAGAGAGAGAGAGAGAGAGAGAGAGTGAAGTATAAAATGCAAACTGCGTCTTAATGACATCGCCCAGGATTTTACCGATGTGTCTCCTATTCCCTGACCCTCCCACTCTTGGATTTTTTTGCCACTCTTCTTTCCTTTCCCTCCTGTTGTTTCTCCACTAATTTTCCTTTATTTATTGCAACTTGGAAACATGCATTTCTTTTTCCAGAGGATCAGTAATAACCCAGATATTATTTCCCCAACATATCATATGGCTTTGTGTTTTCCTGTTACTTTTCTTAGAAAATACAGTTTTTGAGAAAAATGCCTTCAACTGTGCCAACAACTTCCACCAAAACTATTTTTGCAGGGCGGCGTTGTAAAGAACTTTGTCAGAAGCAAGATTGTTTTTGAGCTCTGGGTGCTCCCTCCCCTTTCGTCAGCTTTCCCTCTGCCCCTCTCCCTGAGATGGAGCCCGTGGTCCGGGTCACCAGTCCCTGCAGAGTTGGCTGCTGCAGTCTTGCACATGGTGCTTTGAGACTCCCAAAGGTGAAGGACCTGCCTTAGCATACTGTAGTTTAGTTTGGGGGCAAGGATGAGGCTAGAATTTTGATCTTGACACTTTTAGATCTTCGATTCTTATTACACGGTGCCTTTTACCAAATGACTCCTGGCTCAGTTAGCTCTATCTTGATAGATCCTTGTTAGGACCACCTTTTTTTATACCCCCTAATCATGACTGGCCATTTATAGTGAGCAGTCATTCTTCTTCCAAGCATCTCATGCTTGTATTGAGGTAACTCTTCATTTATGACGGTGGTTAATGCCTGCCTTTCCTGTTATTTTTAAATGCCGAGGGCAGGGGCAAGTCTGCTTTCTCACAGCTTTCCCCAGTTCCCGTAGTAATAAGAACAGTAACCTGTTACAGTGGTACCTCGGTTCACGAACTCAATTCTCTCCACATTTCTGGTTGCGAACAGAACTGGATGAGAACCGAATCCAATTTTTCCATGAGGTCAACCTTAAACCTAACCATTGAATTTGAGTCAGTTCTCATCCAAGTAGGTTTGCAAACAGAATCTTGGGAAGAATTAAGTTCATGGACCGAGGTTCCACTGTAGTTACCTTATCGTCAGGTGCTCATCTTGGACCAGGCCATGTTCTGAGGCCTCTATGCAGATTAACCCAGTCAATCTTATCAGCTCACTGGGGCGACGGTTGTCACCTTCATTTTACAAATAGAAAAGTAAGATCCAAAGAGGTTAATTAACTTGCTGAAGGTCACCGAGCTACTAAATGGTAGAAGTGGGGTTGGAACTTGGGTGCCCACATACCCCAGGACCCACTTTACCTTCTACTGCCAGTCCGCAGCAGATACTCATCAATGATTCGGTGCTTTTTCTTGGCTGTGCTACTTGGAGAACACTATCTTCCATTGTGAGTGAAGATTGGTTATTTGTGAAACTCTTATGGAAGAGGATGGAATTAAGCTTATTTTTGAATCAAGCATCTGTAACATTAGTCTACTTAGGACTTTGCGAAGGTGGTTCTCTATGCTCATTCCTTTGCCCAATCCAGATTGTTCCATGCATCTCTGGGACTTAGGACTAGTAATTGTTGACTACTCTTCAGGTGATGCAAGGCAGGTGGCTTGGGAGGACAGTTGAGAAATATTATTTTAGGGTCGGATTATGCTTAGAGCACTTGCCTAACATATCTGAGTTGCTGGATTCTATTACCAGCATCACAAACAAGCAGAAAAATGAGAAATATCTTTTCTAAAGTTCTTCAGTAAGTAGTCAACCTGAGCGAGGGTACGCACCACAGTGGAAGTCTGAAGCTGGTGCAATTCCTGCCTTTTCTGCTTCCTGTACTTAGGGAGCAAATTTTGGCTAGTTTTGTGACAAAGCCTAATGCACAAGATGGTTGATGGGCCAGAGGCAAAGCCAACAGGGTAAGCGAAATCTGGCTAAATGGTTGCCCCTAAACCTGGAGCTGCTGCATATTAGAGGCCATAGTCAGGGCTCCTCTTGATGCGCGGCCATCAGCGGCAGTGGGTGGCTTCTCTCAGGAGCACTTCAGTATGAGGTCTGGTTGTCACAGAGCTCAAAAGTGATTGAAGATACATGGAGTGGTTCCATTTGAGCTTCAGGAGGAGGTGCCGGTTGTGCCAGTTGCACAACCCAGTGCAATTGCTACCTGTTCTTTAACATTTAGACATTGTGGTTGTGTTGCACTCCATGAGAGCTTGACACTCAGCCTGGCCACAGACAGGCTTCTCCTGAGGCAGGGACATAGTCAGTTGCATGGGTGGCTCCTTGCTAGGTGTTCATAGGGGTGGTCCTATAGCCTGAGCCTACAAATCCTGTTTTCTATCAGGACCATTTGCAGAAAGCCCGCAACTGCTCCAGTTCTCCTGCTTCTGGTAACTGTTTCCTCATCTGCTTCCCATCCACCCATGTATCCTTCCATTCAACCATCAAACACTTGGAAAGTATCTGCTTCATCCTAGGTACTGATTAAGGTACTTGGGATCAAGCAGTGGGCACAGCAAAATGGGTGCCCTCCTGCAGTTTTCACTATAGCACAGATTGGCAGCCATTTTTGTTTCCAGTCATCCTGTTTCCTGACCATTTCTCTATCAGTCATAAGTTCTACACAGTCTCATTCTTTTTAAGATAAACAGACAAGTGTCCCACTTGCTTGGTCAGATATTTGTGTGTAATATATGTGTAAACAAACATGCCTATATGTACACATACTTATGCTGTATAATCACAAATTATGGTGAATGTTTAAATAAAAAACATTTCATTATAGTAAAGGACATGTTGCCACTAAACAACCTCCAAATACTCCTCCTTGCTTTGAACATGCTTGTTCCATTGCTCTTGCCACTTTCTGAAGCAGCTCTGGAAGTTCTTTTCCATGTGTGTCTTTAGTTGTGCTGATGTGGCTGCCTGAATCAACTCAAAACGTTTCCCTTTTCGTGGTCATTTTGACTTTGGGGAAGAGCCAGAAATCACATGGTGCCAGGTAGGTGAATAGGTAGATGAAGACACACTATCTTGTTTTTTATTTGACAGAGCTGTAAATACTTAAATCAATTTAGGATATTAAGGTAGCACAACTGGACAGCTAAAGACACTCACAGAAGAAGACTTTCAGAAGTGCTTTAGAAAGTGGCAAGAATAATGGGATATGTGTCTGATAGGATGGGGGATATTTTAAGGGAGACTAATGACTTGTGTGTTTTACTATAGTGCATTTCTTTTAAATGTAAACATTCACTGTATATTTTGACCATGCCCATACACATATATTTAGCAAGCAAAGGTTGGCTCTCAAAAGTTAGGATCATCATTTTATTATTCTTCCAATTAATATTTTTTTGGTGTCTACCATGTCTTAGTCAATGAAGCCAGAGTCATTTTTTGGGTTCAAGGAATCTCTTCCCAGGCCCCCAGTGTGGGCTATATTCCTACTTTTCAGGGCAGGCCTGTGAGAAGGAACAGATGGGTAGTTGCTTGTTTCTCTTTATTCATGTTAGTTATTAGAAAAAGTAATGGAAAGAGAAAATTTTCTATTATGTCTTCAACTACAATAATATTAGTAATCCCTCCAGAAAAGTATGTTCTGTGTAAATTTCAGTGATTTGTTTCTTATTTTGAAGGTCCTAAAAACCATCAAAGAAAACCCCATATACCATCCAAATATGGACATGGATGCTTTTACCCCATCCCACAATGTTCTCAGCTACAAAACAACATTTTGCAAGATTTATCCACAACAAATTAGCTTAGATTTATTGCAGATTATTGATTTCAGCATTGAAAGGTTAATGAGGTTTGTGCCTTCATTCAGCACTTCTGCTCTGGGAAGAATAATGAGATTGCCTGGAGACACAAACCATTCAATTAAGACAAACAGATGACTATTATGTGCATCCTGACTGCCTTCCGATACCCCCCCCCACTCTTCTTTCTTTCTCTTTCTCAATGTCTTCTAATTCCTCTGAGGATTTTCATTTTTGAACATGAAGAGACAATTAAAGTGATCCCAGGCAGTTCTGTTCCAAATTATAGATGACTCCCACACAGACCCTCATGTGGAGAAATAGAGCTAATCTCTGCAGTCTGTCGAGGTTTTCTTCTTCGGTACGTCTCCAGACATCTCTGTGTCTCAATGATAGAGACACAAATTGATTTGTTCTCAATTAGAAACCTGACAAGAAGATCCAAATACAGTTAGAAGCAGGAGGCTGGAGGATACCAAAATGCTATGGTATTTCCATATTTTGCCTACTGGTAGACAGAGCCATTATAGAGCTGGGTTTAAGTAACTTCAGACAACTGTTTCTCTTTGGCCTCTAAAGATTTTCCAACTTAATAATCTATTCACGAATAGTTACACACCCATCCTTATAAACTTGCTAACATGGAATTTTCATAGACCACGGACTTTATGTGTAATTTATTTAATTCTAGATAAGATAGTAACCCATTTAGGGAACTCAAGGTCTGGCTTCTTCAAGGTCTTGTGATGAATGCAGCAGCCTGAGTGAGTGCAGAGCAGTTTCCCTCATATCTGTATCTGACTCAAAGCCTTAGTGAACCAAACCAGGGTCTAGTGGGGAACCATAGCAGAGAGCAATGAAAACTGTTGTCTCGGCAGTAACTCTCTGTCTACTTAAGGATAAATTATATATCATTTTACTTGAGCAGGCACTCCTTTGGTATAATTCTTCTAGAAAAAGCGAAGAACAGGTGGAAGCCAAGTTACTAGACTGAGATCACATTTTAATTATGAACTTTGGAGCTGGGAGGAAGTTTAAGTACATTTTGGGCTTCTTTTTCACTTTGCCACTGGGAAAATGAAGCCTAGAAAATGAAAGGCCCAGGCCCAGCAAAGGCAGCTGCCTGACTTTTCTCTCCACCACCAAGTCCGAGTACTTTAGTCCTGTTCTGATATAAACCAGTCTCAAGGCCTTGAGGCCGTCTTCCCTCCTAAGCTGATTTTTTGGGGGGTGGTTATAAATGGTCCTAGCGATCCACTGACCATCAGCCATAACGTTGTGAGACCACTAGGATGCATTTTGATTGCCCAATAACTTATTGACAAAGGTCAGGCTAAATGTGATTATTTAGAGTGCAGGCAGTTAGTGAAGCTAAATTTTTGATAATGTTTAAGACTGTAGGGTTTCTTAGGCTCTCAGACTCTTAAAGACATCCTAGAAATAATGTGGCTTGGCTCACAACTTAATCTTCCTTAAAATAATACCACAGACTACACTGAATGTACTAAACCCAAGACCTAATTGTACATATTTTGATTTACATATGGGAGAACTTTCTATAGGGCTGGTCTTTTTCTAGAATTTTTCATGCTATTTCTGAAGTAACATTTGAAAGCTAAGCTTGGTACTCATGGAGCTTATACAAAATAACATAGTCACCAAAACCTGTCTTCTCTGAGGGGCACATTAGCTAATGCCTTAAAGAATCTTTGTGCACGATCCCTATGACAACAAAGAATGGTTGACCCATTCTTGTCAAATGAGACATTTCTGAGTTTGGAATGGAATATAAAAATGCAATGAACCAGAATGATCTGATTTCTTCTCCATGTTTGTTCAGAAAGTCAAGAACTAGGTCAAGGATGCCAAGATTTTTCTAACAACAGATGCAGTAATTTTAAACCACTATAGGAACCATTAAAATTATTTATTTTAAACTGTTGAAGTAGGTATTTTATATTAATGGACACTGGAATGAGCAAATTGTAGCTTTTTAAGCGAAGAGCTAAATCCCAAGGGGCACTATGGAGACTAATAAAATAGCTTCCTGGATTCTCCTTCAAGAGTGAAGGCCTTACCTCCTCAGCTGCGGGGAGTTCTACTGACAGAAAACCCTCAGCTCTCAGCCCCCACAGGGAGTGCCCCAGTTGAGAAGACTAATCTTGCCCGATGTCGTGTTCCCTTCTCTGGACAGGAGCCAACAGCGGCCGGTTCATGTGAAGCATACAGATTTGGTCTCTTATTCACAACGCGGGCAATTCCGAAGAGTCATCCAAGTTCTAGAACTTCCTGTGGGATTGACTGAGACTTTCACTGGGATTGTATCACAACTCAAATTCTTCCTTTGTCCCTGGCTTTCTACAGGTGTTGACTCCAAGGCCCTGTGTTACTGAATCTCTTATATGTTGCTCCACTTCACTGTCTGAGAAACTAACCTGCCACAGAGAGAATGTCCCTCAGGAACACAACAGAGCAAGGGGTTAGCAAATTCAGTCCTACAAGAATAATTCTGGTTCATCGCCCACTTAGTAAATAAAGGTTCATTGGAACATAGCCACACTAAGTCATTTACATGTCTTCCTCCTACAATGGCAATAGAGTTCAGTAGTTGGAACTGAGACTGTGTGGCCCACAAAACCAAAAATACTTATTTTCTGGCCTTTTGCAGAAAAATATTGCCAATACCGGCTGCAGAATACTGAAAGAAACAGAGATATTAGATGATAGTGGAATCCAGGACAAGAACTCTCAGAACATTATGCATTCTGAGTGGAATTTTCACCATCTGTTTCATGAAATAGCCTTCGATATGTTCTCATCTAGTGATATTCATGTCCAAACTTTTCTCTAACTTTCTACTGGATTGATATGGAAAAATAAAGAACATTAACTTTCAGTCTTTAGTTTGACACCATAAAATATCTTATTTTCCACTGTGCTTTAGAGTTTACAAAGGCATTTTTGCATATTTTCATTATCTTGAGGTAGACAGGTCAGGGTCCACCACTGATAAAGAAACAGGTTCAATTGTTGTCTCTCATCATGTAGTACTTTTAAAGTGTGAACTTTTTGTCTCATAGATTTTCTTAGCAAAAGAAATGGAAAATCAAGAAAGAATCATTGCATAGCTATGAAGTAGTAAGCAGGGAGGAGAATCAAGATGATTTCTAGAAAGAGAAAAATTATCTTTCCCTAATGCTTATTTATATATCGATTCATCAAATGTTTACTAACACTGAGTCAGTATATTGAGAGATTGGTATATTGAAAAATTCTGCAGATCATTCTTGTGTTTATCATTGGTCAGGGACTATGGGTTTGTGTTTTCACCTTTCACACCTAAGAATAATTTCTTGTTTTTCTGCTTTTTATTTTTCTTCCAAAAAGTACTTATGAAGTACCTGCCGTGTATCTGGCATGATATGAGAAGATGTAGATAAGTGAAAAGCAAGCTAAACTGGTTCCTGCCCATATGGACTCCCAACCTATGGGGAGAAGGATTAATGAGTCGGATAAGGTTTGGAGAGGGGCAGTACAGGGTGCTACAGATGTGCCTCCTCAGCACAGATGGGACCTAGGGCAGGAGTGACATTAAAAGAAGATCCCAAGGATAGGTAGGAGTTAGCCAGGTAGAAAGGCAAATGAAATGCATGCTGGGCAGAGGGAATAGGAAATCCAGTCTCTGGGATGAGAGGCACTGAGACGAGTGTGTTCTGGCCGGAGTGTAGAATGGAGGTTAGTGAGAGATGAAGACTTTGGATAGGTAGGGGCAGTTCATGAGTGATTGCTTGGCAAACCACAGCAAAGTGGGTCAACTGTATTCTAAAAGGCATCAAGCACTCTCTTAAAGAATTGAAACAGCCGAACAGTACTTGTTTGTCCAGCCTCCTCCCCTCCTCTGAAAAAAATCCAAACAGCAGAACTATAAAGTAGGATCCAGGTAGCTATTTTCCATGCAGAGCCTGATGGGGCACAGACTGGTTAAGGAAGACCAACTTAGAGCCACAGTCTGTATTTACAAATGAAGTGGACACTCTACACTTGCCAATTGCCATGCAGTTTCTTTGACTGCCTCTAGCCTAGGCCATTTCAGCTCGGTGGTCCAAAGCTGCCTAGGCCCCACCTGCCCTGTCCCTGTCCCACTCAATCCGGTAAACACCACAGACTTGTTTTTAGAGGCTTTTCTCCTTCACCTTTGAGGCCAAGTGAAAAGTGCCTTCTGCTCTCTGTCCATCAGCATTTTGATTAAAGTCCCTCGGGCGCCCTTTTCTTTGAGTGAGCAGCTCTTCCTTGAAGGGACCAGAGTGAGCTATTTTTTCTGGATTCATGCGTTACTTGGGCAGAATGCAATTTTCCACTGAAATTACATCTGATGGCACGTCTGCACACCACTGCCCAGGGAGCCCACTCCCCCCTTGCAGATGTGCTTTAAGTCGTGTCATCAGCTGAAGAGAAGGGCAGGCTTACCTCTGATGACTCAAATCTCAGCTGAAGAGGTTGAAAGTCCTAAATTACTGGAGGCTTAGCTGGGGGAGGGACCATCAGCTTTGAGGGTTCATCCCTGTCCTCCAAATAAAAGGATAACAAAGAGTTTCTCAGATTAAATATGCACTCTTTATTTTCCGTGCTTTTATTTTACTCATTTTCTTCAGATCTTTCCAGAAAAATAGATGGACAAATGATAGGCAAGACAGTTTTATTTTTAAAATAACTTACTGAGATGATGTATGAGTAGAGTACTTTAGGGGAGGTTTCAAAAGATCCTTAATTTCTTTTTGTTTGGAGGGTTTCCTGTTGTTATTCTGTTACTGATTTCTAGTCTGATTCTATTATAGTAGAGAACGTACCTTGTATGAATTCAATTCTTTTAAGATTGCTAAGGTTTTTTTTTGATAACCCCGGATATAGTCTGTTATGGTAATTGTGCCACAGTCACGTGAGAAGAATGTATATAGTAATGTCAAGTGCAGTGTTTGGTATATACTTGTCAATTAGATCCTGTTGGTTGATGGTATTGAATTCCTCTTTATTCTTGCTGATGTTCTATCTAATATTTCTATTAATTGTTGAGAACAGAGGGCAGATATCCAGAACTATAATTTGGTATAGTTTTGCCTAATCCCTCTTTTAGGTCTCTCAGGTTTTGTTTCACTTTTGTGTTTTGCAAACCTGTTATTTGGCATATTCACATTTAACGTTACCATGTCCTCATAGTATATTGGCCTTTTAATTATTATGCAGCTCTATCTTTATTGATTATGATTTTATATGTCACTCTTTCATTTGTTTAATCCTTCTCAGTCCTTATTACCAATTCTCAGTCCCATACCAGTTGGTTCTGGGGCAGCTAAAATGAAGAGACATTCTTCCTTTCCAACTGGTTTGGAATCTTTTTTTCTGGATATGGCAAGGAAAGAGAGGATAACTCAACAGACTTAGGAGGTGAATTAGAGTCTGTAGTTTAGTGTGACACTTTCTAAATTTTAAGGTGCACGAAGAGGGGATTTAATGGATTCCACTATGAGAGGTTCTTATACTAATCTCAGTGGGCTATCAAAACCTGTAAACACTTGAGAATTCTAATGTTTATGGTTCTCTACCCACATTTAGAATCATATAAATGGAGTCAAAATCCTATCTTGGCTGTTATTTACAGAATGAACTTATGCAAGTTCTAAGTCTCATGTTCCTTATGTATAAAATAAGAGATAGCTTCATAAAATTAGTATAAGCTTGTACTTAAGAAATAATTGTGAAATCATTGTTATCACCATCACCACTGTCATAATCATTATCATCATTACGTGCACTGCTGACACATAGTAAGTCTGTCTTTCATAAAAATTTCTTTCCTGGGAATGGTTTGTTGGTACCATTACACCAAGATACAACTATCAGGTTATCACTTAGCACCAGCAGGGTTTTTGATAAATCAAGTTTGATGACTTGTAGAAGTATGAAGAGCTTGTCCAGGATATCACTGGACAGAGTGGTGCCAAGGCCTTGAAAGTACAGTCCCGTGGTTGGGAATGGTCACCATATGGGAAGCTGTCTCCACTGAGGCAAAGTGGGATGTGCATTCAGTTCTCTTGCTTCGTGCCTGACAGGTGACATTATGGGCAGAAAAACTTCATCTTAAGGGAAAACTGCAAAACAACTTTCAAAAATTTAGAGAACAAACTGGGAAGATGCATCAGCAATGTCATTATAGTCTGAGGGGAGTGTTTTCCTACATACATTCATGGAACATTGCTGAGGATGGTGATATATTGGGAGCTACATTGTGAAGAAATGAATGCCCCTCTACCTTGTACAACTTGTAATCCAGTGAGGAAGAGAGACATTGAACAGGAAATTGTGCATGCGATGAATGTTGCAAAATAAGAAGTGAGGGTCCCCTGGAAGCATGTTACAAAAGGAAATAATTAGAAGGGGATAGTTAGGGGTACCTCCTTCCAGATATGGTATCAAAGCTGATCTCTAAAGAATGACTAGGAAGAGTATTTGCACAGGAAGTGACATATGGGAAGGGCTGTACGTGGAGGGAGTCTGGCACTTTTGAGTAGGTGAAGAAACAGCAGGCAGAGGGTGACAAGGGAGAGAAATTGGTAATATTTTTTATTATTAATCCTCAGAGCAGTTAGATCGAAGGGTTAAAGGAAAGGGGCTGACTTTATGAGATTTTCATTTTAGGATGTTTAAAGTCGCATTGACTCTGATAATCTGTTTTCTGGTCACCTACCACCACTCCCTTATTTTATTTACTTATTTATATTGTATGTTTCTCATACAAGAGGAGCCATGTGACATTTAACTTCCCGGGTTTGAAATTTCTCAGACTTTTGGAGATGAGAAAGGGAAAGTTACAGAGAGGAGGGTAAAGGAATTGAATAATGAGGTATGTTGTATGGATGTACCTATTCCTCAAAATGTACCTGATCCTCCACCACTATTCTGTATTGTACAGATACACTAATAAAAAGAAATAAAGAAATCTTTAAAAATACAGTCACTTTGTGAGGACTGTAACCTGGTGTTATTCTGAGAACTGGAGAGATAGAGAAACTCAACTGCTTCCCTATACTCTAAGAATATTCTAGAGGAGTCTGGAGGTAAAGCACAGTGTCTTCCTTTTTCCTCAGGCACTCACGTTCTAAGTCCAGGGAGTCACGTGTGGCCTCCCACACTGGTTTTTTTTAGGGGAGCTCCTGATATAGAAAGATTTTACTTGATCACCCTAATTGGGGGATGAAATCCAGAGGCTGATTTCCCTGTGAATCTATGGATGGAAGGGCTTGGATCCATGTACCAAATAAATGGACTTATTGTTTCCTTGGTGTTACAAGTTTGAACTTTGCTTGTGGGCTGTGTCCTGGGCATTCAGGTATTCCTTCAGGAGGGCAGCAGCCTCTTGGTTCCCTACAGAGGTCCAGCCTGCGGCTCCCATCAGATATCACTAAATGGTGTCCTGAGGCCTGCATAACTTACGCCCAACAGCCATGCTCTTCTGGTTTATGGTGCATTCCTGCCAGGCCTGCTTTCTCTATCAGACACAATTGATTTAGAACCCAGCAACTTACATCCTAGCAAGTGGGTGTGATAAATCAGGAAGGCCCATCATCCCAGTAAATGCCATCCACTCAGTGAATTAGATCTCACAGAAGAGGAAATCTATACATTTTCCCTAGTATGTCTGCTTGGAAAACATAAAAACTATTAGGAAAACAAAAACTAAAACATATGAGAAAAATATTTGATAAAGAAAAATCGAAAAGCTTAAAAGTGAGCATAAATACAGGAAAAAAATTATGGTAGGTTTTTATTCTAAAAACCTAAAGACAAATTCATGTGAATAAAATCAAGGCAACAAGCTAAAGGGTTGTGCAGAGAAACCCGAGTGTTTCTTTGAGGCACATGACTTAGAAACCACAAAATAAAAACACGAAGTTAACAAAGAAGGCAAGACAAGAGTGGATGGCAGTCTCCAATGGAGGGTTCTTTGTAAGTCCAGCTGTATATCGTGTTCATTTTCTTTGTAGTGTTGCTACATTCTTTTTTTTTTTTTTTTGTACCGGGGATAGAACTTGGGTCCTTGTGCTTGAGAGGCAGGTGGCAGAACCACTGAGCTAAATCCCTGGCCCTGTTGCTACCTTCTTTTAAGATGGACAACCAAGGACTCAGATTCTGTTTCACCAGCCGTATTGTCTCAGGGTGCTCTTCATGTTTCTGATGACAAGTGACCCTTTTAAGCAATTACCTGCATTGACAAGAACCTTCATGGAGCTACCTGGTAATCCCCTGAGCAAGAGCAGCTGTGGCCAAACTAGCCTTTGATGAGTTTCTAGGCCTAGGAGAAACTCCTTAGGGAAGGATCTATGTGAATGTAAGTTACCAGCTAATCTTTAGGAGATGGAGCCTCTTGTTGGACTTTTCTTAGATGATGAGTTGAATCTTCCATGTTCCAAACAAAGAGGCAAGATCTTTGTCTCCATGAGCCCTTGTGATGGTTGATTTTAGGTGTCAGCTTGGCTGGGCCATAGCACCCAGATATTTAGCCAAACATTACTCTAGATGTTTCTGTGCAGGTGGTTTCTACTGAGAAGATTAACATTTAAATGGGACTCAGCCAGTTTTTGAAGGGCTTACTAGAGCAAAGACTGACCTCTCATTAGTGAGAAGGAATCTTGCCAGCCATTGAATGTGAGCTGCAACCCTTTCCTGGGTCTATGGCCTGCTGACCCACCCCATCAGGTCTTGCCTCACTATGCCTCCATGATCATGTGAGCCAAGTCCTTAAAGTTCATCTTTATAGTCTGTTTCCACCCAGTTCCATTTCTCTGAAGAAGTCTGATTAAACCAGTCCTGATAATAGAGGCTATGAGTTGTGTAGTCTGGATCAGGAGCTTAGGACACAGGCTCTGGAGCCAGAGAGGCCAAACATTGAGCCCAACTGTACCATTTATTATGTGCATGATTTCAAAGAACTGAAACTTTCTAAGTCTCAGTATTCTACATGGTAGGACAAAAAATTATGGTGAATGTTTAAATTAAAAATTCCAAAATTTATTACATGAAAAGACACATTACCATTAATCCATCTCTCTTCAAACACATCCCACCATTCTTACCACTTTTCAAAGCAGTTCTGGAAGTCCTCTTTCATCAGTGTCTTTTCATGGCTGCCTTGAAGTCATGAATTGGAAATATGTGTCTCATAAAAACATTACAGAGTGTCTTCATCCACCTTAGTTGTCAGATCTGGCACCATGTGACTTCTGGCTCTTCGTCAAAGTCAAAATGACCATGAACAGTAAATGTTTGAAGTTGATTCAGGACACTGAGGTAGCTGTGACTGCACACCTAAAGATACCTATGAAAGGATGTCAAGAACTGTTTCAGAATGTGACAGGAATGATGGGTGTGGTCAAAGCCAGGGCCAGTATTTTGATGGCTATTAAGGGCAATGTGTCTTATTGTAGTAAATTAAAAAAATTTAAACTTTTACTATATTGTTTGATTGTACAACAAATTTTGTAAAAGCAGAGATGAAACAAGAACCTACCTTAGTTCCAAGTAATAGAACACAGTTTAGGATTGGTAAGGCCAGTTCTCCTGAAACTTTGATAGATTGCAACTCTGAGGTTTTAGGTTAAAAATCACAAAACTGTGATGTGGAAGAACTTTTGGGTTTCTCTCTTTTCTTTTGTTTCAGTTTTTCTTTTCCTTTTTTATTTTTTCCTTTTTACTTGTTTCAGGTATAGCTAAATCAAATATTGACCACTTTCAGGAATTTGTCTCTTGACAAATTAAGCTCTGCTCTCCCCTTTGTTAACTCTTAGGGCTCCACTGGTTCTAGAACTGTGCCTTCTGAGATTAAAAAGCACGGAGAAGATAGAGTTTCTTTTCCAATAGCTCCAGAGTTAGTTCCTTCACTGTTGTGGCTTTCTTTGTTTTGGCTTGGGTCATAGTTTACTTCTGAATTGTACCTCAAACCAAAAACTGTGTGACTTCAGACTCCAAACTCTGTAGCCTTGTGGCGTTTAGTCCTCTCTCACCAATTTAAGCCTGGCTTTGGGAGAAAACCTCACTGGATATTTGAAGTTTTGGATCTAATCTGCATGGTGAGATATCTTGCTTATTAAGTAGTTTCCATTAATGAAGTGTTTCCTGGGAGTTCTCCAGAACTACCTTTTGGGTTTTTTAATTGAATTTTTAAATTAAGTTTAAATTAGACAATGTGACTATAAACTTGGAAAAATAAAAATGGACAGATAAAAGCAAACCTACAGAGGAAATTAAGTTAGTAAATGCACATTGGGCAGGAGCATGTGGGTGAGCTGGGATTAAATGGCTCATCTTTGAGAGGGACCTCGGCTTCTTGCTATAAGTAAATGACCTTCTCCAAGGCACTAAATGACATCCTAATAGCCTAAAAGGTTTAATGTGCTGCAGCAATTTATTCCTTGCTGATCAGTAGGTCCACTGAGTGCAGTGCTCTTCCTGTGTACCCAGAGTAAATGACTAGAAGATGAGAATATAGAAAGAGTTATTAAACTTTAAACCAACATAAAGATTTATATCATGAACTTTTCCTTTTTCACAGTGTGTTTTGTGACAGGCTTGATTTTAGAGACCATGAAACACTCCCAGCTTATTGTCCAAAAGCCTTTCCAGAAATATAGGTGATTGGATAATGACCCCAGTCACCAGAGCATGTTGGAAAGATCTTTGCTCAGATATAATCTCAACGGTCTTAGCTAGGAGACGCTCATTTGAGGTCCCAATGATTAGACATTTGTGATATTTCATTCTGACCCATAGCACTACACATCAGTCATGGCGAGTCACATACCAAATAGCAAAAGCAAAGACATTCACATTCATCAAGGAAGTGTGCTTGTGCTTTGGTCTTTTGGAGAACAGTTCCTGGGTGCTAAGTCAATCATGCTGAGTGCTGATTCAGAGAGAATGACTGGTCCACTTGGCAAGGCCAATGTTATCCTTTTTTTGCCAGTCACCCAGAAGAGTGTTTGGAAGTCATTGGCAGCATTTCTCTTTTTTTTCCCCATTAAGTTTATTGGTACATTTTAGGTATAAAATACATTTACATACATCATTGAGATCTTGTACCATTACATGAGTATCTTGGTTCGTATTTTTTTCCCCATCCCCTGACCTCCTTTCACCCCCTCCACCCTTCCCTATTTGCAAAGATTTTGTTTCCATTTTTTTCCTTTTCTCATATTTTTTCTTTTCCCTTCTTTCCTTTCCCCTACCCCTCCCACTTCCCCTGCTCCTTTAGACCTTTACTTCCTATTATGCAATATCAATTATACATTTTTAAAATTACAATATAAAGACCTAGGAGACATTACCACAGATTTTACAGAACTTAAAAGGATATAGAAAGCATATTTTAAAAATCTGTTTTGAAATAAATTTGACAACTTCTAAGAAATACTTTGGAAGACAAATTAATGAAACTAACTCTGGAGGAAATATAAAATTTGAATAGCCCCCATTAAAGAAAGTATATTCCTAGCTTGAAAATCTACCTATATGACAACAACAGGCTCATATACATTTTAACTGATGAATTATAACAAACATTTAAAGCAGAAAAAAGAAGGAACACTTCTCCCCTCATTTTAGGAACTCAACATTGTGCTAATCCTAAAACTGTATAAAGATAATAGTAGAAAAAAGTATGAACATAGGTAAAAATTTGTTTAAAAAAGCAGACTATTAGAAGTCAGATCTGGCAGTATGTAGAAAGTGGTTTTGTTATAGGGATGGCAGTGTTGGTTCAGCATTGGAAGATCCACCCCGAAAAGTCATCGTTTTAACAGAGGAAAGGAAAAAGCCATATGATCCTGTCACTAGTTGGAGAAAAAGTATTGGACTGAATTTCACAGCTGTTCATGGTAAAAGTTATCAGGAGACTAGAAGTAGAACAGAACCTTCTCAACAGATTAAAGACATGTACTCCATACTTCCAGTGGGAACACCTTATATGAATGGAGAAGATACAATGCTTTCTCCTTACGGTGGTGAACAAGGGCAGCTATGCTTACTCTCCTCCTGTCCATTAAACTTTGAAACCTAGGCCCCACCAAAATAGTCAGGCAATAAAATGACACAATTAGGATAGGATTGGCAAGGTAGAAGCAAAATCTTTATATGTAGATGAAATGATCATCTACAGAGAAAATACTAAGAAATCTCTAGGAGCCCCTAGAACTTGTATTTGAATTAGCAGGATTAGAAAACACAAGGTATATATAAAAACTCAGGTCTGTGTATACTTGCTATAAATGAAGAATTGGATATTGAAATTTAAAAGTTATGTAGGAGTACAAAGGACCTAGAAAAGTAAAAAGAGGAAAAAAACACCAGTGTTGGAAGACGTTTACTACCTAATTTTAAGACTTCTTCTAAAGCTATAGTAATCAAGACAGTGTTGGTGTAAGGAAAGACATATAGATCATTGGAATAAAACAGAATCTAGAAATAGAACTGCACATATATGGTCCACTGAGTTTTGAAAGATTATTTAACATTAACATTTTATAGAATATAAACTCAATTCAAGAGCCGAGGGAAAGATAGTGCTTTCAGCAAACAGCAGTAGAACACTTGGTATCCATATATAAAAAAATTAACCTCAACCCTTTATTTCCATACATAAAAATAACTTGAAGGGATCTATGAACCTAAATATGAAAACCTAAAAGTTTAAAACTTTAAGAAGAAATTATAAGGGAAAATGTTTATGAATTTAGGGTAGGCAAGAACTACCTAGGCTACATAAAACATGATGTATAAAAGAAAAAAATTGATAAATGAGATTCCACCAAAATTTAGAACTTTAAATGACATTATTAAGAAAATGAAAAGTAGTCCTTAAACAGACCATATTTACAATGCATATAACCTATGACCAGAATATATAAAGTACTTTTACAGCTCATTAATAGACAACCCAATTAAAAAGTAGACATAAGAAGATGATAAAGAGCCAGTACAGCACAAGGAAAAGTGTGCAACTCTAGAATCAGAAAAATACTAATCAGTACAATAACAAGATTGAATTATACACTCATTAAGGAGATGAAGTCAAAAGTTTTAAAAGCCTTGTCATGACTTCTTCTTTTTGTTGGATTCTCCCTCTTTGCGTTTAATTTGTCACACCCAATGGATTCACTCTGCTGGGCTTCCTGGGGTTGTGATCCTCATTGTCTTTTCCTAGCATATTGTCTAAAATTTTTTGGACTGCTGGTTTGGTATTCATGAAGTTCCTGAGGTGTTCTTTATCATGAAATTATCTTATTTCTCCATCAATTTTGAAAGATAGTTTTGTAGGGTACATCAATCTGGGTTGGAGGCTGTTTTCCTTGAGGGCTTGAAATACATCACTCCACGCTCTTCTTGCCTTGAGGGTTTGCACTGAGAAGTCTGCTGTGATTCTGATGGGCTTTCCTTTGTATGTGATTTGTTTCTTTTCTCTCACTGCTTGTAGAATTTTGTTCTTCTGATGGGTTTCTGGAATCCTAACTATTATATGCCCATGTGTAGATTTGTTTTGATCAAGGCTAGTTGGAGTCCTATATGGTTCACTTATCTGTATGTCAGGTTCTTTTCCCCTCCTTGGGAAGTTTTCTGCCATCACTTCTGTGAACAGTTTTTTTATGTCATGTGCACTCTCTCCTGTTTCTTCATTGACTCCGATCAGTCTTATGTTATCCTTCTTCGCATTGTCTAGCAGCTGCTGGATTGATTTCTCGTGTTCCCTTACAATTTTAAAGCAATCTTTCTTTTCCTGGTCACTAATTGCAATCTTATCTTCTATATGTGAAATTCTATCGTCACATTGGTTCATTCTGCTGCTCAGACTTTCGATGACGTTTTTAATCTCTTGGAAATCTGTTTGCATCTGTTTTATGGATTCCATTTGTTTCCTATGTTGGGATTCTATCATGTTCCTCAGATCTTCTATTATTTTATCTGTGTCCTCTCTAGATTTATTAATCATGTCTTGCACTATGAGCACAATCTTTGCTGTTATCTGAGTAATTATTTCTGATTTCATTTTTCCCAGATCCTCTTTTGTTGCCAGTTCAGAGAGTCCAGGTGGTTGAGTATCAGAGTGTTCCATCTCGTTTCCCTTTGGGGTTGCTGTAGGTGATCTGGAAGTCTGTTTTTGAGGCTTGTTTACATGTCTTCTCATTTCCATGGGGGTGGGGTTGTGCTTCTGGTGCCCATGTGGCTCACCTTCTCTGCCCTAGCAGTGTGGAATGGTGGCAGGATTGCCTCCTTCTGGGTGCTGGGGCTGGCTCACCTTCTCTGCCCTAGGAGCATGGAATGGCAGTGGAGGATCCCTCTTCCAGGTGCTGGGGCTGGCTCACCTTCTCCACCCTAGGAGCATAGAATGGCGGTGGGGGAGCTCCCCCCGGGTGCTGGGAATGGCTCAGCTTCTCTGTCCTAGGAGTGTGGAATGGCAGCAGGGAAGCCTCCCTCTGGGTGCTGGGACTAGCTCAGCTTCTCTCAACAGCATTTCTCTTGATGAGTTCATTCAACTCAGGCAAGACAAAAACGTTTCTGTGTTGCTTACAGTGTGCCAATAATTCCAAAATTGTCCTTTGGAGGTGACTGGGGTTATTGGGTTAGATTTAGAACAAAACGAAGGCAAGGATTTTATTTATCCTTAGAGTTTTGTGAAATGGATCACATTGTAACTATTCCACTAGAATAATTGATTTATTTTATAAATATTTATTGAGCACCTATTATGTTGTACCAATGGTGATAGAAGAAAGAAATATTATCCTGTGATAATATTTCACACAATATTTTTCCTCATAATTACTGAATGAGTCAGATATTTTTTTCCTTAAATTCTTTTATTGGTACATTTTAGGTATACAATACATTTACATTTATCATTGGGTACTTGTACCTGTACATGATATATCTTGGTTCTTATTTTTTCCCCATTCCCTGTCCTCCATTCTACCCTTCCCTATTTACAAAGACTTTGTTTCCATTTTTTCCTTTTCTCATAATTTTTCCTTTCCCTTCTTTCCTTTCCCCTTTCCCTCCCACTTCCCCTGCCCCTTTGGAACTTTTTTTCCTATTTCAAATTATCAATTATTTGTTTTAATCATTTTAATCCTCACTTACACTTTCAGTTTCTCAGACCAGAGAAACTATTCAGTCTTTACACATGTGTGTCCTATTTATTTCACTTAAGAATATGGCCTCAATATTGATTCATTTAGCTATAAATGTCCAGCTTGTCATTCTTTATGGCTGAGTAGTACTCTGCTGTATAAAGAAACCACATCTTCTTTATCCAGTCTCCAGTTGATGGGCAATTGGGCTGTTTCCAAGTTTTAGCTATTACAAACTGTGCTGATATAAACATGGGTATGGGTATATTGCTGTAGTATGATTCTTTTAATTCTTTTGGGAAGATATCCAGAAGGGGAATAGCTGGGTCCAATGGGACCTCTAGTCCTACTTCTTTGAGGTGTCTCCATACTGATTTCCACAGTGGTTGCACCAGTCTGCACTCCCACCAACAATGGAGAAGGGTTCCTTTCTCCTCACAACCCTGCCAACATTTGTTATTGGTTGATTTCTTGATAGTAGCCATTCTATCTATGGGGGTGAGGTGGAATCTCAGTGTTCTTTTCATCTGCATCTCTCAAAAGACTATTGATGTTGAACATTTTTTCATATGTTTATTTGCTGCTTTTTCTTCTTTGAGAAATGTCTGTTCATTTCAGATGCCCATTTTTTGAATTGAGTCTTTAAATTTAGGGTTCTGATTTTTTAAAGTTCTTTATACATTCTAGATAGTAGCCCCTTGTCTGAGGTACAGCTGCTAAAAATTTTTTCCCACATAGTAGGTTGTGTTTTAGCTCTGTTGGTGGCTTCTCTTGCAGTGAAGAAGCTTTTTAATAAGATGAGATCCCAGTTGTTGATTCTTTGTGCTAGTTCCCATGCTACTGAGGTTTTGTTCATAAAGCCTTTTCCTATGCCAATGTCTTCAAGTGTTCTACCTAACTTATCTTCCAGCAGGTTTAGTGTTTCTCTCTTACTATTTAGATCTTTCATCCACTTCTATTTTAGTGTATTGCATGTTGATAGATATGGGTCTAATTTTAATCTTTGGCCGGTTGAAATCCAGGTTTTCCAACACCATTTATTAAAGAGGCTTTCATCCAGTGAGGGTGGTTGGCTCCTTTGTCAAAGATGAGGTGGCTGAGTGTGTTTGGAGTTGTTTCTGCATCTTCTAATCTATTCCATTGATCCTCAGGTCTGTTTCTTTGCCAGTACCATGCTGTTTTTGTTATAGTAGTTTTGTAGTGTAGTTTCAAGTTGGGGATTGTGATACCTCCTGCCATGTCTCTGTTGCTTCAAATTGCTTTTGCTATTCTGGGTCTCTTCTGGTTCCAAATGAATTTTTGCATTGTTTTCTCTAGTTCTGTGAAATATATTTTTGGAATTTCAATTGGCATTGCATTAAAATCTATATAGCAGTTTTGGAAGTATGGCCATTTTCGCTAGATTGGTTCTTCCTACCTGGAAACAAGGGATGTCTTTCCATTTTCTTGTATCCTCTTCAGTCTCTTTTTTCAGATTGCTGTAGCTTTCAGTGTAGAGTGTTTTGCTTCCTTTGTTAGATTGAATCCTAGATATTTCATTTTTTTGGATGCTATTGTAAAAAGAATTGTTACTCTAATTTCTCTCTCAGTGAGTCTGTTATTTGTGTACAAGAAGGCTACTGTTTTTTGAGTGTTGACCTTGTATCCAGCTACTCTACTGAATCTGTCAATTAAGTCTAGAAGTCTTTTGGTGGAGTTCTTTGGGTCTTCTATGTAGAGTATCATATCATCAGCAAATAATAACAGTTTACCTTCTTCCTTTCCTGTCTTTATTCCTTTTATTTTTTTCTCTTGTCTAATTGCTGTGGGTAATGTTTCCAAGACTATATTGAAGAGGAGTGGTGATAGTAGGCATCCAACCTTGTGTTGTTCCTGATTTTAGCATGAAAATTTTCAGTTTTTGACCATTTAGTATGATGTTGGCTGTTGGTTTTTCAGATAGCCTTAATCAAGTTGAGATAAAGACTTTCTATTCCAGTTTTCTGTAGGGTTTGTTGTTTTTTTTTTTATCATGAATGGGTGTTGAATTTTGTTGAACGCTTTTTCTGCATCCATTGAGATGATCATATCGTTTTTGTCCTTGACTCTGTTAATATGGTGTATTACATTTATTGATTTATGAATGTTGAACCATCCTTGCATCCCTGGGATAAATCCGACTTGGTCAGGGTATATGATCTTCTTGATGACCCTCTGTATTCTGTTTGCCAGTGTCTTGTGGATTTTTGCAT
The DNA here is from genome assembly GCF_053883595.1 of Heterocephalus glaber. Lineage (NCBI taxonomy): Eukaryota > Metazoa > Chordata > Mammalia > Rodentia > Bathyergidae > Heterocephalus > Heterocephalus glaber. Next base: position 33,255,257 of record NW_028258377.1, on the reverse strand, counting down.
CTGTGTTCATTAGAGAGATTGGCCTGTACTGCTCTTTTTGGGTTGAGTCTTTCCCTGGTTTTGGAATCAAAGTAACACTTGCTTCCAGGAATGAATTTGGGAGTATTGCTTCCCTTTCAATTTCATTGATGAAAATAAAGAATAATGGTGATAGTTCTTCTCTAAATGTCTTGTAGAATTCAGCAGTGAAGACATTAGGACCTGGGCTTTTCTTTGTTGGTAAATTTTCAATTGCATTTTCAGTTTCACTCATTGTAATTGGGATGTTTAGAATTTCTATATCTTCTTCAACTTTGGCAATTTGTGTGTATCTAGGAATCTGTCCATTTATTCTTTGTTTTCTATTTTATTAGAGTACAAGTTCTCAAAGTAAGCATTGATGATCCTCTGGATTTGTGCTGTTTCTGTTGTGACTTCACCTTTTTCATTCTTAATTGCATGGATTTGAACCTTTTCTTTCCTTTTTTTGGATAAGGTTGGTTAAAGGGTTATTGATTTTATTTATTCTTTTGAATAACCAACTCTTTGATTCATTGATTGTTTTTGTATAATTCTCATAGCCTCCATTGCATTGATTTCTGCTCTGATCTTTATAATTTCCTCTCCTGTACAAGCTTTGGCTTGCCACATTCTCCTTTTTCTGGGAGCTTGAGGTTCAGCATTAGGTTGTTTATTTGTGCTCTCTGTTTTGCTAGTATGGGCATTCACTGCTATGAATTTCCCTCGTAGAACTGCTTTCACTGTGTCCCATAGATTCCTGTATGTTGTACTGGCATTATCATTTACTTGTAGAAACTGTCTAATTTCTTCTTTAATTTCCTCTGTGACCCATTGGTTGTTCAGGACAGTGTTATTCAATTTCCATGTGTTTGTGGGTCTTTGCAGTTTCTTATGCTATTGATCTCCAATTTAATTGCACTATGGACTGATAATATACAGGGGGTAGCTTCAATTCTTTTCTTTTTCCCAATGGTCAAAATCAGTTTATTATATGCACTTAAAGATATTAACCCAACCTTAGATTTTCAGACCTAAATATCATGTCTATCATTCCTACATATGTTAAAAATAAAAATTTTTATGCAGCTAATACATCATAAATCAAGTTCTGAGGTATAGTGCTATTGTAATACCTCAAAATCAAATATTCAAATTGTTATAAATTTAAAATATGTAATGCAGAGGTCTGTGGATGCCATAGCAACATCACGAGTCACGCGGAATGTGCCAAATCAGCCCACTGCAGACAGGCAGGTCTGCAGATGCCCCAATTCTTTTACATTTACTTAAACATGTCCTATGAGCTTGCATGTGGTCTATTTTGGAGAATGACTCATGTGTAGCTGTAAAGAATGTATATTCTGATTTTGTGGGGTGGAATACTCTGTAAACATCTTTTAAGTCTGTTTGTTCAGTAATTTCGTTTAGTTCCAGAATTTTGTTGTTGATTTTTTGTCTAGATGATCTGTCTATTTGTGATAGTGGGGTATTGAGGTCCCCCACTACAATTGTATTAGTGGTTATATGGTTTTTCATGTCCCCTAATATTTGTCTTGTATAGTTGGGGGCATTCGTATTTGGTGCATATATATTTAGGATTGTCATCTCTTCCTCTTGGATTGTTCCCTTCATAAGGATGTAGTGACCATCTTTGTGTCTCTTAATTAGTTTTGGTTTGAAATCTACTTTGTCTGCAAATAAGATTTCTACCCCTGCTTTTTTCTGTGTTCCTGTGGCATGGAGAACAGTTTTCCATCCTTTTACTTTCAGTCTATGAATTTCTTTTTGAGTTAGATATGTTTCTTGTATACAGCATATTGTTGGATTTTGCTTCTTAATCCATTCTCCCGGTCTATTTCTTTTGATTGGTTTATCAATACCATTAATATTGATGGTTATAATTGATAGATGTTGACTCATCCTTGTCATGATGTTTTACTGTTGTTGGCTCTTTTATTTCTTAATTTTTCCCCTTTGCATTTAGTTTCTTACCTTGCCTGGTGGCTTCCCTCTGTTGGGCCTCATGGAGTTGTAACCTTCATTGTCCTTTTCTAGGATATTGTTTAGAATTGCTTGTAGTGCTGGTTTGGTGTTCATGAAATTTCACAGGTGTTCTTTGTCATGAAGTATCTAATTTCCCCATTGATTTTGAAAGATAATTTTGCAGGATATAACAGTCTAGGTTGGAAGTTATTTTCTTTCTGGGCTTGAAATACTTCACTCCAGGCTCTCCTTGACTTGAGGGTTTGTATTGAGAAGTCTGCTGTGATTCTGATGGGCTTTCCTTTGTAGGTGATTTGTTTCTTTTCTCTAACCGCCTGTAGGATTTTGTTCTTCATTGGGTTTCTGGGATCTTGACTATTATATGTCTATGTGTAGATTTTCTTTGATCGTGGCTAGTTGGAGATCTATATGCCTCACTTATCTCTTTGTCCAATTCTCTACCTCTGTCAGGGAAGTTTTCTGCTATTACTTCTGTGAACAGTTTTTTTTATGTCAATTGCACTTTCTATTGCTTTTTTGTGGTCTCCTATGAGTCTTATGTTATTCTTCTTTGCATCATCTAGCAGCTGCTGGATTGATTTCTTGTGGCCCCTTACTATTTTTAAGAAATCTCTGTTTTCTTGGTCACTAACTGCATTCCTGTCTTTTATATTCTGTATCTGATATTCTATCTTCATATTCACTCAATCTGCTGTGAATACTTTTAATGGACTTTTTAATCTCCTGGATATCTGTTTGAATCTGTTTCAAGGATTTCATTTCTTTCTTATGTTGGGTGATCATGGTTTCCATTTCCTTCTTGTGCTGGACATTCATGGCTTCCAGTATGGTTCTGAGCTTATCTATTTTTTTTTATCTGTTTCTGTTCTAGATCCTCTAATCATGTCTTTTGCTCTGCTCACCATTTCTATAGTTATCTGGGAAATTGTTTCTGTGTTGAATTTTTCTAGAGCCTCATTCATCTGTTTTGTTACTTCCTGAGCTGTCAGTTCAGGGTGTCCAGGTGGTTGATTATCAGACTTTTCCTCCTCGTTTCCCCCAGAGTTTGCCTTTGGTGGGGTGAAAGTCTGGGTTTGTGCCTTGCTGAAATGTCTTCTCATTTTTGTTTTTGGTACTGTCCTTGGTTTAATTCCTGGGTTGATACTTCAAAATTGCTTATTGTAAGTATCTTTGTTGCTTGTATTTCGAACCATTATGGAATGATTGCTTCTCAGAGATGTCTTCCAGATATAGATGGTCTTTAGGTTTTGAGTCTCTAATGACTCTGAAGCTATCTCATTTTCATTATACCTGATTTCATTATAATTGATTAGATCAGTCACAACACCTTAGCTCAAGTGATACAATGAGCAACACCATAGCATCAAGCACAGCTTAGAAAATAACAATTTGTGGTAGTTATTAATCTATCTTCTTTAACTGTGTGAACTAAATCAAAATCGAGGACCAGCCCAGCATATGTTTATAGTGAATAAATTCTTCAATACAGCAACTTTATCCTTCAGGATGGGGAGTTAGAAGAAGTTGGGGAGGGAGGGATTGATAGGTAGAAGGATAGGGAAAGGTTGGCAGTGAGGCCAGAGGACCTAGGAAGATCATGCAAACTCTAGGAAACTGTTGAAGACAAGAGGAAAAGACAGAATGAAAGAACAAAGATTGGAACAGAGCAACCTAACAGCAATAAGGAGGCTAGAAACTGTATTTACTGTCCTTTAAAACTAACGACAATTGAGAGAAGGAAAATGAGAAGAAAAGAAAAATAAAGAAGAAATCCAAATTAGGGCCAGAACAGGAATAAAAGGGAGATGAAGAACAATGTGGGACAGTGAGAGAACAAAGGGAGGGGGGGAGAAAAGAGAAAAGAGAGAAAAAGAAGAAAAAATAAACATTTGAAAAGAGTAGAAAAAATAAAAATTAAAAATAAGAGCAAAAAACAATTTTGAAAATAAAAAATAAAAGTGAAGGGCTTGCTTCAGGGTATGTCTCTGCTGTCACATTAGACAACGTGGGCAGCAGTGTGCAGATATAAGTTAGTGAGTGTCAGCAAGCCAGTAGCAGACCGGTGAGATTCAGGCAGATTTCTGGCTGCAAGTCCCAAGTTGAGCTCCCTGTTCTCCTGCAAGGTTGAACTCTGCAAAGGTGTACCGCAGGTTCCAGCTGCCCTTCCCCTGAAGATAGTCCAGGTTCTGATGGGAGGTGATGATCCCTCCAATTTACCCAGTACAGTGGTCTGGTGTGCCTTTATTGCAGAGATTCTCTTCACTTTTCCAATGGGCTTCAGTTTTCATCAAGGATCCTGAGAGAGGCCCTCTTTCTGTTGTTCACTTGTGCTCTATCTTCTGGAGCTCAGGACAATGGCCTTTATGTCCCCCTGTGCCTCTGTAGTGTGGAACCAGGTACTGGAACAGCCAGGAGGTCAGAGATGGGGCGGGAGTGGGGGTGATACAGGCGCCCATGTGGCTAAGCTGGTCGTTTGGGGCAGGGCGCAGGTGGGATGGAGCCCTGCTCCGTGCGGCCGAGGTCCTCACCATCCCCTCACTGGTTGCTGGGGGGTGGAGTGTGGGCAGGCATGAGTCAGATTTTTTTTGTTAGTACTGGGGATCGAACTCCAGACCTTGCACTTGTGAGGCAGATGGCAGAAACACTGAGCTAAGTCCCTGGCCCGTGTAATTTCTTATTGTGATGTTATGAAGCAAATTAATAAGTCTTAGGACAGAAGATAAGAGAAACTGGGAGTGGTGGGAAATGTAAACATATATAAATTCATAAGCACGTATACATCCATTCATACATACATATGCATATAGAAATGCATAAGAAGAAATTTCTTATGTCCCAAATTCTAAAGCAATTTAATTATTCTCTATTGAATTCCACATTGAAGTGAACAAAGGTCTTAGGCAATCAGGCTACTTTGGATTCAGAATTAAGTCAATACCTGTTGGCATATATGAATATTTCAATTGTTACTTAATAATTATGGAAATAACCAAAGTGGATTAGGAAGGTCAAGTATGTTTTAAAAATTGAAGTGAATACTTTAAAAATGCACATAATCAAGATTGATTTTTTTATTTGCATCTATTGTTAAATGTAAGCAACACTTAAGGGAAAAACTCTGTATTAGGCATTAATTTTTAGTGGTGAACAGGGCAGTCCCTGTGCCTTCCTTCCTGGAGTGTCTACTCTAGTCAGGTGTGTACACAGTAAATCAATAGTTGCATAAATAATATTTAATTATTGGTCCAGTGAGCTTATCCTGGGGCAAAAACTGACTATGCAAAACCCAAAGATAGTAGTTGTCTAGATGCTTTGGTGTTTACATCAAGATTAATAAGAATAAAGCTATGAATAAATTATTGATTCAAAGTATTGGAGCAGATTCTATGTAGTAGACAAAGGTAATGAGCTGCAAAAATGGAAATACAGATTTTTTTCCTTTAAGGATGACACTGTTTGCAATCCCACATTTTCAGTTGCCTTGTCTAATATAAAACTTCATAAGTGAAGGGGTTCCTTTCATCGCAGTTGTTATGGCCAAAAGAACAGATGTTACAATGCTATATGCTTCATTATTTCAAGCTAATCATTCAGTTACCAAAATCCAGTTTTTGCCATCAGACAATATGAAACAAAGGGAGGGGCAGTTGCATAAGTATTTTAGGCTGGTAGGCAATCCGGGTATTTCTGCTTCCCAAAACATATTCCCTAAACTTCTCCCATGTACCAGAAAGAGAGATTTTCAAGTATTTTTTTCCCTGCCACATACCTTCCCTAAGTCTTTTTTTTAATTCAATAAGTTTATTGGTACATTTTATATATACAGTGTGATGGTATTCATCATTGGGAATCTGTACCTGTACATAATGTATCTTGGTTCTTATTTTTTCCCTCATTCCCCTGCCCTCCCTTCATCCCCTCCACCTGTCCCTATTTACAGACTGTTTCTGTTTTTTCCTTTTCATAATCACAAACTGTACTCATCGTTGTCTGTATCGGGTTTAGAGAACTCATTCATGTGATTTCCTTGTCTTGTGTCGAGCCAGGATGCAGAAGAATGGATAGCATAGCTTTGTGACTGCTCAGAGTATGATGGGAAATCTCAAGTGGCAGGGTAGGGGAAATGAAAGAAGGGAATGGAATTAATATGAGGAAATGAAAAAATGGAAACAAAGTCTTTGTAAATAGAGAGGGGTGGAGGGGTAGAAGGGAGGGCAGGGGAAGGGGGGAAAATAAGAACCAAGAGAGATTACATAAAGGTGCAAATTTCCAATTATGCATGTCATTATATTGTATGCCTAAAATGTACCAATAAAATTAATAATAATAAAAAAGAAATCTCATAGTTGTGGCACCTCCTGATCTAGAAAGGGATGAATCAGCGTAGTTCACCTCACTGATAGACTGTCAATCATCAGCATAGTAGAGACAGAGGCCTCTCTCTCCTTGTTGGTCCTCCAGTAGCAGCTCCTGACAACTCCATCCTGAACTGGAGTTAAACGGGAAAAACTAAGGAGGAAATCACATAGCACTGTTCTCAACTGAGACTAAATAACAGAAGAGCTACAGGAAGAGGAGCAGAGAGGAAGGGAGGGGGAACCCTGAAGGAATGAAAAAAGAATTAAGATGTACCAACTCTCTACAATGAATATAATCATCATGTACTGCAAGCATGTATAATAAAATAAAAAAAATTATAAAATAAAAAAGGATTATATTTGTGTTGTGATCTATCATTGTAGGACTCAATCTCTGTGTGGGTGAATCTCAAATAATTCACCCATAACCCATTTTCTTATCATTTCACTTTCTCCTTATTATTGCCTCGACACCTGGAAACCTCATTTTAATTTATCTTACATGGCAAAATTTCCATACCTCAAACACATTAAATAGTAAGTTTATCATCGATCATTTAAAATAGACAGGAATAGAGACTATTAAAATATGCCAAATAGCCTCCGGCTTTAAAAGATGATAGTACTGTACTGTATCAAATTTGCATCAAATCTGTATTTTCACCAAAGACATTAAATAGCTCAGATTCAAATGGCAGTTTCCTGTGCCCTTCTTCTCTCTACTTTTCCTCCCTACCCCTTGCAGTTGAAATTACCACGTGGGCTCAGTGTTTATCACCCACATTGTTAGACTTCTACCACAGATTTAGATGTACAGATATTTATAGACATTTTATCATATTGTTTTGTAGATTTCAAAATTCTCCATAAATGATGTAACACCATAGATAACCTTTTGAACTTTTTTCTACTTTATATTTTTGAAATGAATACATGCTTCCACAAACAGTTTTAATTTGTTTAGTTTTACTGCTGTAGAGCATTAAGTGCATGTTCTTGAATACAGTTTTCATGTTTGCTTTTATTTATTTTGGTGTCTTTGATAGTCTAAGTGTAAAATATATTTGAAACAAGTGTTACAATTATGCTAATTAACACACCCATCACTTCCATTATTTCACATTTTTATGGTGACAATATTTAATATCTACTTTTTTATTATTTTTTTTCTGGTACCAGAGATCGAACTCAGGACCTTGAGCTTGTGAGGCAGGCACAGTGCCACTGAGATAAATCCCTGGCAATATCTACTCTTTTAGCATATTTCAAGTATTAGACATAGTATTATCAACTGATGTTACCAAATAGTTCATTAAATCTCCAGAACTTATTTATTGTGCATAACTGAACTTCTGTATGCTTTGGCCAATATTTTTCCATCTGGACTTCTCTAGATAGAAATTCATGCATTTCACAATTTTTGCTACATCCTTCAAGAGACAAACTTTTAACCTTTTTCCTTGGGTATGCCAGTGTTTCTGGAGTACATGTCTAGGACAGTGTACTGGTCCCGTTTCTCTCACTGCAATGAGATGCTTGAGATAGTTAACTTATAAAGCAAAAAGATTCATTTTAGTTGGTGGTCCTCTAGGCTCCAGTTTGAGATGGGGAGTAGGAGGGAGGCATTGTTTCGCAATGCTGATGATGTATCCTATCATGGTGGGAGAACATGGCAGAACAGAATTGCTTCACAAGCCAGGAAGCTGAGAGAAGAGGAAGTGATCAAGGTCCCACATTGTGTTGAGGGCATATTTCTAATGAGCAAAGGACCTCCCACTAGGTCCCACCTCCCAGTTTCTACCACTTCCAAATAGTCGCAGGTATTGTCAAAGGTCCACTAACAAGTGAACCACCATTCTGGCCCCTGCAAACTACTGATTTACGAGAGAAAGTTGCTGGAGTTTAGGGTATTAGCATTTTCAGCTTTACTAGATATCCTCAGTGGTTGTCCAGAATCACTGTATAAATTTAAACTCTTGTCAATGGTATATGGTAGTTATCATAACTCTATATCATTCCTAGTACTTGGTATTATCAAGTTATAACTTTATTTTGTTAATTTGATGCTGTCTCATTATTACTGTAATTTATATCTTTCTACCAGTGTAAGTATCTTTTCATTAATGTATTGTCCATTTAGGTTTCTTGGCATATGAATTCCTGCTTTATATTTTTGTTCATTTATTTTTTTTTGACTTTATCTTTTCCCTTTTAATTATAGTTTTTTATATATTCTAGAGACTAATGCTTCTAAGTTATGCCTGGTATATCGCCTCCTCGTCTGTAGCTTGTCTTTCATTTTGTTTATGACATCCTTTCTTGTGGGTAACTTGTAAATTATGATGTCAATTCATCAGTTCTTTTTAATGGCTTGTGCTCTTTGGACCTTTTAATGCATCTTTTAGATGTAAGGAGGCATTCATTCCACTTGAACAAAGAACTATAAAGACTATGTCTACAAATAGGTAATGTGTGGGAGGCATCACGATATATTAAAAAGGTAGCGAATTGTAAGCATTTGTGTGCATTAGAGAAATAACTCAACTGCTTTGTGTTTCCAAATGCTTTTCTCAATGAAAAGAGGCTTTGAGACTCTAGGAGGTCCTAGACAGTTTAAAAATTTTTAAATAAACCCCAGAGTTTTCTAAAGGATGCAACTTACATCCCAAAATCCCCTTAACAGCCTTCTAAGTTATAGTTAGAATCTTTGTTCTATAACAAAGGCAAAAAAAAGGAAACAAAAGGTTATGCAAATAAGTGATAGGATATCTATCTGAAGTACCTATTTTCTTTTTTAAGTATCTCAGACAAAGGCTTACAGTGAACCCAGTTGATATCTTTTTTCCATATCAATAAATATCATACATACACATTGTAGCATAAATATATGAATTGAATTACTTTCCCTATAATTTTATTGCTAGTTAGCCTAAAGGCAGCTATTTGGAGCTCTCTTGTGCAGTTCTATGCTCTCCTTCTCCAGGGACATTTCACTAAACAATTTAATTAATGCTCTACTTTTGTTTTCCAATTGCTTTGCATGACATTGTCTTCAGCCAACTCAGGAATTTCCCTGATCTCCCCAATTACCATGCTGTCAAACCTGCATATGAATTTGTAGGGGTTTTTTTCACGTATCTTTACGTTTCTTATGTGGCAAATTCAGTTTAACAATTTCACTTACTCCTTCTAAAAGTTTTCATTATGAAGCCATAAGTGAAAAAGATAGATAACTAACTAAATACCATTTTCCTTTACCTTAGTCATAACAATACTGATAATATTATAAGGTTATTTAAAGCCCATAATAAAACTATGAAAATTCAATTGCAATAAGACACAGGTATTTTTACGGTTGTGCATTCATGCATAGGTTAATGTGGGGAGTTTTCATTTGCACCATTCTGGGTGTGAAAAGAGATCCTCAACTTTTGATCAGTAAGCAGTGACATGTGCCATTTTCCCTCTAGTTAGTTTGAGAGGGTGGCTTCATATCACATTAAGCACGGGTGACACTTCTGGCCTCCAATGTAACAGATGACCTTTCTGGAGACCATATCACCTAATAGATCATTTAACTTGAGCAACTCTGACACATGACCAAACTCCTTAAGCATTAGGAAAACATCACAAAAGTCAATGCCATTTTGAAATCTGCTAACATTTTCAATAAGTGTCCACAGCTGCCGTTGGTAGCTTTGAGAATTGTTGCCAATGATGCAGAGGACAGAGTGGAGCTCCGTTCCTCTGAAGTAGACCAATTCTCAGGGGAAGAAAATGAAATCAAGAAATGCCAGAAGAGCATTTCCCCTTCTCTCTTGACCTTATAAAACAATTTTTAGACTATGTTAAAACACCCAGAGATTCTAACCAGCAAGTAAAATAAAAAATGAAGCAAAATAAAATAAAAACTTATTGTTATTGGAAACAAAGACACAATCAGGAAAAATTTGTTGAGTGAACAAGTGACAAGAGCACCAGCTGAACATTTCTATGACTAAGTACAGCCATAGACGTCTTACTCTTTGATGCTCCTGTTCAGCTACTTTACAGTTAGTTATTGTGTATCCACCTTGTGGGGGGGACCTGGGCTGGGCCTTGGTAATTCAGTGGTGAGAGCAGACACTGTCCCTGCTCTTGTAGAATACATGCTCAAAGGGAGGAGAGTACCATTAATCCAATAATCTCACAAAGAAATTTAAAATTACAACTGTGCTAAGTGCTACCAAAGACAGGCACATGACACGTGAAGGCTTGAGCATTGGAGATTGCTTCTCTGAAGAGATGATGGTTAAATTGCAAGCTGAGGATGAACAGAAATTAAATATAGTAAAAGAGTAAAGAAACATTCTAGGCCAAGCACAGGGTGTGCCAAGGCCATGGAATGAGAGAAAGAGGAATGTGATGTAGTGGCTTGGGAGGCTGGAGAAATACACAGAGCCCAGAGTTTTACCATTTTGTCATCCGTATTTAAATGTTTTTATCCCCAGAAATACAGAAAGCCACTGAAGAATTTAAGCAGGAGGAGGACTTGATGTAATTTGAATTCCAAAAAGCTCATTCTGCCATACAGCAAACGGAGATCTCACAATTTGCATGGACAGCCTGGTGAGGAGGCCCTTGCAGCGATTCTGATTCATTTCGTGTCTCTTGAATTAGAGTCATAGCGATGGAGATGATTATAGGTAAATACGTGAGGTGGAAGTAATAGGACTTGGTTGTACATTAGAAAACGATAGCTAGAAAGTGGAAGAATTGGAAATGGAGGTAAAGAAACAAGAGTTAAAGATGATCAGCTCCAGCTCTGCTTGCATTACCAGGTGGCTGTGATGCCATTCCCTGACTCAGGAACACTGGCAGTGGATCTTCTTTATTTAGGGAGGAAGGTTACAGTTGGACTTGGGGACAATTTATCTTGTACCTTTGGGTGTATGGGTTTAAAGTTTAGAAGAGAAGTCTAGATGATAGATACCAAATACAGTATTGGCAATTATTGAGGATATGAAAATAAGTATTTTACCTGCTCCATAACAGTACACTGCACAGTTCAGAACACATCTATGTCCAGATGTGTGGGGAATTTCCCCCCACAAATCAAATAATCTGTAGGGGAAACCTGCTGGGTGTTCTCTATTTCAGTTCAATTCAGAGAGCAATTACCAAGCGATGGTGTCAGGTCTCACAGTCTGATAAGGCTTAGTCTGGTAAGACTGTCCCTCACTGCCAATATGAGTTATGAGCCCCTGGTTGTGGGCTTCTGATTACCAGCTATAAATTGAAGTTTTCATGAGCCCCTCCTCAGATTTCATTTGCTAGAGTGGCTGGCACAACTCAGGGGAAAACCTTTTTTTTTACTGGGTTTACATATAAAGGATGTTAAAAAGGATATAGATGAACAGCTAGACAAAATGGGTGCATAGGACACGTAATGTGGGAAGGGGAGGGGAGCATGCATGCTCTCTCTAGGTGCACCATGCTTTGGATAACTCTGTGTGTTCACATATCAGGAAACTGTCTGACCTCAGTCCTTCTGGAATTTTATGGAAGCTTCATAAAGCAGGCAGGATTGATTACATCGCTGGTCCTTGTTAGTTCACTCAACTTTCAGACCCTCTTTGCTGTCAAAAAGTGGAAGGGCAGGACTGAAAGCATCAGCCCTTTAATCATATGGTTGATTTCTCTGGCAACTTCCCTCATCCTGGAGACAATCCAGGAGCCATGTCATTAGCATAAAAAAGACAAAACACCTGAAATCCCAAGAATTTTAGGAGCTCTGTGTTGGGAAACTGGGCCAAGTCTGAATAGAGATTACATGCAGCTGTACGTAGATAGGGACTCTTATTATAAGTCATACTCTCACAGGAATCACCTGTACACATATAGGTGCTAATTGAAGGTAAAGTACTCTGGTAGACAGAATAATGGTCTCCTAAAGATGTCCACGTTCTAATTTTCATAACCTGAGAATGTTATTTTACACAGGAAAGGGGATTAAGGAAATAGCTGGAATTAATGTTGCTATTCTACTAATACACATTAAGAAGTATTAAATTCAACTAAATTTGGACTAAAAAGCTTCTGAACTCTTATGCTTGTGTTCTTACATATAAGGCTATAACTGGCCAGGGATTTCCAGTGCCAAAAAAAAAAAGCTACAACCTAACTCAGTACAAAAAACATAATTTTGAATTTTCCTTTGTAACATAGCCAAGTCTCACCTGATCACAGTGGCTGATCATCAGTCTAGTTTGAAATACAGCAAATGCCAAGTTTTAAGCAATTGAGACAACTCTGTGCCTCATTTCTGTTTTCTGTACATCTCTTCTTTGTCCTTTTTGTAAATGTCATACAACCATGTGATGTGAGAGCCATAGATTCTTAGAGAACCGTCCTAATTTTAGGGGCTGCCTGATTTGTAAACTGTTCTTTGCTCAATTAAACTGTTAATTTGTCCAAAGTTTTTCTTTTAACAGATTGTCCTGGGTTGTCTGATGAACACAACATATTTACAAGGGTTCTTAAATGTGGAGAGGGAGGCATAGGAGTCAGCATCAGGGAAAGACTTGACCACATTGCAAGCTGTTAAATGCAAAGAGGGTTCTAGGCAAAGAATAGAGCCAACTCTAGAAGCTTAAAAAGGCAAGAAAACAGATTTTCCTTTAGAGTCTTCCACAGGTAACACAACCCACTGAAATCCTGAGTTTTAGTCCAGTGAGGCCCAGTTTGAAATTTTGATTTCCAGAACTGTAAGATAATAAATTCCTGTAATTCTCAGCTACTGGGTTTGCAGTTGTTTGTCACAGCAGCAATAGAACCTTAAGAAACATACAGAGAAAGAGGGGATAAACGTAAGTGAAGGAATTCTGTCATGCAGTGGTTGTCTAAAGAAGGATATATATAAGCAAATGAGACGGGACAAAAGGTAGAAGAAAACCAGGTAAATGTAGAGTTCTGGAAGGAAGAAGAGAGAACTGTTCAAGGAAGAAGTCAAAGAAGGTGAGAGAATCATTGGATCAGTGGACAGGGCCTCACAGGGACCTTCAGGATAGTTGTTTTGTTGAAATGAGTGGTGCATTCACTATATTTGGATAGAATGTGATATTAATAGAGTCAAAAAGGCATAGATAGAGAGTATGGACCACTCTTTGCAGAAGTTTGCGCAGTAGAAGGAAAAATAATAAACATAATTAACTTGGAACTATGCTTCTGAAAGAACCTTGGTACTATTTACAATTTGGTTCAAATGATTCTTTGTTGTGAGGACTGTCTTGCACCTCATAAGATGCTTAGTAACTTCCCTGGTTTCTATCCACAAGATGCCACTAGCAATTTCCCTTCCATGTGAAAAACTAAAACTATTTCTAGACATTATCAAATGTCCCCCAAAGAGGGAGAGAGGAAACAACTGGTTGAAAACAACTACTTTGGATAGATAACATCGAATTCCTTGAATTTAATTGTGTCCGGGTACATCAAACATGTATTTTTCTAAAGCCTGAAAGGCTAACACGTGAGTAGGGTGTTGTTTGATTGAATTCTTTAAAGCTCATGTCCTACAGAAAGACACCATTTTCTGGGTTCCTATCCTGAACTGATGCAGAGTGATTTTGTGTAATTGGCATCGTGCATGCTGTTGTATAAGAATCTGAACTGGTGGGCCCATGCTGGAATCTAATCTCATTCTAATTCTACCCATACCATTTATTCCAGATCAGTGACAGAATAATAGTTGAACAGAATGGTTCTAAGAAGTTGCCCCCCAGTCTAGTATCATCTGCTTGCAAGAATTCTAATAGCATTAGCTGAAATCTCAAAGCAGGTGCCCATCAAATCATGTGGGAACATTTCACAGTGTGAGAAACTATGACAGACAGTCTGCATTCCAACATGGCTGCTGTGACATTTCAGAAATTTAATGGGAAATAGAGTCCATACCTTGTTTTTGAGCTTTGAAGAAAAGAATTGCTTTTTTTTTTTTGAATGAGTGCATATGTTGCATCTCAGAGTAATGAGAACTCGATTTCTCTTACCGTCATTCTCAAGCACTTGGGAATTGGCTCTTTAGGGGTGTCTAAAGTGCTGTGTTATGAAGAATCTGATTTATTTTATGGCTTTAATAATGCACTATGTAGTTTGTGGAGAAGGATATGGAGAAGGCCTTCTAAAGTAAATTAAAAGCAAATTTTCACACTTGATCACACATGTGATAGTGCGAATAACCCAGTGATGAGACATATGCTTTATTAGAGGTCAATGTGCTCATTGTGGTTATTAAATTTTTTAGTATTTTAATAAGAGTCCTTTCCTCCCAACCCAGTTTCTCCATCTTTCTGATGCTTATTTAAAATTATAGTTCAGATCTGATGTGGCCTCATTCTGCACACTAAGACTACATTCAGCACTATACATTTTAAGCTATTCCTGCCAAACCCAGTTGAACTGTAAAGGACAATGGTTTTTAAAGTTCTAATTATATTAGTAGTACATGAACTTGTTTTGTTTTTTTTTATAGAAACCACTAACAATGAAGATAAAATAAAAGTCTGCTGCAGTGTGTGCTCTTCCCAGTTCAGCTTCTATTTTGGGCATAAAGAATGATGTATGTGTGGGGTTTATCATTCTAAAACTGTTTGAATTAATTTGCACGTACAGACAGCCCTGGCTTAGGGTGGTAGAATTTACAATTTTTTGATAACCTGATGGTGCAAACATGATATGTACTCAGTAGAAACAATACTTCAAAATTTGAACTTTGATATTTTCCTGGACTAGCAATCAGCAGTACAATTCTTTCTTGAGATGCTGAGCCATGGGTAGAAGCTGCAGCTTACAGCCGCATAGCTAGCAAGTAAACAATGAATATAGTGCCCCACCCTGCCAAGCTATGATGCTCTATACATTAAGTGTGCTAAAGGCATTTTTGATTTATGGTATTTTCAGTCCGTGATGATTTTATCCAGGTATAACTCTATCTTAAGTATATGGATCTTTATGATATTGTATCAATTTGTTTAATTTAGGGCTGTTGTGTTTTTACAAATGGGGTGGAATTCCTTCTATTATTTTGTAACTTTTAGCATAGAGTATGCATCATTCAAGATAAACATACATGGCAATCAAGTGTGGTGCCACTTACTGTAGACTTAGCTACTCAAGAGGCCCAAGGCAGGAGAATCATTGGAGGATAGGAATTAGAGGCCAGTCTGGGCAACATAGACTCAATCTCTGGAAAAAAATAAATACATAGATATATTAAATAAACATAGAGGAACTTGAATACATTACTTAGCAAGTGTCTTAATTTTTTAATGGCTTTTTTACAAAAAAAAGTGTTAGGTTCATGGCAAAATTGAGTGGAAGTTTGAGATTTATTTGTATTTACCCACACACAGGCTTCCTGATTATCAACACCCCCACCGGGGTAGTAAATTTGTTACAATTGATGAACCTGCACTGATAGACCCTAATTGCCTGGATTCATTTTGGTGTTGTATAGTCTGAGGGTTTGGACAAGTATATCAGGTGTACATTCACTGCTACAGTTTCATAGAGCACATTTTCACCACCCTGAAAATCCTATATGCTCAACCTGTTCATCCATCCTTTCTCCCAACTTCTCGATACCACTGATCTCTTTATTATTTCCATTTTTACCTTTTCCCGAATGTCATATTTGGATTCACAGAGTATGCAGCCTTTTCAGATCAGCTGTTTTTGCTTAGTGATATGCATGTGGAGTTCCTGCCCATCCTTCATAGCTTCATACTTGCCTTTCAGTGCTCAGTAAAATGACACTGTCGAGATGTACTACAGTTTTTCGATTTACACACTGAAAGATACCTTTGTGGCTTCCAAATTTTGCTAAATATGAATGAAGCTGTGTGTAAGTTTTGGTGTGAACATATATTTTCAATTCCTTTGCATAAATACCAAGGTGTGTAAGGGCTAAGCTGCATGGTAAGAATATGGCTGGCTTTGTGAGAAACTGCCAAAAATTCCTCTAAAGTGGCTGTACCATTTGGTATTCTCACCATCACCATCACCATCACTAATAAATGTATAGTGATATTTCCTCATTGCTTTAATTTGCTTTTCTGTGATTACCATATGATGCTAAGCATCTTTCCATATGCCTAGTTGCCATTGGTATCTTCTTCAGTAACATGTCTTTTCAGGTCTTTGGTGTATTTTAAATTGTGTTTTTTCTTACTGAATGTTAAAAGCTTTTTATATATTTTAGATCACAGTCCTTTATCAGATAAAGCTTTTGCAGATATTTTCTGAAAGTTTGTAGTTTGTTTTTTTTTGTTTTTTGTTTTGAGACACAGTCTTACTATATAGTCTAAGCTATCCTCGAACTTGCTGTGTAGCCCAGGCTGGTCTCAAACTTGTGACCACCCTGTCTCAACCTCCTGAATGTTGGGTTTAAAGGTATGGCCCACCACAACTCATGTTATTTTAACTTTGAAAAAAATGCTCATTCTCATTGGAAAGCCCATTAGATATCGAAAGAGAAGTGTAATCTGTAGCCCTGTATGATATTGATATTGAATTTAGCAGAAACCTTAGTATGCAGAGACTTGTCTAAGCCCTTTGCCTCTTTGGTACATAGATCATTCAAATATTTTTTTCTACAGTTGCATGAAGTGATTTTCTTCCAATTGCAAAAGAATTACCATGTGAGAACATTGATTTAGTTTGAGAAAACTGAATTTGTGAGACCTGAGGTGATTTAATCCTTGGCAAAATGTGCTCAGCTTCTCATTTAAGGAAAATAATTAAAACAAACTGGAGGTGTTCACACTTCTATCTGCTGGATTTGGAAGTTTCCCTGTGGGAGCAAGTTATGCTTTAATGAAGAATTAGTTTAAGCTGCGTGGATTAAGTTGTTGAAATTCATATCCATAGTAATTTAGCCAGGGAAAAATTAAGATGTTGGCCACAGTTGCTGTTAATTTGGTCTGAGCAAAAAACTTTGTGAAGACCCCTGGAAAGAGTAACATTCATTCCAATTGAGGATTTAGCCACTGAATGCTGGACTTGCCCATAATGGGTCCTTTACTTGGTAAATACTTTTCCCTGGGAGTTACATTTTAGTATAAATGAACTCACCTCCTAATTCTTTTCAAGTCTTCAGTGACTTAATTTTCCCCCCCAAATTGATTGCACTGTACCTCCAGTCTGACTTTTGAGGACAGCACAAAGTTAGAACCCATGATGCCTGTCCTGAAAGAGTTATTCAGGTAAGTAGAAAAGATGTTAATATGTGGAACTTTCTAAGATCTACAAGATGGTCCATTTTTCCAGAATGATTTGAGAGAAAACATTTTCAATTTTTTTTTTAAACCACTGTCTATTGTTGGATGATTTGACTTTGAAACAGTGTCATTTAACTCAGGGAAACCGTGTTGCCTAATTTTGCGTGGCAGGTTAACTAGATGATGAGATGCCCAGATAAGTACTTAAACACTGGGTCGAGTGGCTCAGAGAGAGAGTTTCTGATGAGATTAACATTTACTCAGTCAGTAAACTGAGTATAGCAATTTGCCTTCCGCAAGGGAGATTGGCCTCATCCAATCCCTGGGGGTCCAGAGTAGAACACAAAGGCGGAGGGAGGGGAAATCTATTCCCTCTGCTTGAATGTTGAGCTGGGACACTGGTCTTCTGCCTTTGGACTTGAACTTACACCACTGGTACTCCTGGTTCTTGGCCTGCTGACTTGGACTAGATCTCATACCACCAGCTTTGTGGGTTCCCAGGTTCACAGATGGCGGATCATGGGACTTCCCAGCCTCCATAATCACATGAGCCAATTCCTTATAGTAAATCTTGTATGTATCTGCAGAACCAAAGCACTGAAATTTAAAATATAGTTTATCTAAAATGAGATATTCAGGGGAAATAGAGTATGTGCATCCCCATAGTCTCATGTTGCTGGCAAGAATAGCATTTATTTCCCTGTTTCTCCTTACCAACTGTAAAATTTCATCTAAGGTTGTAAAATCTGGCAATGAACAATTACTTCAATTGTATTCAGCAGCACATGCCAGGTCAATTTATTTTAACATGTGTAAGTCCAAATTGTCAGCAATAACCATGTCAGGGAAGAACTGTAGGAAAAATCCATATTCTTGTTGAGAGTTTTCAATAGGACTTAATGATTTTATGCACTTGCTTAATAGAAGTGAAGAAGGCTCTATTAATATCTGCAATGACATAAAGAAATTCAGCTTAAAAATAAGCAAAAGTTATGTTTAAGTCACACTCAACCCTGGGATACATACCAAATTCGAGTCCAGCCTGAGCTATATAGGGAGATCGTGACTCAAAACAATACAAAATAAGTAAAAACTCAAAAAGCTCATATACAATGAATGTGGCTAAAAGGTTAAATCTTAGTTAGAATGGCCAGGAAAATTACAAACTTGATCTTGGTAGGGCTGTGCCTGTTTCCTCATTTGTAAAATATCATAATAAAGCACGTATGTCTTAGGATTGTGGTGAGCTTGCAATGAGCTAATCCAGGTGAGGCTCTTAGAACAAACACTGGCAAGCCAGAAGCCCTCTTCACACACTTAAAAATGAGAAATCTTCTTAGGGCATCAGACACTATCTCACAGGACCACTGCTCTGACCTCCACGCCCAGAGTTCTTCTGTCTCTGTGAGTGACATTCATTTAGGGAAAACAAGGGATTTTGAAAGTGAAAACATCCTGGTGGGATCACTGTGGGCCTCTTCAGCAATCTCTCTTCCCACACGCTCATAACTAGGGTGCTTCGAAAGCAGGTCAGTGGGTGAGGAGGGTAACAAGGTATTTTGAAGGTCCTTGGTGGGGTGGCAAGGAAAGAGTAGAGACAGATAGGGTTCTGCTGCAGGATCAGTCTTTATCAAATCATGAGGAGTGATTGGGAGTTTTCACAGTAATTCTAAAAGGAACTGTGGTGTGGAGGGATGAGTTCAGAGCTTCACCTTTTCCTAATCACCGAGAGACCATCATGGTTGGCCTGACTATCACTATCACACTGACCGGAAATCCTCCAGGAAGATGACCTGGGAAGCTAGACCATGGCCTGGATTCTAGAATCCTTTTAATAGTAGAGATGGTAAGGATTAAAGAGGACTCTTGCTCTTGTTTCCTGTCTTCTGGATGAGGAGACTGAGGACTACATTGGTAAGCTAATGTGCTCAGCATCCCGGACATGAGACATGTCAAAGCTGAGACTGACTTCTGGGTCTTCTGATTGTACTTTGTATCTGTAAAAGAGGCATTTGTGAAAGAAAAAAGGGAGACAGTGAGAAACAGGATTGGAGGAGTCACTGGATTGACTTATGTCCCCAGGTTCATACTAAAAATTATGCCATAGATCATAACAGTGATGCTTCCCATTTTTTTGGTGCTTTCTATATGATTAGCTCTCCATGTGCATATCTCATTTAACCTCCACAACAGCATCATAGAGGAGGCAAAATTAGCATCCCTGCTTTGCAGATAAATGAACAAAGCATGGAGAGGTTGAACAAGTTTTCTAGGATTATGCAGCTAATAAGGGAAAGAGCCAAGGCTAGAATAGTAAATATTGGTTAATTATATTTCAGATAATATTAAGGCTATTTAAAAAGGCTCATGGAAAATAGCCCTACTTCCTTCTCTACTATAGCCTTCAGGTTGCACATCTGTAAAATGAGGGGCTTGTTAGTAAATGATCTGTAACATCCCCACAGGAGCTTTTCATTTACTCATGTTATAGTGTTTTGATTATACATCCTGAGTTAAGGTTTTTCTAACTACTTGTATCCTAAAACTTGAGAACAAGTGTGCAAGATTTTCTATTTCTGCTAACACGAGGGTTAAATAACAAGGTAGCTTCTGTACTAAGTAGTTAAGTGTAAAGTGCTGGTTCATTCTGGAATGTTTGGGTTCCTCCCAACACCGCCTTTTTAGGCTTCCTTCCACCCCATTCTTCTTGCTCTGATGAATGTTGATGTTACCATGTTCCTGCTTAAGTGTCTCTGAGCTTCTATTTTTTCTAGATTAAATGAGGTTTTAACAAGGCTTATGGGGTGATTCTTTGTCATTAAAATCACAAATGGATTGAACATAGCCTTCTGTCTCTTTGGAATTCACCACAATTAGTGGACTATAATCCAGCTGGTGACAGGAGAATAAGGAGCCAAGAGGCTATCAAAGATTGGGGAAATGTACAGTTTTCTGAGATTTGTCAGTAAGGAAAGAGAATCTCAGAAGATTCAGAAAATGAATTTAAATCCGTGGCTAAGTGGTTCAGCTTTCTAGAACAGAGCCCCATAAATGTGAACTAGGATTAAATTGAAGGAATAAGGTGCCCTGTACAGCTCTCTAAGCTTTGAGTTTCTGGTTGTATTACTGACTGAGAGGCTAGAAAAGTAGGAGCATCTTTATTCTTCTAAAACTAAACTGTGGAGATAAGTTGAATAAGCATTTCAAAGTTTAGAACTACCAGGGTTTTCAGCTTCAGAAAAAAGTTACAAGTTAAATCAGAGCACGATTATCCCCTGGGCAGAGATGCTAATCTGGTACTAGGAATTCTGTTTCAAGTCTGTGGCCCTCTCTATGCAGGATCCAAGAGGATCAGACTCCTCTCTACCCATATCAGATCCTCACCAAAGGAAGCCATATCATCATCAAAAGAAGAGAATAATTCTTCCTGTTTCTCACCCTGCCTAAGAGGAACAATTTGGAGCTTGATACTATCATGAGAAAAATGATGTGTCTTTTAACAAACTGCCAATTGAATCTTTTAAAGTTAATGACTACAATAAAGATGTTGAGTTTGGGTCAATTTAGGGAATTAACTAATGACAAAAACAGAGATCCCAGGAAATGATACAATCCTCAAACTGACAGGAGTGGAGGTAGAGATTATGCAACAGAAAGTTTCATATGCCATGGATTAGCTATTCCTTTCAGGGTGAAAATAGAGAAGCCTCAAACTTAAGAAGCTTCACAATTGCAAAGCCTTGGAATTAGTATGCTTCACGGTGATTTTTTTTGCCCTTATTTTCCAGTATCCAGTTTTGTGACCTAGCCAAGCTTTTTTGCTCAAGGGGCTGTAATTTCTGCGTAGAAAATGGAGAAGTTGGCTGGCTCACTACTTTGGTATCTTTTAGTTCTAATTTATATCATGTAAATTTAGATTTGCATTCACACATGTTTTCTGACCCAAAATGAGGGATATAATTCATCTCACTCACTATATAATTTTAAAGCAATGGACTCTTCTTCAGCCTCCCAAGTTGATGGCCATCTCCCTCATCCCTGAACTCCTGGGTGGTTGTGGCCCATAATCTTTACCTGACACCCATCTTGACAGTGGTGCAACTCTTTGAAGGACAAAAGTTTTATGTTATTTCATTTTTTAACCTGAATGCCTAGAAAAATAATTGCATATGGTTAGTATCTACCACTATGCTAGAGTCTCAATGTTCACATCCTCCACCAAGTTGAAATTCCACCCCCCAATATGATGGTATTAGGGGTGGGGTCCTTGGCAAGTGATTAGATCATCACCTGACTTAATGAGTGGGTGGGAGTAGTACTCTTATAAAAGAGTCCTCAGTGAGCTTCCTCATCCCTCTGCCATGCAAAGATACAGTGAGAAGGTGGCAATGAGTCATGAAATGAACTCTCACCAGACGTCAAATCTTCCGTCAGTGATCTTGGCTTTACAGCCTCCAGAACTGTAGGAAATGAATTTCTATTGTTGAGAAGCCAGCCAATCTATAATATTCAGTAACAGAAGCTTGGATGGACTAAGGCACATCATTACTACCAATATCAACAATAACTAATAGTAAAAATAATATCAACAGTAGTAGTTACCATTTATTTGGCCCTCAGTACATGGTAGGGATTGGGCCCTTTAAGTACATCAATTAATTTAAGCCTCATGAGATGAGAAATGAAGATTAAGCAACTTTCCCAAGGTCACATAGCCAGTAAGTGGCAGAGCCAGGATTTAACATATAACCCAAGTCTGCATACCTCCAAAGCCATGATCTTACTACAATATATTTCTTTCTTCCAAAATCCCTTAAATAACAAATGAGATAACACTTAATAATTCTTCTGGAAATCTTAAAGACTCTGGGCCATGAAGTTTATCAAGATTTCTTTTTTTAAAGTTAAATATATTGGTACATTTTAGGTGTACAATATAA
This sequence comes from Heterocephalus glaber, assembly GCF_053883595.1. Lineage (NCBI taxonomy): Eukaryota > Metazoa > Chordata > Mammalia > Rodentia > Bathyergidae > Heterocephalus > Heterocephalus glaber. Next base: position 33,232,697 of record NW_028258377.1, on the reverse strand, counting down.
TGACATTCATCATTGGAAATTTGCACCTTTACATAATCTCTCTTGGTTCTTATGTTTTCTCATTCCCCTGTCCTCCCTTCAACCCCTCCATCTCTCCCTATTTACAAAGACTTTGTTTCCATTTTTTCATTTTCTCATATTAATTCCATTCCCTTCTTTCCTTTCCCCTACTCTTCCCACTTCCCCTTCCCCTTTGCCCCTTTTCTTCCTATTTCACATTATCTATTATACCTTTCAGTCCTTATTTACACTTTCAGTTTCTCACACTAGAGAAACTATTCAGTATTTACACATGTGTGTCCTATTTATTTACTTAAGAGTATTGCCTCAATGTGCATCCATTTAGCTATAAATGTCTCTAATTTCTCATTTTTTTGTGATTGAGTAGTACTCCATTTTATTTTTAAAAAGCCCCACATTTTCTTTATCCAGTCTCCAATTGATGGGCATTTGGGCTGTTTCCAAGTTTTAGCTATTACAAATTGTGCTGCTATAAACATGGGTGCACATATACCACTGTGATACGATTCTTTTAATTCTTTTGGGAAGATCCCCAGCAGGGGAACAGCTGGGTCAAATGGGACTTCCAGTCTGAGTTCTTTGAGGTATCTCCATACTGATTTCCACAGTGGTTGCACCAGTCTACACTCCCTCCAGCAGTGGAGCAGGGTTCCTCTATCCCCACAGCCCTGCCAGCATTTGTTATTGGTTGATTTCATGATAGCAGCCATTCTTTCTGGGGTGAGGTAGAATCTCAGCGTTGTTTTCATTTGCATCTCTCATATGACCAGCAATGTTGAACATTGTTTCATGTGTTTATTTGCTATTTCTACTTCTTTGTCTGAGAAGTATCTGTTCATTTCAGATGACTATTTTTGGACTGGGTCTTTAAATTTGGGAGGTCTGATTTTTTTAAGTTCTTTATACATTTGAGACAGTAGGCCTCTGTCTGAGGATCACCAGGTGAAAATTTTTTCCCACATGATGGGTTGTCTTTTCACACTGCTGGTGGTTTCTCTTGCTGTGCAGAAGCTTTTTAATAAGACGAGATCCCATTTGTTGATTGCTTATGCTAGTTCACGGGCAACTGAGGTTTTGTTCATAAAATCTTTTCCTACACCAGTTGTCTTCAATAGTTTTACCTAACCTCTGTTCCAGACTGTTCGGCATTTCTCTTTTAATATTTAGATCTTTAATCCTTTTCGATTTTAGTTTAGTGCCCGATGAGAGACATAGGTCTAGCTTTAATCTTTGGCAAGTTGAAACCTAATTTTCCAGCACCATTTATTAAAGAGGCTATCTTTCCTCCAGTGAGGGTGTTTGGCTCCTTTGCCAAAGATGAGGTGGCTGAGTGTGTCTGGCATTGTTTCTGCATCTTCTAATCTGTTCCACTGGTCCTCAGTTCTGTTTCTTTGCCAGTACCATGCTGTTTTTATCACAGTGGCTTTGTAATACAGTTTCAAGTTGGGGATTGTGACACCCCCTACCTTGTCTTTATTGCCTAGTATTTATTGCTTTTGCTATTCTAGGTCTCTTCTTGTTCCAAATAAATTTCTGGATTGTTTTCTCAAGGTCTGTGAGGTATGCAGCTGGGATTTCAACTGGGATTGCATTGAATCTATATAGCGATTTTGGAATTATGGCCATTTTCACTATCTTGATTCTTCCTACCCAGGAGCAGGGGATATCTTTCTATTTTCTGAGATTGCCTTTAATCTCTCTTTTCAGAGTGCTATAGTTTTCAGAGAAGAGGTCTTTGATTTCTTTTGTTAGGTTGATTCCTAGGTATTTCAGTTTTTTGGATGCTATTGTGAAAGGAATTGTTTGCTCTATTTCTGTCTCGGTGAGTCTGTTGTTGGTGTAGAAAAAAGCTATTGATTTTTGTGTGTTGACCTTGTATCCAGCTACTTTACTGAATTTGCATATTAAGTCTAGAAGACTTTTGGTGGAATTCTTGGGGGTCTTCTATATAGAGTATCATGTCATCTGCAAATAATGACAATTTGACTTCTTCATTTCCTATCTTTATTTTTTTATTTCTTTCTCTTGTCTAATTGCCATGGGTAATGTTTCCAAGACTATATTGAACAGGAGTGGTGATAGTGGACATTCGTATCTTGTTCCTGATTTTAGTGTGAAGGATTTCAGTTTTGACCATTTAGTATGATATTGGCTATTGGTTTTTCATAGATGAGTTTTATCAGATTGAGGTAGAGACCCTCTATTCCAATTTTTTGTAGGGTTTTTATCATAAATGTCTGTTGGATTTTGTCAAATGCTTTTTCTGTATCTATTGAAATGATCACATGGCTATTGTTCTTGGCTCTATTGATATGTATTACATTGATTGAATTGCATATGTTGAACCATCCCTTCAACACTGGAATGAATCCCACTTGGTCAGGGTGTATGATCTTCTTGATGATCTTCTGCATTCTATTTGTCCATATCTTATTAAGGATTTTTGCATCTATGTTCATTAGTCACATTGGCCTATAGTTCTCTTTTTCAGCTGGGTCTTTCTCTGCTTTGGGGATCAAGGTGATGCTGCTTCCAGGAATGAATTTGGGACTATTGCTTCCCTTTCAATTTCATTGAAGAGTTTAAACAGTAGTGGCAGTAGTTCCTCTCTAAATGTCTTGTAGAATTCAGCAGTGAAGCCATCAGGCCCCGGGCTTTTCTTAGTTGGTAAGTTTTTAATTAAGTTTTCAATTTCATTGGTTGATATTGGGTTGTTCCGAATTTTTAGGTCTTCTTCGTTCAATTTTGGTAATTCATACTTATCAAGGAATCTGTCCATTTCTTTTGTGTTTTCCATCTTATTGACATACAGGTTCTCGAAATAGGTGTTGATGAGACTCTGGATTTCAGCTGGCTCCATTGTAATTTCATCTTTTTCATTCCTAATTGGATGGATATGGGCCTTTTCTTTCCTTTTCCTGATAAGGTTGGCTAAGGCTTTGCCAATTTTGTTTTTTCTTTTAAAGAACCAACTCTTGGCTTCATTGGTTTTTATATCATTCTCTTAGTCTCCATTGGATTGATTTCTCCTCTGATCTTTATAATTTCCTCCCTTGTATTAGCTTTGAGTTTGTCCTGCTCTTCTTTTTTCTAGAAGCTTGAGGTTCAGCATCGGGTTGTTTAATTGGGCTCACTTTTTCAGTAGGAGCATTCACTGCTATGAATTTCCCTCATAAGACTGCTTTCATTGTGTCCCATAGATTCTGATATGTTGCATTGTCATTGTCATTTAATTGTAGGAACTGTGTGATTTCTTCTTTAATGTCCTCTGTGACCCATTGGTCATTCAGAAGTGTGTTGTTCAACATCACTGGTCATTCGAGAGATGCAAATGAAAACAACGCTCAGATTCCACTTCACTCCAGAAAGAATGGCTGCTATCATGAAATCAACCAAAAACAAATGCTGGTAGGGCTGTGGGGAAAGAGGAACCCTGCTCCACTGCTGGTGAGAGTGTAGACTGGTGCAAGCACTGTGGAAATCAGTATGGAGATACCTCAAAGAACTAGGACTGGAAGTCCCTTTTGACCCCGCTATTCCACTGCTGGGGATTTTCCCCAAAGAATTAAAAGAATCATACCACAGTGATATATGTGCACCCATGCTCATAGCAGCGCAGTTTGTAATAGCTAAAACTTGGAAACAGCCCAAATGCCCATCAACTGGAGACTGGATAAAGAAAATGCGGTTTTTTTATAAAATGGAGTACTACTCAGCCATAAAAAATGAGAAATTAGAGACATTTATAGCTAAGTGGATGCACATTGAGGCAATACTCTTAAGTGAAATAAATAGGACACACATGTGTAAATACCAAATAGTTTCTCTGGTGTGAGAAACTGAAAGTGTAAATAAGGACTAAATGTATAATAGGGAATATGAAATAGGAAGAAAAGGGGCAAAGGGGAAGGAAGTGAGAGGGTAGGGGAAAGGATAGAGGGGAATGGTATTAATATGAGAAAATGGAAAAATAGGAACAAAATCTTTGTAAATAGGGAGAGATGGAGGGGTTGAAGGGAGGGCTGGGCAAGGGTGAAAAATAAGAACCAAGAGAGACTATGTAAAGGTGCAAATTACCAATGATGAATGTCATTATATTGTATACCTAAAATGTACCAATGATTAAAATGAATAATCAATAATGCAAAATAGGAAGAAAAGGTCCAAAGGGGTAGGGGTAGTGGGAGGGGCAGGGGAAAGGAAAAAAGGGAAAGGAAAAAATGATGAGAAATGGAAAAAATGGAAATAAAGTCTTTGTAAATAGGGAAGGGTGGAGGGCGTGAAGGGAGGGCTAGGAATGGGGAAAAAATAAGAACCAAGATGCATTATATAAAGGTACAATTCCCAATGAGAAATGTAATTGTGTTGTATACCTACAGTGTACCAATAAAAGAATTTAATAAAAAAAAATAAATGTGTTGTTCAATTTCCATGTGTGTATGAAATTCTTTCAGTTTCTTTTGCTATTGATCTCCAATTTCATTGCACTATGGTCTGACAGTATACAGGGGATAACTTCAATTCCTTTATAAATATTTAAGCATGTTCTATGAGTGAGTACATGGTCTATTTTGGAGAATGACCCGTGTGCAGTTACAAAGAATGTGTATTCTTATTTTGTGGGATGTAACACTCTGTAAACATCTGTTAAGTTCATTTTTTTAGGAGTTTGATTGAGTTCTAGTATTTCATTGCTTATTTTTGTCTAGTTGATCTATCTATTTGTGACAATGGGGTATCCAGGTCCCCCACTACTATTGTATTAGTGCTAATTTGATTTTTCATGTCCATTAGTATTTGTTTTATATAGTTGGGTGCACTAGTGTTTGGTTCATATATGTTTATGTTTGACATGTCTTCCTCTTGGATTGTTCCCTTTACAAGGATGGAGTGTCCTTCTTTGTCTCTCTTAATCGGTGTTGGTTTGAAATCTAATTGATCTGCCAAGAAGATAGCTACTCCTGCTTTTTTGGGGGTTCCTGTCACAAAGAGATTTGTTTTCCACCCTTCAATTTTCAATCTATGAATTTCTTCTTGAATTAAGTGTGTTTCTTGTATGCAGCATATTGTTGGATCTTGCTTTTTAACCAATTCTGCCCATCTGTTTCTTTTGATTGCTGAATTGAGCCTATTAGTTTTGATGTTTATAACTGATACGTATTGACTTATCACTGTCATAACTTTTTCTTTTTGTTGGATTCTCCCCCTTTGCATTTAGTTTCTTTTTATACCTGATGGGTTCATTCTGCAGGGCTTCCTGGGGTTGTGGTCCTCATTGTCTTTTCCTAGGATATTGTCTAAAATTTTTTGGAGGGCTGGTTTGGTATTCAGGAAGTTCCTAAGGTTCTCTTTATCTTGAAAGTATCTTATTTCTCCATCAATTTTGAAAGATAGTTTTTCAGTGTACATCAATCTGGATTGGAGGCTGTTTTCCTTTAGGGCTCGAAACACATCACTCTGAGCTCTTCTTGCCTTGAGGGTTTGCATTGAGAAGTCTACTGTGATTCTGATATATGTGATTTTTTTCTTTTCTCTACCTGCTTATAGAATTTTGTTCTGTTTGGTTTCTGGAATATTAACTATTATATGCCTATGTGTAAAATTTTTTTGATCAAGGATATTTGGAGTCCTATATGCCTCACTTATCTGTGTGTCAAGTTGTTTTCCCCTGCTTGGGAAGTTTTTTGCCATTACTTCTGTGAACAGTTTGTTTTATGTCATCTGCACTCTCTCCTATTTCTTTATTGGCTCTAATCCATCTTATGTCATTTTTCTTTGCATCCTCTAGGAACTGCTGGATTGATTTCTCATGGTCCCTTACTGTTCTAAGGAAACTTGTTTTCCTGGTAACTAATTCCAATCTTATCTTCTTTATCTAAAATTCTGTCCTCACATTGGCTCATTCTGCTGCATAAACTTTCAATGGAGTTTTTAATCTCCTGGAAATCTGTTTGCATCTGTTTTATGGATTCCATTTGTTTCCTATGTTGGGATTCCATCATGTTCCTCAGCTCCTCTATTTTTTTTATCTGTGTCCTCTCTGGATTTATTTATCATTTCTTGCTCTATGGGCACAATCTTTGCTGTTATCTGAGAAATTATTTCTGACTTCATTTTTTCCAGATCCTCTTGTGTTGCCAGTTTAGGGAGTCCAGGTGGTTGAGTATCAGATTATTTCATCTTGTTTCCCTTTGGGGTTGCTTTAGGTGATCTGGAAGTCTGGTTTTGAGACTTGTTTACATGTCGTCCCATTTCAAAGGGGCCAGGGGCGGGGGGATGTTTGCTGCTGGCACCTGTGCTGCTCACCTCCTTGGTTCTGGGGAAAGTGGTACGGCAGCTCTGCTTCTCAGCACTGGGAGTGGTGCTACAGCAGCCCAGAAGGTTCACCCTATCAAGATTTCTTAAATCATGCTTTGTAGTATATTTCAAGATGGAGATGATAGTACCACATTCATTCTGAATGAAAAAAATTGATTGGCACATTTTCCAGAAAAATTTCAGGCAATGCTTTATCCAGGTGATTTAGTCATGTTTCATACCTATATGTTTTTATATCTTGGCCCTTCTTACCTGCAACAATCTCCCTGCAAGTAGGCTCTTTTTTTTCCTTGTTGTAGACATCATTCCTTCATGAATTCCAAAATTTGAGAGTTTGTATGATTTATGATTCTAGAAGTGAAATATTTTACTTGATAACCTTGTAAAAATCTTAGGGAGAAAAATCAACTGACCTAACTTGGGGCATATTGAGAAGCCTGTACCTATTGTTTTTCTAGAGAGGATGAAGCATTCTGAATGGCCAGGTTCAGGCCTGTGCAATTTGCCCTCATCTGTGACTACAGATGCTGGAGTCTAAGTGAGGTTTGGTGGAACCACCTGTGCCCAATAAGAGCACAATGGAAGGGGAGGGGTGATCTTCCAATTGGAAGAATGATGCAGCTAAATATCATGGGCATTCAACATGGTCTCCAGCTTTTACATTGCTTTGCCAAGTGGTGTCCTTCCACTGTATTAGAAGGAGTAGAGGCTCATGTCAAAGACAGCCTGACAGCTGTCCTTTTTTTGGCCTCTGACAAGCCTTGGAGAGTTAGGCAAATCATTGATCTTTGATTTTTATTCCTTATTCATAAAAATGAGAGGTAGAATGCTTTGATCATTTGGAACCATTCTAATTCTGACATTCTAAGTGCTGGTGATGGTTATCACTGTCAGAATAGCAAGAAAAAGTCAGTTGCTGGTTTTACAGTTTGCCAATTTCATACTTTCTTTTAAAAGCTTACTTAATATCTATGGTAAATGAATGCATCCTGCTTGGGGTTGAGGTCTACAGAGCACAGTATTGAGGCCATTCATTCTGCCACATGCTCTGGTCTCTGAAGATCCTTCAGGAGATGTGTTCTTAGTCTTCCATACATTCATAATACATATGTGTTGAGTTTTGCATGCCTCAGAGAGATGCTAATTATGTGTGGCTTTTTCAGTGCTGAGCCCCGCAGTGCCTAGTTCAGTCTTTGATATATAGTAAATGCTTAGAAGATAATTGTTGAAAGACTAAAGTAGAAAAACAAAGCTATGTAATTTCTTAGACCTCTGACACAGTGAAGCCATCTTGAATATGTAACCAAAACACATATTTTGATTCAAAATAAGGTAGTTAATGACAGCTGTGGGGTTTGAGCCCAGTCAGTTCATGTTCACAATTCAAGAACTTGAGAGAGCTCCATTATGTTGACTGTCAAGGGGCTTAAACTATTGAGCTCACTTCCTTCTGGGTCTCATAATTTATTATTTCATTTCTAATGCCCCAGACCAATTCTGTTATTGAGAAGCAAATTAGAATTTCCTGCATCATTACATTTTTTTTCTGTCTGGTTTGAGGGTATCTTTCAATTATAGTAATGTTTTGGCCTCAGTAGTAGTTATTGACCCTCTTTTCTCAGTTGAAATATAGAATTCATGCCCTTTTATTCTGCAAATATATTCAAGATATTTTCTTTATTATGAGGATGCATTAAAATACCAGTTAAGTTACTTCTTAAAATATGACATTTTTCATGTCACTTTAGTAAGAATAAAGCCTTCATTTTGTGTTTTTACAACTTCCCGTACTGATCTCAATTCACATATCAAATTTCATTTTCCACTGAGTCTGAGGCTGTGGTTGAAGAAAACCGGTCATATAACTACCATCTGCCATGCTCACTGTTCATATGTTCACTGCTCATGAGGTCTTACCTTGATCTATCCACTAGTGAACAGCTTTTCCATTATCCTGTGCTTTGATTTAAATTCATTTTACTCACTGAGATTTCCCACAGTATAATCTAGAAAAATTTATTTTATTTGAATTTTTGTATCATGCATGGATTGGAACCAGAATTTCCTAGTTGCTTTGAAGAATACAAGTTGAAGAAAAGGCTTCAATGGTCAAGGTCGCTTTGGAAATTGTACTTCTTCTTGTATGTTGAGAGTATGGTACATCTTTATACCCGTGGTGCCAATAAAATGCTTGTCACATAGTAAGCATTCGACAAATATAGACTGAATTAACGATTGATGAAAAACTTAGTGATTTTTTTAGGTAGTAGGTTATAGTACTTTCTTTTATGTGTGACATTTAAAGTTTCATTTTATTGGAGATAAAAGTATTCTTAAGGATACTACCAATGTCTTGTATATGGTGTATTTTTCATAGTATTTAGTGCAGGACTTGTCATCATGATGGTAATGAATAGAAACTTGTGTTGCCTGGCTTGATCAATTGAACCTGAGTGTGTAGACATAGTACAGTCATTGTTATTTTGACAGCCAGAATATGGCATAGTATCTTTGATTACTACTCCCTCTTCCCAAATTCATTCTGAAACAGTTATTCCACTGCTGCATTTGGCTAAAGATTGGTGGTTCTTTCTTGCTTATTGGGACAATTGTTTTCTTTCTAGGTCTTCTTTTTGAAATCTGTTAAACTAGATATATATGATTAATGTAAGAAAAATAGTGAACTGAATAGGGTTCTCAATCTAGCTTCAGATAAACCACTGGCTGTACTCATAGTACTAAAAATATCTTATAGGAATGGTGTAGAAGTCAAATGTTAAAGTTTCTAAGATGTGAATTCAGTAATTTGAAGTAATACTCACATGTTTGATGAATTACTACAAATATGCTGATCTTGCTAGGCACTGCTGGCAGAGAAATCTGTCTAGCTCCCCTTCCCACTACTGCCATTCCCCATAATTATACCCTCTTGAGCCAGAAGCCGATGACTTTCTGTAACAGCTCATATTCTGAAAGCTAGTTTCCTTAGACTCATATTCCTATGAATGTGAACTATAGATGTACAATGTGGTACTATAAATTTCAGTTTGATTTTTCTGGTCCCTGATTCATTATATACTGGTTTTATTCACAGGGGCCTTTTAGAATTGGTTTCAATAAATGAGTTCCAAGAAATTTTTTATTGCTATAATCTAATGTTATCTACTTATCTATTTACTTACTATTTAATAAGTATCCTTATAATTCTAAAAGTAATAAATTATTTTCAATGAATTACAAAATTTTTATGAATTTATATGAGTATATGGCCTTAAGAGCTTCAAGAAGCTGGACATTTTTTAAATGAATCAGCTAGCAATTATGATTACCAAGGAATAGAGCATTTACTTACAGCAGAGTAGTTTCCAGAACATAGAAACTGGTTCTCTTCCAAGGTAAACTAGGGAAGTTATCCAGCTGTCTCCCTAGTGTAGAAAGCACAGGTATGATATGACACAATGGGATGGGCTTCGTATAACAATTGCCCTTTTAAGCTTCTTAGGTACAAGCCTCCTTTTCTTCTGCTTGAGAAAACCTTACAGCTTTCCTTTGAGCTATTCTTATGAAGGGCTCAGATGCAAAGATCTCAATTTTCATCCCAAAGGACAATTAAAAATGGTACATGTAACACTTCACCCCTGGCATGCATCATAGACTCCTTTCATCTGCCATGGAATCCTTCCCAGTGTGTATCTCTGCCATCTCCCCAAGTTCCCCATTTTAGCCTCTAAATAAATGCTCAAGCATTTTGTAAAATATTAGTGACAATATAAACCATTAGTTGGCAGCTCTCTAAGGCTTTGAGGCTGCATCCCCACCTGACAGCAAGGTTTATAGATGGTTGACAAAAATTCTTCTAAGGATATGTTTATACTTTCAAAAGTTGGCACTGTTTCTTTTTCATCTAGGAATTTCAGAGGTACCATTACTTTGTGGCTTTTTGAGGAATTTGACCCTTGATCACCAAACAGTGATATAACCAATGAGAGGCAGTATGGTCTCTTTAACACTGAATCTATCTTCTCTTACTTTCTCAAAATGTATCCAGTGCTCTGGGCAACCCTGCTTCACTGAAAGGAGAGGTAAACCTGGAGACAGTTGATCAGCCTTACTAGGAGCTTTTGGCTTTTGATGACCTAAAAAAAATTAGTGAAAGTAGTACCATGGACAGCGGCTGCTCCCACAGTGCAGTGATAGTTACTGTAAGTGATTGTTCCGATGAATTTCTTGTAGAAGGTGAGCAGGCATGGACCTTCACACTTAAATCGGAAACAATCACATGGCAAATCCTGTGTGTGTGTGTATACATGCATGCATCCCACCCTCCAACCTTTGCACATCAGCTCAACCTGAATGTCTATGTATCTGATCATAGTATCAACATTGAAATAGAAACTTATACAGATGATTGCTTGTGTCTAATACTAGCTTTGTATTCAGGATACTTCAGGACAATGTTCACACTTCTTCATGTGGTTTAAGGGTTCCTTCTTTCTTGTCTAGCTTCTCTGTACATCAGCTGCACTTCTCTCATCTCTGTCTTCCTTAGACTGCATCCTCCAGACAGACTAAACTCTTGTTTGCTGAACTGTAAACTATTCCTTTCCTTTGTGTCGCTGGATATATGCTCCCCTTACCAAAATCCCATTTGTGGCTAACTCCTCCCATGAAGCCTGTCTTCATTCCTGCCAAGTGAGGTACCCCTGCTCAGTGGGTCCTTAGCACACCGTGTATCACCTAGTATAGCACCATCATCCGAGATGGCCATTCTGTCAGTCTACCTTCCTCACTGGACTGAAATGCCTGGAGGTCGGGAATCATGTCTTGCCATTTCTATACCATTAGGGCCTGGTGCATACCTATCAAGTAGAGCTATTTCTTGAATTGATTTGTTGAATAAAGTAGGGCAGTTCTTATTATTGCCATCAGAGAAGTGAATGAAATAAGAGCTAAAAAAAGATCAAAACATCCTACCAATGGAGACAGACCTAGAAAGCAGCTAACAGATCTGAAACATAAGTAATAGCAATGGCAAGACTACTACATGGTTAATGATAATGTTGATGATTATGATAATATATTTTATTTTTTCATTACCATGGACCAGGAATCATGTACCTCAATTCATTAAATCCTCAGATCAACCCTCTCATGTGGGTATTTTTATTACCTCTTTTGTCAGCGAAGGATTTCTTTCATAGAGGTTCATTAACCTAGCCAGTGTCACAAGGTTAATGGCCGAGTCTCTGATGCCAATATTTTTCCTAAAGCCGTGGTCCTTGCTTTCCCTCAGGAATTTTTATTAAGAGTCCAGGTTCTGTTATACTATGCTATATCAAGCAGTAGCCAATTACTAAGAGGAGATAGCAAATTAATTGGTTGTTTTCAAGTTGTTAAACATTGGTTTGACTAGATTGATTTCAAAGAATTGATATTTCAGGTCCAAATTAATCCTCTTCAGAGAGAGAAACATACTGGCAGAGTAGTTATCAGCAGGAAAATAAAGCCACTCTGGGACCTGGAATCCACGTACCTGGAAAATAACGACTTTGCAAAGGTCAGAAAAGCAGTAGAACTCAGGGAATTAAGAGGGAATTCTCAGGAAAAATAGAAACTATGGAGAAGCTGGAGAAATGGAGCACAATGCAGAGAAAAGAATGAAGCAATCTAGAAAGCTCCCCCTGGTCCTCATGGAGGGAAACCTATCTCTGCAGATACAAAGGCTCCAGAGCTCCAGAGAGGAACAACAGATAGGCCAGTAGTGTAAGCCTCAAGAATAGCCCATGGCTGTCATAAACTGCAAAAATAGCAGAGGGATTTTATTCCAAAAGTGACTCTTGGCACCCAGCAGGCTAGATTTGAAGAAGAAATCCAGTGCAGTACCTGCCATATTGCTAGAGAGTGTTTAATCTGGCATCATTTTGGGAAGAGTTTGATTATTGAAGAGGAGCCACAGAATAATTACAGAACAGCCTCACTCCAGGGCTCCCAGTGGTACCCTATAACAGTAACTGGTTGAGAGCCAGCCATAGCAGACGATCATGGGCAACCTGGCACCTACATCCAGCAACAGCACAGCTGAGAGGTCTGGCTGCTTTCCCCATCTACCAGCATGAGTAAGGTCACACCTTGGCCTGGACACTTGCATTGGCCTGGGGTGGCCAGGAATTGGTGGGGCACCTCACAAACCCACCTGTAGTACAGCCAGGTGGAGAAAACAGTGACTTGCTAGATTCCAAAACTGCAGATCCTGGAATGAAACTTCTCATTCAAAAATACAGAGGAATTTTTATTTCTTTCTTTTTTAAAAAATTATTTTATTGGTGCATTTTAGGTATACAATACGTTTACATTTATCATCGGGTGCTTGTACCTGTACATGGTGGATCTTAGTTCTGATTTTTCCCCATTATCTGTGCACCCTTTACTCCTCCACCCTTCCCTATTTAAATAGATTTCATTTCCATTTTTTTTCTTTTCTCATAATTTTCCCTTTCCCTTCTTCCCTTTCCTTTCCCCTCCCACCACCCCTACACCTTTGTACCTTTTCCTATTTCAAATTATCAATTATTCATTTTAATCCTTGTTTACGCTTTCACTAAAGAAACTACTTGGTATCTTCCCCCGCCCTCTCTTTCTCCAGAGTTTGTTTTGAGGTTTGGAGTTTTTTTCTTCTTTTTTCCCTTTAATGTTTATGCTTCTTTTTTCTTCTTTTTCTTTGTTGTTCTCTATTACCTTCATTTAATTCTGGCAATTTCCTTTTACTCCTTAATAGCAACCTTCATTTCATTTTTCTCTCATTCTCATCTTCCATTGCTTACTTTTTCAAATTTGTCTTCTTTCATTCTCCTGTTCTCCACCCCTGCTATTTTTACTAATATAACCATTAAGCTTTCTTAATCTATAGATAGCTGACTCTGTGCTGTTACTGTTGAATTCTTTTCTATTGTTTGAGGAGGTATAGTTGTTGCATTTAGTAAATGTTTTGGTCTGTCAGTATTTGGTTTGTCTTACTGTTTATACTATAATTATAGGTCTCTTCTCTGTGGTTAAGGGTGGTATATTATTGGTTCTTACAGTATGTCAATATCCAGTTTGTCTTTGATGCTATTATTGCCACTGATTTAGTTGCTATTGCCAGGGTAGCATAGTTGTTGCTATTAATATGTTTTCTCTATACACCAGCATCCGAATTGTCTTTGTGACAATAACAATACTACCCTCCATTCCCGGAGAACTTGGTACTGGGCAAATGACACCACATCCTCTCCTCCCAAATTAACAGAGGTAGGTAATCAGATCTTGGGACAGAGGCAAAGAGGCCTACACTAGGCCATGCCCAGAGTGCATCACTGAAAAGCAGACACTAACTAAAGAGATCCCCATACTAGCATTGAAATTTTTCCAGTATAAGTGTCTGTAAACCTCAGTGCCCCTCCCAACACCAATAGAAAAAGAAGAAGACCGTCATAAAATGTCTTCAAATATTTCTAGCACTCCTAAAGCTGACCCCTGGGGCATTGGGTTGCGAGGATCGAAAGCCATACAGCTGAATATTGCAACATGATATAAAGGAGACTAAAAAACAAAAGAATACCATGTTCAGTGAGTTTTAGAAAGATATAACCAAACAGATAGCTTAATAAAATGATCAGCATGTTTTCAGAATGCATTAATAAAACACTAGGTGAACTAAAGGAAATGATACAAAACATGAATGACCAGTTTAGCAAATAATTTGAGTCCATTAAAAGATACCAAAGAGAAATCCAGGGGATTAAAAATCCTGTGAAAGTATGGGCAGCAGAAATGACCAATGTGAAAAAAGAGTTACAGAAATAGAAGATATAGCTGATGTTGGTGACCTGTTACTCAAAGATACCTTGCAACACAATAGGAGAACTTGCAGAATGATCCAATAACTGCTACATGGCACAAAGAAGACTAGTCTAAGATTAGTTGGAATTAGTGAAAAAATTAGAAGACAGTACAAATGGCATAAAAAACAGGTGAGTTAAGTAACCATGATCAGAAAAGAATATCTCCATGACACATCATAGTTAAAATCCCAGAAGTTCAACACAAAGACGGCATCTTAAAAGATATTAGAGAAAAGTAACGAATCACTTATAAATGTAAGCCCATTAGAATCACAGCAGACTTCCTCACTTGTTGATGGATATTTGGTTTGTTTTTAATTTTGGGCCATTACGAATAAAGCAGCTGCCATCATATGGATCTATGCTTTTATTTCTTTGTGGTTAGCACTTAAGAATGGAATGGGTAGATTATGCAGTAGGTCTTGAATTTTATCCCTCCCAAATGTGTTAGAGTTTGAATCCACAGTACCTCAAAATGCAATTAGGTGTTTAATTGTTAAAATTCCATTTTTTGAAATATTCCTTCTTTAATTGAATTATCTCTGGATTGTTGTGAAAAATCAATTGGTCTTATATATATAAGTATATTGTGAGGCTTGCTTTTTGTGTTCCATTGATTTGTTTGTTTTTATGTTAATAACTTACGACCTTGACTGCTATTGCTCAGTGGCTCTGAACTGGGGGTGATTTTTCCCCCAGGGAGCATTTGGCTACATCTGTAAACACTCTTGGTTGTGACAGCTGGGGTAGAAGTACTTCTCCTCATAACTGGAGATCAGGACTGCTGCTAACCATCCTAACTATAGCAACATCCATATAGTACAGAATTAGTCATCCCAAATATCAATAGTGTCAAGGTTCAAAACCCATCTATACCTTTATAATGTACTTTGAAATCAGATAATGTAGCTTGGTTTTTATTTTTCAAATGTGTTTTTATTATTCAAGTCCTTTCTATCTCCACACAAATTTTTCCAAAAATCCGAAGATTTTGTTTTGGATTGTATTATATCGCTATGTGAAATAGGGAAGTATCATTATCTTAATAATATCAAATGCTCCCATCTATAAACACAGTGTATTTCTCTATTATTTAGGTGTGCTTAATTTCTCATAGGAAGGTTTTGTGATTTTTCAGTGTACATGTTTTACATGTCTTTTGTCATATTTATCCCTAGGTAGTTCATTGTTTTTCCTTTTTTTCTTTTTACATTAATTGGTACATTTTAGGTATACAATACATTTACATTTATCATTGGGTGCTTCTACCTGAACATGATGTATCTTAGTTCTTATTTTTTCCCCCATTACCTATGTGCCCTTCACCCCCACCACGGTTCCCTATTAACATAGACTTTGTTTCCATTTTTTCTTCTTTCTCATAATTTTTCCTTTCCCTTCTTCCCTTTCCCTTTCCCCACCCGCCACCCCTACCCCTTTGGATCTTTTCCTATTTCAAATTATCAATTATTCATTTTAATCATTTTCATCTTTGTTTGAGATACCTCAAAGAACTAGGACTAGAGGTCCCATTTGACCCAGCTATTCCCCTGCTGGGTATCTTCCCCAAAGAATTAAAAGAATCATACCACAGCGATATATGTGCACTTATGTTTATAGCGGCACAGTTTGTAATAGCTAAAGTTTGGAAACAGCCCAAGTGCCCAAAAACTGGAAACTGGATAAAGAAGATGTGGGTTGTTTTTTTTTATATAAAATGGAGTACTACTCAGCCATAAAGAATGAGAAACTAGAGTCATTTATAGCTAAATGGATGCATATTGAGCCCATACTCTTAAGCGAAATAAATAGGACACACATGTGTAAATACTGAATAGTATCTCTAGTGTAGGTAGTTCACTTTTTAAAAATTAATTTTATTGGTACATTTTAGGTGTACAATATAATGACATTCATCATTTGAAATTTGTACCTTTAATCTTTCTTGGTTCTTATTTTTTCCCCATTCCCCTGCCCTCCCTTCAACCCCTCCACCCCTCCTATTTACAAAGACTTTGTTTCCATTTTTTCATTTTCTCATATTAATTCCATTCCCGTTTTTCCTTTCTCCTACCCCCTCTACTTTCCCTTCCCCTTTGCCCCTTTTCTTCCTATTTCACATTATCTATTATACTTTTTAGTCCTTATTTACACTTTCAGTTTCTCACACTAGAGAAATCATTCGGTATTTACACATGTCCTATTTATTTCACTTAAAATTATCTCTTCAATGTGCATCCATTTAGCTATAAGTGTAGGTAATTTCCATTTTTTGTGGCTGAGTAGAACTCCATTTTATAAAAAAACCCCACATTTTCTTTATCTAGTCTCCAACTGATGGGCAATTGGGCTGCTTCCAAGTTTTAGCTATTATAAATTGTGCTTCTATGAACATGGGTGCACATATATCACTATGATATGATTCTTTTAATTCTTTGGGGAAGATCCCCAGCAGGGGAATAGCTGGGTCAAATGAAACTTCCAGGCCTAGTTCTTTGAGGTGTCTCCATGCTGATTTCCACAGTGGTTGCACCAGTCGGCACTCCCACCAGCAGTGGAGCAGGATTCCTCTTTCCCCACAGCCTCCCCAGCATTTGTTATTGGTTGATTTCATGATAGCAGCCATTCTTTCTGGGGTGAGGTGGAATCTCAGCATTGTTTTCATTTGCATCTCTCGAATGACCAGTGATGTTGAACATTTTTTCATGTATTTATTTGCTATTTCTACTTCTTTGTCTGAGAAGTATCTTTCATTTCAGATGCTCCTTTTTTTTTTTTTTTTTTTTTTTTTTGGTACTGGGGATCTATCTCAAGTCCTTGTGCTTGCCCAGCAGGCAGCAAAACCACTGAGCTAAATCCCTGGCCCCAGATGCCCATTTTTAGATTGGGTCTTTAAATTTGGAAGGTCTGATTTTTTAAAAGTTCTTTATAGATTCTAGATAGTAGATCTTTGTCTGAGGATCAGCAGGTGAAAATTTTTTCACACATTGAGGGTTCTCTCTTCACACTGTTGGTGGTTTCTCTTGCTGTGCAGAAGCTTTTAACTAAGAAGAGATCCCACTTGTTGATTGTTTGTGCTGCTTCATGGGCAACTGAGGTTTTGTTCATAAAATCTTTTCCTCTACCAATGTCTTCAAGAGTTTTACCTAACGTCTGTTCCAGCTGTTTGAGCATTTCTGTTTTAACATTCATTTTTTTTCCATTTAGTTTATTGGTATATTTTAGGTATACAATACACTTACATTCATCATTGAGATCTTGTACCTTTACATGATGTATCTTGGGTCTTATTTTTTTCCCTATTCCCCTGCCTTCCCTTCACCCCCTCCAACCTTACCTATTTACAAAGACTTTGTTTCCATGTTTTTCCTTTTCTCATATTTTTTCTTTTTCCTCCTTTCCTTTCCCCTAACCCTCCCACTTCCCCTACGCCTTTAGACATTTTCTTCCTATTTCTTAGTATCAATTATACATTTTGATTCTTATTTACACTTTTAGTTTTTCACACCAGAGAAACAATTTGATATTTACACATGTGTATCCTATTTATTTCACTTGAGTATAGCCTCAGTGTGCATCCACTTAGCTACAAACGTCTCCAGTTTCTCATTCTTTATGGCTGAGTAGTACTCCATTTTATAAAATAAAACCCCACATCTTCTTTATCCAGTCTCCAGTTGTTGGGCAATTGGGCTGTTTCCAAATTTTAGCTATTACAAACTGTGCCGATATAAACATGGGTGTGCACATATTACTGTGGTATGATTCTTTTAATTCTTTTGGGAAGATACCCAGTAGAGGAATAGCTGGGTCAAATGGGACTTCCAATCCTAGTTCTTTGAGGTATCTCCATATTGATTTCCACAGTGGTTGCACCAGGTTCCATTCCCACCAACAATGAAGAAGGGTTCCTTTCTCCCCAAAACCCTGGCAGCATTTGTTATTGGTTGATTTCATGATAGCAGCCATTCTTTTTCGTGTGAGGTGGAATCTCAAGATTGTTTTCATCTGCATCTCTCGAATGACCAGTGATGTTGAATATTTTTTCATATGTTTACTTGCTGCTTTTACTTCTTTGCCTGAGAAATATCTGATCATTTTACATGCCCATTTTTGATTTGGGTCTTTATATTTGGGGGCCTGATTTTTTTGTTGTTCTTTATATATTCTTGATAGTACACCTTTGTCTGAGGAAGAGCTGGTAAAAATTTTTCCCACATTGTAGGTTGTCTCTTAGCTCTGTTGATGGTTTCTCTTGCAGTGCAGAAGCTTTTTAATAAGATGAGATCCCAGTTGTTGATTCTTTGGCTAGTTCCTGTGCTATTGAGGATTTGTTCATAAAATCCTTTCCTATGCCAATGTCTTCAAGAGTTCTACCTAACTTATCTTCCAGCAAGTTTAGTGTTTCTGTTTTAATATTTAGATCTTTAATCCACTTGGATATTAGTAGTGCATGGTAAAAGATAGGGGTCTAGTTTTAATCTTTGGCAAGTTGAAATCCAGTTTTTCCAACACCATTTATTAAAGAAGCTACCTTTCCTCCAGTGAGGATAGTTGGCTCCTTTGTCAAAGATGAGGTAGCTGTGTATGTCTGGAGTTGTTTCTGCATCTTCTAATCTATTCCACTGATCCTTGGGTCTGTTTCTTTGCCAGTACCATGCTGTTTTTATCACAGTGGCTTTGTAGTATAGTTTCAAGTTGGGAATTGTGATACCCCCTGCCATGATCCTGTTGCCTTGAATTGCTTTTGCCATTGTAGGTCTCTTCTGGTTCCAGATGAACTTTTGGATTGTTTTCTACAGTTCTGTGAAATATACTGTGGGATTTCAATCGGGATTGCATTGAATCTGTATAGCAGTTTTGGAAGTATGGCCATTTTAACTATATTAGTTCTTCCTATCCAGGAACAGGGTATGTCTCTCCATTTTTTTATATGCTCTTCGATCTCTTTTTTCATGGTGCTGTAGTTGTCAATGTAGAGGTCTTTTGCTTCCTTTGCTAGATTGATCCCTGCATATTACATTTTTTTTGGTGCTATTGTAAAAGGGATTGTTTCCCTAATTTCTCTTTCAGTGAGTGTGTTATTTGTGTAAAAGAAGACTATTGTTTTTTGAGTTCGACCTTGTATTCAGTTACTCTACTGAATCTGTCAATTAAAGCTGGAAGCCTTTTGGTGTAGATTTTGGGGTCTTCTATGTAGAGTATCTTAATGTAAGCAAATAATGACTGTTTAACTTCTTCCTTTCCTATCTTTATTCCTTTTATTTCTTTCTCTTTTATAATTGCTGTGGCTAGTGCTTCCAAAACTATATCGAACAAGAGTGGTGATAGTAGACATCCTTGTCTTGTTCCCAATTTTAGCATGAAGGTTTTCAGTTTCTGACCATTTAGCATGATGTTGGCTTTTCATAGATAGCCTTTATCAAGTTGAGATAAAGAGCATCTACTCCAGTGTTCTTCAGGGTTTTTGTCATGAATGGGTGTTGAATTTTCTCGAATGCATTTTCTGCATCTATTGAGATGATCATATGGTTTTTGTCCTTGGCTCTATTGATACAGTGTATGACATTTATGGATTTGTGTATGTTGAACCATCCCTGTATCCCTGGGATGAATCCCACTTGGTCAGGGTGTATGATCTTCTTGATGATCTTTTGCATTCTATTTGCCAGCATCTTATTAAGGATTTTTGCATCCATGTTCACTAGTGAGATTGGCCTGTAGTTCTCTTTTTTGGTTAGGTCTTTCTCTGATTTGGAGATCAAGGTGATGCTTGCTTCCAGGAATGAATTTGGGAGTATTGCTTCCCTTTCAATTTCATTGAAGAGTTTAAACAGTAGTGGCAATAGTTCCTCTCTAAATGTCTTGTAGAATTCAGCAGTGAAGCCATCAGGACCCGGGCGTTTTTTAGTTGGTGAGTTTTAAATTATGTTTTCAATTTAATTGATTGATATTGGGTTGTTTAGAATTTTTAGGTCTTCTTTGTTCAACTTTGGTAATTCATACTTATCTAGGAATCTGTCCATTTCTTCTGTGTTTTCCATCGGATTGGCATATAGAATCTCCAAGCAGGTATTGATGATCCTCTGGATTTCTGCTGGGTCCACTGTAATTTCATCTTTTGCATTCCCAATTGCATGGATATGGGCCTTTTCTTTCCTTTTTTGATAAGGTTGGCTGAAGGTTTGTCAATTTTGTTTTTTCTTTCAAAGAACAAACTCTTGGTTTCATTGAATTTTGTATCATTCTCTTAGTCTCCATTGCATTGATTTCTGCTCTGATCTTTATAATTTCCTCCCTTGCATGAGCTTTGGGTTTGTCCTGGTCTTCTTTTTCTAGAGGCTTGATATTCAGCATCAGGTTGTTTAATTGGGCTCGCTGTTTTCCTAATATGAGCATGCACTACAATGAATTTCCCTCATAAGATTGCTTTCATTGTGTCCCATAGATTCCGGTATGTTGTACTGTCATTCCATTTCATTATAGGAACTGTCTGATTTCTTCTTTAATTTCCTCTGTGGCCCATTGGTTATTCAGAAGTGTGTTGTTCAATTTCCATGTTTGTATGAAATTCTTGCAGTTTCTTTTGCTATTGATCTCCAATTTCATTGCACTATGGTCTGATGATATACAGGGGATAACTTAAATTCCATTGCACTTACTTAAACATGTTCTATGGGCGAGTATGTGGTCTATTTTGGAGAACGACCCATGTGCAGCTGAAAAGAATGTGTATTCTGATTTTGTGGGGTGGAATACTCTGTAAACATCTGTTAAGTTCATTTGTTCAAGAGTTTGATTGAGTTCTAGTATTTCTTTGCTTGTTTTTTGTCTAGTTGATCTATCTATTTGTGACAGTTGGGTGTTGAGGTCTCCCACTACTATTGTATTAGTTCTTGTTTGATTTTTCATGTCTGTTAGTACTTGTTTTGTATAGTTGTGTGCACTAGTGTTTGGTGTATATATATTTATGATTTTCATCTCTTCCTGTTGGATTGTTCACTTTACAAGGATGTAGTGTCCTTCTTTGTCTCTCTTAATCAGTGTTGGTTTAAAAAACACTTGATCTGCAAAGAGGATAGCTACTCCTGCTTTTCTTCGGGTTCTTGTCACATGGAGTATTGTTTTCCACCTTTGAAGTTTTAGTCTAAGAGTTTCTTTTTGAATGAAGTGTATTTCTTGTATGCAGCATATTGTTGGATCTTGCTTCTTGACCCATTCTGCCAGTCAATTTCTTTTGATTGTTGAATTTAGACCATTAACATTGATGGTTATAACTGATACGTGTTGACTTATCATTGTCATGACTTTTTCTTTTTGTTGGATTCTCCCCCTTTGCATTTAGTTTCTTGTTATATCTGATGGATTCATTCTACAGGGCTTCCTGGGGTTGTGATCCTCATTGTATTTTCCTAGGATATTGTCTAAAATTTTTTGGAGGGCTGCTTTGGCATTCATGAAGTTCCTAAGGTGCTCTTCATTATGAAAGTATCTTATTTCTCCATCAATTTTGAAAGATAGTTTTGCAAGGTACATCAATTTGGGTTGGAGGTTGTTTTCTTTTAGGGCTTGAAATACATTACTCCGCGCTCTTCTTGCCTTGAGGGTTTGCATTGAAAAGTCTGCTGTGATTCTGATGGGCTTTCCTTTCTATGTGATTTGTTTCTTTTCCCTAACTGCTTGTAGAATTTTGTTCTTCTGTTGAGTTTCTGGAATCTTAACTATTATATGCCTATGTGTAGATTTTTTCTGATCAAGGCTATTTGGAGTCCTGTGTGCCTCACTTATCTATATGTCAAGTTCTTTTCCCCTGCTTGGGAAGTTTTCTGCCATTACTTCTGTGAACAGTTTTGTTTTTCTTTTTATGTTGTCAGCACTCTCTCCTGTTTCTTCATTGACTCTAATCAGTCTTATGTCATTCTTCTTCACATTGTCTAGCACCTGCTGGATTGATTTTTCATGGTCACTTACTATTTTAAAGAAATTTTTCTTTTCCTGGTCACTAATTGCAATCTTATCTTCTATATCTGAAATTCTCTCCTCACATTGGGTCATTCTGCCACGTAAACTTTCAGTGGAGTTTTTAATCTCCGGGAAATCTGTTTGCATCTGTTTTATGGATTCCATTTGTTTCCTATGTTGGGTTTCCTTCATGTTCCTCAGCTCCTCTTTTTTTAATCTGTGTCCTCTCTAGATTTATTCATCATGTCTTGTACTATGGGCCCAATCTCTGCTGTTATTTGAGAAATTATTTCTGATTTCATTTTTTCCAGATCCTCTTTTATTGCCAGTTCAGGAAGTCCAGGTGGTTGAGTGTCAGCTTTTTTCATCTCGTTTCTCTTTCGGGTTGCTCTAGGTGATCTGGAAGTCTGGTTCTGGGACTTGTTTATCTGTCTTCTCATTTCAGTGGGGGCGGGGGTGGGTGGGAGGTTGGGTTGTGCTGCTGGTATCTGCATGGCTCACCTCCTTGGCACTGGGGGCAGTGGTGCCGTGGCCCAGAAGGCTCTTCCTTGTTGCTGGGGGCAGCTCTGGTAGTTCATTTTTATATTACTATTAGAAGGGGTATTGATATTAGTGACTAGAATTTTTGTTAAAAGACATCTGAACTGTTTTATGAGCTGGGGAAGTCATTCAGTACATAACTTGTCTACTAGGTTTTTCTTGCCCTTAACATGACTATAGCAATGGAATTCTGAATGATAGAGATCAATAGATTTAGGAAAAACTGATATTCAAATGAATCAAAGAAAGAGTTGTGGACCAGGGCCTGGATTTAAGGACTTGATTGCACTTTCCTTCATTCTTCCTTAGGATCCCAAGTTTTGTCCAAGGCCTTTCGCTTGATTTTCTCATGATTATGTATGCTAAAGGATGTCACTCTATGTAGCTCCAGGGCCATGTCCTCATGGTTTGTTGACAGAGAATAGAAGAGTTTCCTTTCAGACAGCTCCTTTAGAAGATCCCTGGGAAACACTTGTTGACTAACTTCATAAATTTAACCCTGGATCAAATGATATGTCCAATGCATGTGGTACAATATTGACTTTATAAGTGTCTTAGTTACTTTCGTGTTGCTTCCACAAGACACTCGACACCCACAAGTAACAGGAGGAAAGTTTCATTTTAACTTAAAGTTTATAGACGTTTCAGTCCATTACCACTTAGCTCCAAGGCAGAGCACCATGGCAGAAGGCCATTGCAGAAGAGAAAGAGTTCATGGCATAGCAGACTGGAAGAAGCAAGTCTTGTCTTTTCCTCTTCTTATTCCATCCAGGCTACAAGCCTATTGGTTGGTGCCACCCACATCCAGGGTGGGTCGTCCCTCTTCAGTAAATCCATCACCTACACCCAGAACTATGCTAAACCAATCAGTGGACTGATCCAGTATCACACACCCATTATCCAGTCACCTCCCAAAAGCCCTACTTATGAGCACATTCGGCTTTGGGAGACATTAGATATAATACATGAAAATAAGAATTATATTCTATGCTTATGGTCAGAGTTTGAAGGTCAGGTCTCTTGCTAGAGCAAAGTGATGAATTGGATTTGAAGTTCTAGGCAAAATTATCAGCCCTCAGGGTCAATATATATAGTATCCCCAGTTCTAAATAGGCTCAAGAATTCAATAGAGAAGTCCCATCAGAAATTACTCTTTTCCCTTGAAGTAATATTCATCAACGGGTGATCACTTGGATGTTTACATTGTTTGTATGTGCATCATTTCTCCTCTCATGACTGACGACACGTTTGGGAAACACTTCCTCACTTCTGTCTCTTTCTTTTCTGCTGTTTAAACAACACATATATTGCTTTCTACCCCTGGCTTTCCACCTCAGAATATCTAAGCATGAGTTTGGAGGGTCACATGCAAAAGGGATAAAGATGAGTCATGAAAGGAAGACAGCAATTACAATAGGGAGATGTGGCAATAGATTTGTTTTATGGTCAGTTGGTTTATCATAATTGCTGGTCCTGAAATGTATATTTTGCTTCTCTCAGCATTAGGTTTCCCTTCAGACGTTTGGGGATCATAATTTATTTTTGTGGTTTATTTCTCAAGAGGACCCTACCTTTGTTAGGTTTTGCATTTAAAACAAAACTAAATTCTGGTGCTGGCATTAGATGACATTTCCCCTCCTCTCTCCTGCCTGTCCTCTCCCCCAGTGGCAGCAAATTAATTTGAAGTTGGAAAAATCTCAAGAGATGGATGAAGGGGGTATCTTCTGACAAGCCCAGCTTTTGCAGCTTTGAGTGAACATGGGAGGACTGGAGTGTGGGAGTTTTGCTTCTATTCCTTGTGGGAATAACTATTTCTACACTTACATAATAGATTCAGGCTCACATTCTGTTTGTCGTCAGCTAAAATTCCTCCAATGTTGATTATGGTGGATAAAAAATCACTTTTAGAAAAAAAAAGAACAGATATTTGTTATTTTATAATATTTCCTATCTTTTACTTTTTTAATATCCCTCCAAGTCATAACAGTAGCACAGGTGAAAGAACAGGAAAAAAATAATATAACAATCATCACAATAGCCACATGTTAAGAACCTAGCAGATACCAAATTCATTATAAGGACTTTACCTTGTTGTTTCATTTAATTCTCACAACAAATGGTGTTATCTTTACTTTACAGATGAGGAAAATTAGCATGAGAGATTAAGTAATTTAATATGATTGTACAGCTAGGTACTATTAGACCTAGCACTCAGACCTGATTAGGACTCATTCTGAAGCCTGTTCATGAGGATATCCTGCCTCTGATCGGTCCCAGGGAAGGAAGGGCTCTAAGAGATCATGTCATCTTTCTGTTCCCCGTTAACTGCCAATCATGGGGAAATAAGCAGGCACTTAGGCTGAGTGGTTTTCTTGTAGTTGAATGAACTAGTTTTTATAATGAGAGATGTAAAACAAGAAATGCTTGGGTTGATAAAAAAATATGTGCAGAGTGAGGATTGTTGGGCTTCTCTTTAGAAGTTAGAGGTAGGGGTTGCAAAGAAATTGGACATTTCTGGGCCGGGGATTTAGCTCAGTGGTTCTGCTGCCTGCCTCACAAGCACAGGGACCCGAGTTCAATCCCCAGTACCAAAAAAAACAAAAATAGAAATTGGACATTTCTTGACTCGTTGGTACTCCATGGAAAGATGAGCCAGGGATCACACTTTGAGAAAAGCTGGATTAGCCTCTTATGGTCATGTGGTTGTGGCTTCAATTCATTCTCTGTGAAACCCAATTTTCGTTACTTTTGTCTTGAAGGAATGTGTATATATGTGTAAGGTGACAGGAGGGAAAGAGGAAGAAAACTAAGGAAGGGTAATCAGTCTTTCAGAAGAAAGAAGTGCATTTCTGGGGAATGTTGAGGAATGGGCCATGCATTTTCCTTTCAACCTGAGGACTGTGTTCCATGTGCAGCCCGGCTGTGCTTAACCCCTTGCTTCACATATTCTCCCAGGCGCTGCATTGCACAGGTCATGTCTGTCCCAGAGGCTGCAGCTCCACTTGAGCTAGTCTCTCACAATATTTCTTTTGTGCACCGGGGAGATGAAATAATGGAACCATGTAAAGCCATTACCATTTTAGCAAAAAGAAAAAAATAATTTTTTAACTCAACCACAAAGCCGGCACAAAATGCCTTTCTGAAGGGGCACCAGGAGGAATGTCTTCCAGGCCTGAGCACAACAGCTCACTGTTCTCTTCCATTTCTCCTGCGCATGTCACACAGCAGCTGCCTGGACTCTCCTGTTTCATTCATATAGATAAATAAAGTGGTATTTTCCTAAATGTGGAAGAAATAAGGCCTGTCTGAGCTGGGCATGGCAGCACACACCTGTAATCCTAACCCTCTGGGTGGCTGAGGCAAGAGGATCACAAGTTCAAGCCCAGCCTGGGCAACTTCATGACTTAGCGAGTCCCTGTCTCAAAATAAAAAATAAGATGTGGGGGGCGAGATGCAGCTCCTAGAAAAGGCCCTGGGTTTAATTCCGACTACCACAAACAAACAAGCAAAGAAAAAAACCTAAGCCATGCTCGCGTTAAAGTTCCCATCTAGAATGTATGCTCCAGAAAGAGGATTTGGTTTACTTGGTATCTAAAATGGTGCCCAATATGTCGGAGATGGTCAATAAACCACTGACTGGGAGGATGAATATCTATGTGAATCCTCCACGTGCTATTGTCATGCTTACAATAAAATACAAACCTTTTCATATGGCACACAGCTCTGTCATCTTTCAGTTCTTCAAATCCAGAAGCAGCCTTCCTGTCTCCAGCTTCTCCACTGCTGTTCCATATTTGTAGAATTTGTTGTTCCTCACATTGAATGAAGGTTCTCATTCAGGTTAGGGTTACTTCTCATCCTCTCTCCCTCATCTAAATTGGTTCTCCTGGATCTCCTTAGAGAATTATTTTCTTTTCCCTTTAGGCTTTGAACTCCATTTGTATTTATGTCCATGCTTGCTTGACTCCTCCCTCAGTCTCTGTCCCTCTCTCCCAGTGGACAGTAGTGGCAGTAGGTGCCATTGGGCGAGAAGTTGTTCCTTTTGCTCTCTTGTCTTAACTCAGGCCCTAGGAAGGAGAAGGTTGGACACAGAAAAGATTCTGAATAAATGAGTAATTGGGAGTGGACAGCCACATTTCAGCTGCAGGACATTCCACCTAAATAATTTAAGTCATGGCTAGGGATACTGGATATCATGCATTCATGAAAGTGAAGCCAAACATTGGCTAACCCAGATTTTCTTACAGGAAAAGGGCAGGCTTGTCATAGCGTGTGCTTGTCAGAAATGATGGAGTTGCTGCAGACTGGACAACTGACCTGTCTTGCTGGTATAATTAGTAGCCTGAGGCTAAGCTAGTAGCAAAAGTGGGTGGGAAGCGGTGCTTAACCATCCAATTAAAAGACAGTGCAAGCTTAAATTTAGAAGCTGTCTGTGGCCACGCCATAGAAACCACACTGAGGGGGACAGTTGGCTGCACAGCTCTTGCTCTGAGAGCCGTTCTTGCATGTCAGAGAGATAATTAAAGACACTGTGACTTTGCGCATTTACAAATTATGTCCAGTGGTCCTCTTATCCTATGCAGATGAGAACTGCAGTTAAGGCCTGGGCCCCTGCATAGGTGATTCCAGGTCAGAAAGTATTGAAACCCCTCCTGTTTGAAAGGGCAGAAGGCATTTTTATTGATGCCAACAGAAAGGAGGCATGGGTGTAGTAGAATATATTCTGAGGTGGATGGTGGGAGACTTCAGCCCATGGATCCACTTATCCACTAAAAGACTTCATGACTGGGAAAAATCCTCAGCTTCCTTGGGAATGGAGGTAGAACTCTTTTAGTTAGAAATGACAAAGGATTTGAAGTGAGTTTTTTAGATTTTTTTTTTTGCGGGGGGCAAAAATGTCTTGGCTGACATAACAAGCAGTGCTGATGACAGAAGGTGCTCCCAGCCTGGCTGGATGCAGAGACGTAAACAGTTCCCCTGGACTAGATTCCTCTTGCCTGTCTCCTGGCCTCATTTTCGCGTTTGGCTCTGTTCTCACAGCAGTTTTCCCCTGATGACAGGATGGCTACAGAAGCTCAAAGCTGGCTCTTTTTAACAAATCTCTGGCCCACAAAGTCTTACACACATCCTAAAATTCACTGTAGTTGGACCAACTGATCCCTGTAGCTGGGGGTACACACATGTTGTGCAGAAAGTCCTCTACCTGTACCGAGATGGCAAAGTTACTTGGCTCTGGTGCTTGTTTCCCCCCATCCTCCCAGCTTGTCCAAGGTGACCAGGTGCTTCCTCTGGCATGCCTAAAACTCCCTAGCCAAGTGGTAGTGGATGGGGTCCAGCTGCAAATAGAATGGCTCCAGGTGGGGCTCCCTGGGTTTCTGTACTGTCAGAAGTTACAGAATTCCAATGGCAGGTTTTCTTGCTGATTTCCCACCACATCACAGTGATGGATGCGATTCACATGGCAGGTGTTCAGAATGTTTTGGAGTGTTGGGCTTGGAGTTGAGCAGATCTGGATTCAAATCATGTCTCTCCCAATTAGTTACTACTACAGAACCCCAGACAAATCAGTTACCTGCTTTCCTGTCTAACAAGGGAAAATAATACTAGCACCTATAACTGCACTGTTTCAAGGATAAGCGATGTCACTTGGAAAGGTGATGTACACACGTATCAAACACACACAATAAATTTTGTTATATTTGCATACATGTATAAGTTTGTACCTTTTCCCCTTTCTAGTCAAGAAAACCCTTAAGAAGGAAGATTGTTGTGATAACCTTGAATGTGCTCTCTTTAACAAGTGTTTGCCTCTTTGCATTAGTAGAGTTTCCTGGTGACACAGCCCTGATTATCTCATGTCACTGTGTCATGGTAGCATCATCTGCTCCAGTGGAGTGTGAGGTCTGTTGAGGAGCAGGACCATGCTTTCTCCTGTACCAGTGTGTCCTGTGTCTTGCACTGATGAATTAATTCCTGGTTAAACTCCAAATATTAGCACTCCCCTAAGGGCAAGGATTGCATATGTCACATTTCTTCTCAAACAGCCCACCACCATGAGAGTTATTTACTATTGGAACAAAGTAGGTACTCAATAAATAATTGTTGTGTGATTTTATGTCTTTAATTTAACCTTTCCATCAATAGCCTTCCATAACATTTGTAGAAGTGCGTATATATGTGGTGCAGCTAGGGCAGCTCTGTTTGTCACTTGAGTTATCAAAGACACCCTCAGATTTTGAAC
This sequence comes from Heterocephalus glaber, assembly GCF_053883595.1. NCBI lineage: Eukaryota > Metazoa > Chordata > Mammalia > Rodentia > Bathyergidae > Heterocephalus > Heterocephalus glaber. The sequence continues at coordinate 33,203,735 of NW_028258377.1, read as the reverse complement.
TCTTGTAGATCTTGGAGCATCCCTGAGACCTGTGCTCATTAACTCCTGGTTAATTGGCCCTTTCTTCAAGTCCATGACACGTACCCAGATTCTAGAGTTAAATTTGACTTCCTCCTTTAAGTTAAGGCGGTGTTGATTTCTACTGATGTCATTCAGAGAACTCTAATTAACAGAAGTGGTACTCAAATCTACACTAAAGTCTATATAACTGCTAATCCTTTCCTATTTCTCCAGAAGCAGCTATGTATTTGCTTTATTTTTTATTTATATATTTTAATTGGCGCATAGCAAATGTATGTATTTATGGGATACAATATGATACATATGCAGTGTTTAATAATCAGATTAGGGTAGTTGACACATTACCTCAGATATTTATCATTTCTTTATATTAGGAACATTCAAAGTCTAGCTATTTTGAAATACTCAGTTCACTTCTATCCATGGTAGTTTATCCATTGTGCTATAGAATGTTAGAATGTATCCCCTATTCAGCCATGTACTAATTGTATGTACTAATTACCCTCTCTCCACCCCTTCCTCCCCGATACCCTTCACAGGCTCTAGTAATACTACTCTATTCACTACCTTTTGGCTGTCAACTTTAGCATCTCATGTAAATGAGAACATGTAATATTTATCTTTCTATGCCTGGTTTACTTCACTTAACATACTGCCCTCCAGTCCCTCTTCATTGCTCATGACAGGATTTTATTCATCTTGGTAACTGAATAATATTCCATTGTGTTTATATACCACATTTTCTTTATCCATTCATTCTTACGTGGATATCTAGGTTGATTCCATGTCTTGGCTATTGTGGATCATGCTGCAGTAAACATGTGGATGCAGATGTCTCTTTGAAACACTCATTTGATTTCCTGTGGAAGTGTAGCCAGGAGTGGGATTGCTGGACCACATAATAGTGCTATTTCTAATTTTTTGAGGAACCATCATATTGTTTTTCCTAATGGGTGTATCAGTTGCATCTATTTTAAACAGAATTTCTTTCTAAATGGAAAAGTTTTCAGTGGTGAGAGAGGAGCTGGTTCTGATTGGGGTAGTTGTTGAGGAACTTCATAGTAGGTCATGATATTCAGCTTACTCCATAAGGCACAAAGACTTATGTCCAATAATTGATGGGAGAGTGTAAGAGATAACCAACCTCTTGTTCTCTGATTTCTGTGTTCTGTACTTGTGTTGGTGGATGACAGCAGTGTGGAGGCTGTGTTTGTTGCCCTTGTTTTTAATTAAAAAATGAAGTTGCTCTTTTTTTTCTTTTGAAATGATAAGTCCAGTTAATTTAGAGACACAGGTGACATCCTGAATTTTCTCTAGCTGTAACTGTTGGGAAATGCTTCAGGTAACCAGATTCTGGTATGGAAATCTGCAGTAGACACAATGCTTCAGACCTCAGGAGAGACGGTGTGTTTTCTAAACACATCCCCTTGCTGGCAGGAGCCAGAAATAGAGGCTTCGGCCTGATGGCTGCTTGGCTGGCCTTCTCCACTCTGCCTCATTGCCTCTCTGAACAGAGTTGAATCTCTGTGTCTCTTTCTAAGTTGGAACTTGACTTCAGCAACTTTTAACAGAATTAATAGGCAGTAACATCATTTAAAGCATATTTTTGGCTATGCTGTCATGCCAGCCTGTCCTGTCATATTTTCATAGGCACCCAAATTAAGAGTTTATTAATTTCCTCCATTGACTATAAATGGAATTAATGGCAGGCAATTTGAAGACTTGGAGAAACACAGATGCCAATAGAAGAAGCCCCATCTTTCATATTTTATGATTATTTCCATCGTTGCATATGGAGACTAAAGAGGAAAGCGTAGGTTGATTTTCTGTTCTCATCATCACCATCATCATCATGAGTTATTGTTATTATAATTGCTGTTAGTCAGAGACTGAGATATTTCAAAGGAAAACAAAAATCTAAAATGTGTTCCTACCCCCTGAGTTTCCCACTTCTCTCCTGTCCCTTCTTTAAGGGTCAGACTTGAAAGTTCAGACACATTTTTTAATGAAAGTAAGTTATATTTTTAGATCCTACTGCCAACAAACTGTAGAAGAAAGTGTCTTTTGTTTTGGCATGGAGGGCTTTCAAGTCTTCTCTTCCTATTGAATAAACCATGTTCAAATAAATAGACTTCTGGCTATAGGTGATGCTATAGGGTACTTCTAGGAAGTCCAAATGAATGAGATATTTTGCATTCCAAAGTTGTGTGTTTCAGAACACTCCTAGAACATCATTTAAAAGTATTTCCATTGTTATTAAGTGCTTTGAAACTCCTCTTTGGGAAGACGCATGATGTTACAGCAATATTAGGGCTTCATTCAGAGAGGAAGACTGGCTCTGGTCCTACCCTTCTTTGGCCCTGGGCTAGTGATGCTTCCTCTCTGATGCTGGTGTTTTTCTCCTCAAATATAGAGACTTCATGACCTCCAAGATGTCTTTAACTGGAGATTCTTTTTCTTCTTCCTTTTTTTTGTGATACTGGGATTTGACCCAGGACCTTTACACTGAGCTCCATTCCCAGCCCTTTTTAAAGTTTTAAAAATTTATATTTATTCTGAGACAGGGTCTTGCCGAGTTGCCCGGATTGGGCTTGAACTTGGGATCCTCCTGCCTCAGCCTCTCAGAGTGCTGGGATTCCAGGTGTGCACCACCAGGCCCAACTCAGATTTTTTTTTTTTTTTTTTTTTTTGCTTCTATGAATTGCTTTTGGAGTCAGTTTATAGGCACAAAGGAAAAATGTGATCCTAAGTTTAGACAAATTGTATGGTTAATTTATAGCAGTGGTTGACAGATGTTATATCTATGCTTGGGCCTCCCTAAAGATACTTGTGAAAAAGGCAGGTTCCAGGGTTTTGAGATTACAATTTGGTAGGTCTGGGGCTAAAATGTTTAAAAAAGAGACCCTATTGGAGTGTGTGTGTGTGTGTGTGTGTGTGTGTGTGTGTGTGTGTATTTCAAGTAATGAAAATATGAGGAGCTTCAGAGGGTAAGCATAATTTGAAAATATTTACCTTTCCATGTTATTTTTTTCTTGAGAAAACTCAACCACCTGATCCTTTGGAAAAGACACGGAATTACTTTGAGCAGCTGTGCTTTGATATGTGCAGGATCAGACAGGGTAGAGGAATTGCTGGTGTAATAAAGATAAAAATACCAGCTGATTGAGAAGAGTACTTGGCCTTTGAGTCCTAGATTAGAAGTCAGAAGACTTAAGTTCTGCTTCTCCCATTGTCATTTACTTCCTGAAGCCTTGGACAAGCCATATAAGCTCTCTGAAGTGCTCTTGTTTGCTTTCGGAGTAGGCTCTATGGTGCACCAGATATCCCCACAGTTATGAAGACTTTACCCTCCCAGTGCCTAGAGGTGCCCTGCAGGACGGTTCTCAGCTTGGAGCTCTGCTTGGCCTTTCCCAGGATCTCTCCTCTTACTGAACAGCTTGAAATAATGACTCATCAATACCAGCCTCCCTGCTATAGCCAAGCCACTAACAGTTCTGAAGGGCCAACCTGGTGCCAAGCTCCGCATGGGACTAATTGGGCTTTGGTTGGGGCTGGTTATGGTTCACCTCTTCCTTCTGGCCCATTTTGTTTCCATCTTCTCCCTTCCACCAGTGCGGATTATGAAATGCTCCCTGATGGAGATCTCCCACAAACATTTGTCCTAAGGAATCAATTCAGGAACATTGAGACAGGTTGCCTATCCCTTATCTGAAATGTTTGAGGCCAGAAATATTTTGTATTTCCAATTGGTATGTATGATGTTGGCAGCGGGTAGACTATTTGTAAATACGTAATGAGATATCTTGGGGAGGGGACCCAAGTCTTAAACAGGAAGTTCATTTATGTTTTGTATAAACCTTAGGCACATCACCTGATGGTTATTTTATATAATATTTTTAGTGCACTTGCATTTAATTGCAACCCATCCATCACCTGGGTGAGGTGTGGAATTTTTCACATGTGACATCATGTCAGCTTTCAAATATTTCAGATTTCAGAGCATTTCAGATATTTGAATTTTGAATTAGAAATACATAGCAGCTACTATTTATTGTGTACTTACTATAGGCCAGGTAAAACACCATGCCTCGTGTATGAGTCAAGTTTTCTTCTTGAAACTGTTCTATCCGGGAGAAATTCCCATCTCTTTGGAGAATAGTTTTGTGCACTTAAGAGAAAATACTTTCTATAAACCCGTTTGGTGATTACCAAATAGTATGATTGCTATTTGTAAATTGTAACTGACCAGGCTGTTTTAAGCTCTCTGGCACACACTGCAGATAAAAGCTCCCTAGCTGGCTTCCAGTGGGAGAGAATGGCAGCCTCTTCCCTGCACCATCAGCAGACTCAACGGGAACCGCAGAGACCTCTTGGGCCCTCACCTACGGCTCTGTAGAGTTGCTCTGTAGATTGTGGTGTTAGTCCTTGCTCTGCTACAAATGTGCTTTGCGTCCCTTTTCAAAACCCAGAAAATACTTTTGCCTAGGAATAAAAATAGTACTTGATCTCAGTGTCTCTGGATCCTCAGCCTTTAATGTTCCTCGCCCTGGCTCATTTATGCCCCGCTCCCATTGAACATTTATCTGGCACCTACCATGTATAAGGAAATGAGCCAAGCAGAAAGGGTGGCTGCAGCAACCAGGACACAGTCTCTGTTTTCAAGAGGCCATGGGTGGTGCTCTGGCAGAGAGTTTGGTGACATGAACTCCAGCGCCTGAGTTAGGGGCTCATTGTTTAGCCTGCAGTGGATTCTCACAGAGCTCAGCCTTTACACCTTAGTCCCATCGATGCACCCAAGAATGGCAGGAAGTCCCCCCTCCCTGATGGCCTATAGCCTGAAATTTATATTTTGAAAGACTAAACTACCTCCATGGGGCTAGAGAACCCCAACATTCAGCTAAATATTCTTCCTGGCTATGCATATCCATCTTGGTTTTGACTTAAATTCAAGTTAAGATTTTCTGCTCTTTTCACCAAATTCTGTCACAATCCACTAAGAAAGTGTAGCGCTTGGTTAAAAATCATTTTTCAATCCCTGATCTGATCAACCACCAGCAAGCTCTCTGTCAGTAACTGTTTATTTTTTAGAGAATCAACTGCACTCAATAAAGAACTCATGCCTTTCAGTCAATAGTCTCTTCATTGTACACAAATAATGTTTATTGTAGTGACGTGAGTGACCAGAGCCTGTTTCTTTCATGAGGTCACCTATAGTCAATCCAAATGACAGGTATTCAGAACATTGTCTTCCTAACGGCTAAGAAATCTCATCTTTAGTGTTTGTTTGCACAGAGATGTGTGAGGGAGACCTGGGATTTGCTGCCTTCCTGAAGCCCTAAATTAAGGTGTGGGCAGTGCTGTCTGACTCAACCCCAAGCACATAGTCTATGACATTTATGATGCCAGCAGGGTGTAGTCTGTGGAACGTACAGAGCAATTATTATTTTGGGGATATGGAAAACGTGGGGAAATCTGCACACTGAATTATTGCGGCTGTGTTCTGTAAGAGGAGCTGCAAGGAGTTAAAAAATAAGAATCACATGAGTGCCTATCCCTTCAAAGTTTATTTATTCATTTAATGCATGCTTGTTTGGCTCCTGTTAGGTTCCCAACTCTGTTGCAGGCATGGGTAGGAGAATGCAGAGGCTGCCTCTTTGAAGGCTGTGGTGATGCGCTAAATGAAAAGGACACAGTTGTCATGGATTCCCGGGATACTCAGAAGCAACCGAGGCAGTGATGAGGAGTAATGGGGGTAGGGGCTATTACGGAAGGGCTTTCTTAGGAGATGACCTTCTCAGCATAGGCCTGGAAAGAGGGAGTGGAGGGTGCTCTGCAAGGAGGACCAAGTGTCCCCAGCAGAGTCCTGCATGCATGAACCCTGACCAGAGGAGATACGTGGGGTCATACTATGCAGCATGTAGTAGCCACGATGGGGATTTTAAACATCACTAAGTGGCCTGTGCCATGTCTCAGTCAGTATAATGCACGCTGTGCTTCGAGAGCGGTCCCTATAGCCTGCTGGCACATGGTCGGCAGGAAGTGGGGTTTGTGCATATCACTTGAGTGTTACTTCAGGCTTCTTGGGGAAAAATTCACCCGTGATATAGCCTGATCGTTAACAGCCTGTACTTGGCTCACAGACCTCTCAGAGTTGAGTTTATTTCTCTGAATGCAGGTTTCCTGGTGTGTAAAACTGACAAAATAATATTATCTTGCTGTACTCATCTATTCCCTCTGTGGTTTTCTTCCATGAAGAAGCAGGACAAGCTGGGTGTGGTGGTGCAGGCATGTAATCCCAGCACTCTGGGAAGCTGAGACAGGAGGAGAACGAGTTCAAGCCCAACCTGGGCAAGTAGCTTAGTGAGTTCTTGTCTCAATATAAAAACTAAAAAAGGGCCCAGCATCACAAGAAGAACAACAAAGAGGAGAAAGAGGAGGAGGAAGAAAAGGAGCAAGAGGAGGAGGAAGAGGAAAGAAGAGAAAGAGGAAAAAAGAATAAGAGAAAGAGAAGGAGGATGAGGAAGAAAAGGAGGAGGAGAAGGAGGAGAAGGTGGAATTGGTGAGGGGGATGGAGGCTGAAACATTGGTTTATGAGCCGTAGCATGACCAAGGACGTTAGCAAAGGCCACAGGCCTCAGAACTGAGAAGTTCATTTTCTGGTCCATTCTATTTATCTCATCCATTTTCTGTTGGACCCTCATCTCCCTTCCAAACTCTTCTAGTCTCACTGTGGAGTGAGCAGCCCATGTACTCCTGATACCTCATTCTTGTGTAGTTCATTTGCATGTGGCTCTTCTCATGGCAGTGAGGCTGAGATGGGTTGGAGTAGGGGTTCACGACTAGGGAACTGAGGGTGGGGCTTGTACAGTGTCTATATTGCCAAGAGCACAGTGCTGAGAAGTTAGAGTCCTATTCTTTTCTTGGCTCACTTCATCCTTGTGGCAAGAGTGAGTGAGCTCTTTGCAGTTCCCTTCGTATATCTTCTGTTTCTACAAGATATCCCCCTGTTGCATAACACAAGGCCCTTAATTTGCTGCTTTGGCACAATGAATTTGTATTAATTGGGCCAGATATATTTCCTTATTTCCTCTTATGGGGAACTCCAACTCAACTACACAGACAGAAGTGAGGGGAAGTAGCATCATGTGAGCTAAACAAAATAACATCCCATCTTTGCCAGGAAATCCCTGAGCTTATATGAAATGTACTCACATCATTTGTGAAACTGGAATTATCCGACAGGGGATTAAATGGCCCATAGGACTCAAGCAGTAATAAATCTATACTTTTTGAGGCTTAAGATGGATGTTTGTTTGGCTACTTGCTGCTACATGAAGCATTATTTGCTTTTTGTGGTCTCTCCTGGAAGACACCCTAAAATAAGCTTCCCCAGGAAAATGTAGCTCTGTGATAATCTCCAATGGTTGCAGAAAAGCTGAAGGCTATAGACAGGTGTTTGATCCACTAATCCATCTCCCATTGCTGGGTACTGATTGAGTTTAGGTAATGGTGGAAACTTCACTGCCCTTCTGCAGAGCACTGTTTTAATGTCCCGAGAGGCATCATTGTGTCATCTCTGTCGAACTGTCAGAGTCAGAATGAAGCTGTGCTAGTCTCATTGTATTTCTTTGTGTGTGAGGAAACAAGAGAAGCCAGAGTCCAACTCCAGAAACCCAGAGAAAATGAGTCTAAAATTATTATGAGATTATTGTAGAAAATAATGCCTTATTGGAATCTTCATAATGAATTCTATTTCTCAGGGAGATCTATTATTTACTTTTGGAATAACAGAAGGAAATAAATTTTTTTCACCTGTGAGTTCTGTATGAAATTACTAGATTCTAGGATAGGTGTATAAAAATCAGAGTTAATACACTGTGTTCAAAAAGTGGGGCTTGATTCAATTAAAAAGAAGCTACATTCGTACAATTGCCCAAACCCACCCACTCTCCAAGCACTTTGGACACTTAGTGTCCCAGAGCTAATTAAAAAAAAATTAGAAACCAGCCAAGATTTGGGTTATTTTATCATGGAATACTCTGGTGCTCAGCACGCTCGCTGTGCATGGAATTGGGCAATGTTTACTTGTAAGCCTGATGCAGAGAATGGTATTTTGTATAAATTTTTTAGGCTACACTTTTTATACTGTTTTCAGCATTGTCCTTCAAGACCACCTGTTTTGATTACTTTCTCATTGCTGGGACAAAATACCCGACACTCACAAGTTAAAGTAGGAAAGGTTTACTTCAGTTCATACTTTGTAAAGGTTTCAGTCCATAGTCAGCTGGCTCCATGGCAGAGGAGAAGCCGTCCATGTCATGGGAGGCACAGAGAAGCAAGACTTTTGTTCTGCTTTCCCTTTTTATTTTATCCAGGTAGCAAGCCTATTGGTTGGTGCCACCCACACCCAGGGCGGGTCTTCCGTCTTCAGTAAGTCCATCATTCAGTGACACCCAGGGTTTTGCTAAGCCAATTAGTGGACTAATCCACTATCACTATCTATGATCCAGTAACTCCCCAAAGCTTATGAGGCTCGGGGGGGGGGGGGGAGGGTCATCTAGAAATAAGCCATAGCACCAGCCTTTCCCGTCTCCGTGGTAACGCAGAAAACAAACAAGTCAGATGGAGTTTTCTTATGCCGTTGTTATGAAGAGTCTTGTCTTTTCTTGATTTGGGAGATTACCAATAGGTCCCTATTCTTGGCGCCTCAGTTTTACTTTTCTCTCTTCAAGGGAGAGGCCACTGGACATGTCTATGCAATGTGAAACTTCCCAACTTGAGCTGGATGTCAGTAGAAACTTTGTAATATATTTGATTTGAAATTACTAGGAGCTGCATGTGAACCCAGTGTCATTTGACTTTAGTAATACTTGATGAGTAGCTTAGTATAGCATATGATTATGGACAGATTAAAATATTTCCTGCTCATCAAAGTTGACTCCGTGCTCAATTATTATGCTGATCTGCAGTTAAGAGTTGTTTAATAACAGTTGTTTAATAATAGTTGTTTAATAACAGTTCTCAGCTATTTTGGGCTTTTGAAATCTTAATTAGCTTTTTTTTTTTAAACAGAATGATAGAGATTTCAAACTTAAAGCAAAGAGATTTTTTACCCCAGTTTCTGTAATGTATAACATTTGAAGCCTAGAGAATGAAAATAATTTTTCTGAATCTTTCGTCCCTTGTGCATATCCTATAGTCTTGTTAGTGGAGGTACATAACGTTTAATTTAAGGTTTCTGTCTTAGAATTATCTGGCACTCCAAGTTCATTAAAGTATATTTTTTTATTGAAAAAGAAGGTAAGTGCAAATCAGCTACTCATTTTCTTGGTTAATGAGTGTATTCTTTCCAAGTCAAGATGTTTATGAACATGTTTACTGCTTCTCTTTCACTTTACTCAGCAGATCTAATTTGTCATGTACTTTTAGGAATATTCTGAGATGTGAATTCCTCAATGTTGGATTAGACTCACAATTTTAGGGACTGTTTGACAAAGCAACCTGACCTAGCTAGGTAGAATCTAAATTCCTCTCTATGCACAGATACTCTTCCCAGCAAATGGGGAAGAAAAGGCTTCAAGAATTCTGAGACCCAATTTAATACTCATGAACGTTTAACGGAAATTATGTTATACATTTCAATTAGATTCCTGGACTATGTCGCAAAAGCATACTTAACTCGTACTTTTTGTTTCTGTTAGAGTTTTTTTCCTGTATAGTGAAAAAGAAAGTATTAGTCAAACTTGGTTAAACATATTTAAAAAATAGGGCTATTTATTGGCTTATGTTCCTGAGGAGTTCAGGGATCGGCCTCACTTTAGTAATGATGTAAACCAGGGGTTGACATGATGCACTAGAACCTAGTTTTACTCTCCCCTTGTCTTGGCTTTGCTTCTTCTGTTTGGACGCCATTCTTATACTCTTTTTTCCTCTAAAGGAAACAAGTTGCAGCAGATCCAGTCCATGTACTTCCAGGTTTCAGTGGAAGAGCCATCTCTTTCTTGAAGTTCTCACACAAATCTGATTGGACAAATTTGGGTCACATGCCTATCTTTGAACCAATCACTTAGAGTAGTGAAATACAGTGAGCTTACCGACTAGTGGTGGATTATAGGTCGTACTTTTGAAGTTTGGAGGAATGTGTGCTCTTGGCAAATAACTTGGGAGTGGATGAGTGTTTCAAAGGGAGTGAAAATAAATTCACCAAATAAAAAGGAATGTTTGTGAGAAATCCAGAAACAAAGTATACTTGGCCTTATTCCAAAAGACTTAAAGGTGAAATTTTGAGGACTAGGTTTTCATGTAGTTTTCTGTCAGTGCATTACTAGTGTGAAACTGGCTAGAAACCCAAATACTGTCACTTATGCTTTCCTAGGTCTATTGCTTCTCTCCATTGTAAATCTTTGATATCTTGGGTTAGAAAAGAAAAACAGTTTGACTGTTAGAATCTTAGAAATTTGCTTCTCAAAAGTGTAAACCTCACCTTAGCAGCATTTGGTTTGCCTGGTACTTGTTAGAAATGCAAACTACCAGGTTCCATCCCAGATCTACTGAATCAGAACCTGCCTTATAGCAAATATCCACGTAATCAATGTTCATGTTGAAGGTTTTTTTTCTTTAAATGACCGTTTAAGATTTTTATCCCTGATTTTAAGCAACTTGATTTTAATGTATCTTAGGGTTATTTTCTTCATATTTCTTTTCCTTGGAATTCCTTGATTTTCTTAGATCAACGTATTTGGAAAAATGTCAGCTATTATTATCTAAAATATCTTTATAGTTCTCTTCCTCTCATTCAAAGGTCTCAATTATAAATATTTTACACTATGTAAAATTTTTGCACAATTTAGTGATACTTGCTCATATTTTCTGTTATTTCCCCTTTGTGTTTCCTTTTGGATGTTTTTCATTTTTGTATCTTCAAGTTTACTTATCTATTTCAACAGAGTTTCTAAGCCATTATTAATGCTGTCTAGTATATTTTTCATCTTCATCATTGTATTTTTTCCTCTTGAAGTTCAAACTAGTTCTTTAAAAAAAAATAGAAGCAAGATGCCCTTGTTAAAGAGTGTGCTTAATGTCTTTGTCTATTAATTCTATCATCTGTGTCATTACTGAGTATTTCTAGTCATTGATTTGTCTCTTTCTTGTGAGTGCCATTTTCCGGTTTCTTTACTTAACTGGAATTTTTTATTGGATGCCAGACATTGCATAGTTTACCTTCTTTGCTAACTTTCTCTATTCCTTTTAAATGTTAATACACTTTATTTTGGAACACAATTTATTTAGAAGAAATTTGATCTTAACCATGGCTTGCTCTTGTGTCTACTATGTCCTATCCCAACTCTTCAGAGAGAGCATACTCTAAGATTTTATGAGCCCCAATATCATTTTTTCCTTAGTTTATTCTCACATGCTTGATGTATCTTTGGTAAACCAAGATTTATGAAACCGCTGGTAGGTTCAATATTCCTCTTTGAGGAGCACAAGTAACAACATTATATGCTACTGGGATTGCTTTCTATTATAAAAGTGTGGGAGATTAAAGTTTTATTCTAAAGCAATTAGATCAAGTAACAGAACAAACAAAAGAATGTAAAAAATCTGTGAGGCAAATGTGTGACCATTTGAAACCATTCTACATCAACATTAGGTCAGACACTGGGTAAAGGTGAAACTGAGAATTCTCTGTCCAATACCAATTTGAATATTTTACCAATTCATTAGTCATATGAGAAGAAACCTTAGTGTCTCACACACACAACTTTGAAAAATGAAGATTGTAGGCTTTTTAGCATTTTACAGACTGTTCTATATTCATAATGTTATAGCTTGTGTCTAGATGTCCCCCCTACAGCCTCATGGACTCATAGATTAGGCTTTTCAGAGATGGCTGGATCCAGGGTGTGATATCTGGATTAGTCCCCTAGTTGGATTAGCATAGTTCTCAGTGTGGTTGAATGTATTTATGGAAGAGGGAAGCCTCACCTTGGATATGGGTCACACCAATCAATAGACTTGTAGCCTGGATGAAATATAAAGGGACAAAGAAAAGGCAGGCTTATGCTTTCTACCTACCATTCCATGGACTGTTTTTCCTTGACCGTGTTCCTCTGCTATGATATCCTGCCTTGGAGCCAGCAGACTACTGAAACCTGTACTGTGAGCTGAAATATATGTGCTGCTGCAGAGAGCACAACTGTGAGCTAAAATAAACCTTTCCTCTTTTAACTTGTGGGTGTCAGGTATTTTGTCCCAGCAATGAAAAGAAACTATGACAATGCCTGATGGACGCCCTTCATCACTGGCACCACCCTTGCCAAGCCAACATCATCTCTGACTTGGACTTGTGCAATGATCCCCAAAGTAATCATCTGTTCCTATGCTTGGGATATTGTAGTTTTGGATCAATATTCATTCAGAGACATTTTTTTAAAAGCTTATTTCTGATCCTATTACTTCACTGCCTGAATTCTTCTAATGGCTTCCCAGAGCACTTAAGAGTGAAATCTAAGCTCCTTTACTGTGGCCTGTTCTGGCTTCCTTTCCAACTCATCATGAATTGCTTGTCTCCTCTACTCCAAATACACTGGCTTATTTCCTGTTTCTCTGTCCAGCCAAGCTCTTTCTTTCTCTGTCTTTGTATTTGTTGCTCTGTCTTTCTGTCTTCCTTTCTTCTTTCTGTTGTTTATCTGGTTCTTTTCATGACTGGCTCCTGTTACTTTATATCTGAGCTCAAAATCTTTGGGCAGTCTTTTTGCCTATGCTATCTAAAGTAACTTCGTTCCTAAAATCAAATAATTTTCTTATAATTCCCTTATTAGAATTTACTACAATATGAAATTCTCTTAATTTGTCTATCTTTTCCCATTACAATGTAAACTTCATGGAGACAAGTACCTCATCCATCTTATTCATAGTCATCCCCTCATGTCTAGGACATTCTTGGTTTATATCAGTCATTTGCTGGATATTACTAAATGTAAGAAGGAACCATAAGACCACTTCTAGCATAATGAATATTTATAGTAAGCAACCAATATTAGAGCTAATTCAGGCTCACTCTGACTGCCTCTGGCACTACTCTAGATTGCTGGTGCATAAATATATTAAACTTACATCATTGGCATTCTTTGATTTTTAACTTAGTTAATATGTAGGCAAGTTGATGTGTTTTGGTGGTACTTTCCATGTATTTTAATAAACCTATTTTATGCATGCTAGACCCGAGAATCTGTGGTGAAAATATGAAATCTTTTTTTCTGAAGTAGATTCTTTGTGGATTTCTCTTTCTCAAAACAAGTGGAATGGAGGTGTAAAAATCTTAGGAGACTACATATGCATACAAGAATGCACTAATACATTAGCATATATTTTTCAAAAATTTTTGTGGTTCAGATCTAAAGTATTCCCCAACGTCTCATATGTTTGGAAGATGATAGGATCATGGGCATGCTATACGCATCAGTGGATTCATGCATTGGTGAGTTTAGTAGCTGAATATGCTGTTAGGAGGTGGGGCCTGATTGGCAGTAGATCACTTAAGGGATGACCTGAAAGAGTATTTTCTTGTCCCTAACTCTGTATTCTTTTCTTTGTGTTTCTTAGTCACTGTGGGATGAGCAGCTGTCTTCCAGCAAGCCCTTCCAGCATGCCATTTCTGCCTTGGAGCCAGTCAACTTTAAACTGAACCCACTGGAAACTGTGAGTCAAATAAATCTCTTTTTCTTTGAGTTGTAGGTGTGTATACATAATTGGGATAATGTACGTATGTATATACACATATAATTGAGTTATTAGAATCATATGTGGAAGAAATGTATTTGTGTATGTAATGGGGTAATGTATTCATGTATATATGTATGAATGTGTATAAATATTTATGCAACATTACTCCATTTCCAATCATAATTAAGTAGATGTGTAACTTCCACAAAATATAATGTAAAATATTTACTTAAGGAAAAATATACCCTACTCTTTGATTCCCTTATTGGAAATTATATAGTGAGTTATTATTTGTGAACATGATATTTTCAAAAGTTATGCTATGGAATGGTGTTGGTTTTGTTAGAAAGTAAGAGTATGGTGGGATTCCCAGAAGTAATAGATTTGGGGCCAAGTTTCATTCATTTGCAAAAGTGTTTTCCTTTCTTTCACATGTGCTTCTCAAAGGACCACGAAGAAGAAAATAACACTTTATAAAATGGAATGGTGCACAGCCCTGCGGTGTGGCCCTCCATGCTAGTTTAGGTGTGTGTTGCTTTCTATTCAGATGATTCCCCAATGTGGTTGCCCGCTAGAGCAAAGAATCAACAGGGTCTTTTGGTAACCATGGAAGCCACTGGCTCTCAAATGGGTTATTTTTAGATTGCTTCACTGAATAAATTTCTCTTACTTCATAAGAGGAAAATAATGTAATATGATCTTTACAATTTGAGGCCCCAGCTATGCAAACAAGAAAGGGATGTGGAGAGAGGAGGATTTTATATTGCTGTATTTTAATGATGATCTAAGTCCTAGTTCAAATGAGACCTGAGAAATTACACTAATGAGTAGGCACTTTTCAGAAATGTGGGAGTCATCAAATAGCTCTTAATGGATCTTCAAATTTTAGAGTCTAACTTCTGTTATTCTTTAAATCTGGGTTTTTTTCTGTCTTTATCATAGACTCAAAGGGAACCCTCAAGTAAATCTTGCTAGTACTTTCATGGAGGCTGCTATGAAAGGAGTTATACCTCTGACTTCCTGGTAGATTAGGACATAGTGACATTGGGATAGGTTGTTTAACTTCAACTCGGATCTCCCTTTGAAGTGCAGCTTGGGAAGAAAAAGAAGAAGAAAAAAATAGCCATGATGACTAGGATTTCCAAACTATAAAGTCTTGTCTTGGTATTATTTTGAAAAGCCACATTGACAGAAATTTCTAAAAACACTGATTATGGATTCTCCCCTGACCAAGGGAAAAATTACATTTTGCTCCTGGAAACGCCTCTGTATTATTCATGTTGTTATTGTTATTCATAGAGTTTATGAAAGGACTCAAGGGTGCTTTCATGAACTTTGGAAGATGCATAGAAGAAGTAGAATACCAGATTCCTTTTTAATTAGGTCAGCCAAGTGTAGAAAGTGATTACATTCATAATATTTTCACTTTCACCTGAACAGTTATTTTCATAAGGACCTAGAAAACATGGAATGTTAGATCTGTAAAGAACTTTCTGCATAGGTCCTCTTTTCACAAAATGAGGAGAAGCTCCAGAAAGCTAACGTGTAGAATTTCCCTTGACTTCAGATCCACTGATCTTTTTGCTACAGACAAGCCTGATATCATATCAGGGGCTCATTTAACATTAGGACTTTGGCATTTACAATGAAATCAAAACCTGTTATGGCTACCAAGGCCCTAAGTCATCTTACACCTGCCAGTGTCTCCTACCTCATCTCTGCCCTCCCTTTTCCTCTTGCACTGTGCTCAGTACACCAACCTTTTCTCTTGCCTGAATGTATCGTTTCTGTCCATCCCAGAAGCCCTGTGCTTTCTGGTGACCCTATCTGGAAAGCCGATTTGGAATGGCTAATTCTCATCTATGTCAGGCAGTATTCCAAGAGGTTTGCCAAGATCCCCACCTTTGGGGGTAGATGCCTAGTATAGTCTACCCTTCACTCCTGATACCCAGTGGATAAGATGCTGCCTCACTCCTGTGATGTTGTTGCTAATCAGTTGACTTTGAGTTCATTCAAAGAGAAACATGAAGATGTACCTCATCTACTTGAGTGAGCCCTTTAAAAGATGGTGCGGTATCAGAAAGATACTCTTTCATCTACCTACTAGAAAGCAAATAGCCTTGTTTTAGGAGGAGAAGGACCATGTGGCAAGGACCTGAGAGTGTGTCTAGGAGCTGAAAATGGTCCCCAGACAGCAACTAAGAAGAAAACAGGTGCTCTTCTCATACAACCATTAGGAAAAGAGTTGTGCCAAGAACCACAGGCTTCAAAGAGAACCCCGAGCCTCCAAAGAGATCACAGCTCCAACCAACATTTGGTTTTAGCCTGCAAGAGCCTAAGCAGAGGACCCGGCTCACTGCTACCCAGATTCCTGACTCACAGGAACTCTGAGATAGTGAGTTTGTGTTTAAGCTGCTGAGTTTGTTACAATTTCTACCAGCTGTAGAAAGATGATATCTCATTTTTCCTGTCTCAGTTCAAGTGTCTCTTCCTCCAGGAGCCTTCCCTGGGCCCTCTTATATCATCCCCCTGATTAGTTATCTTGTTAGGACTTAGGAAGGCCTAAACCCACTGTCTTGGCACTCATTCTTGGCACCTAGAAAGTCACCACACACATAGTAGGAACTCAATAAGCATGCTGTTGGATGAATCACTAAATACAAATTAATGAGTTTTTATCAACTGCCCATGATTAAACTGCTAAATTATTTCCTGGACCACCAGGTGGCAGATAATTTAGAGAGTAAAGTAAATAGCGTAGAAGAACCTTGGCCTAGTGACAGAATGTCAATTCTCTAATGACAGCATTGCCATCCAGATTTTAATCTAAAACCATCTGCCTTTATTTTTCTTAACCTGGTCAGTTGTCAGCACATCTGCCATTGCTGGTGCATCTGTTGCCAAAGTATATGATTAAGTCTCCTAAAACAGGAGCTTAAAAAAATAATAGATTGGTCCTATCAGCGTCACCAAATTTATGATAGCCACGGAGGATAATCTTTACCACTGCCATTCATGATTGTGGGTTTTTTTTCCTGCATAGTTTAACTTCTTGAGTGTAGGTCTGGCTAAATTGTTCTCACACTTTTAAACTGATGATTTCCTATCTTCATATGTTTGGAGCAGATGTTTTGATGCTTTGAGAGAATGGACCATTGCAATGTGCCTCTCATCATAACTTTGATAACCTGGAACACACTTATTATTTTACTACCAATCCAGATGTCTGAACACTTCACTGGCTTCGAGCCACATTTGTATGTGAGGGTTTCACCATGTACACAGAATTCACTGGAGTGTAAGAGCCATGACAATAGAGGCTTTGTCTGTTTTATTTTAGTTTTTATTTTACTTTTTTCCCCTGGAATAGTGCTAAATAAGTGGGCACTCTATAGTGCTTAGTAAATAACTTTGAAGAAATGAATGAGAGAATGAATAAAATTCTTTACCATCATAGCTATCACCAAGTCAGGAAAGATCTCCTGTTCTGAAAGATGCCTCCTATGAGAAATTGCCTTTTTCATTTGGAGGACTGAAATATTCAAGACCTATTCCACTGTCATCTCCTGGGATGGAATAGGAGGCTGTTTGCTGCTTACATATCACCCTTGATTGAGTATCTGTCCTGTGTCTGTCATTATATGTGGTGCTGAGGACCCAAAGGTGGTAGGATCCCTGACCAAAAAGTCCTGCAATTCTGCTGTATTACCACCTATTGTCAGGATTGTACCTAATATTAAAGAAGCAAAGAAGGTTAAGGGGATCTAGCTCAAGTGTAGAGCACTGCTCCAGTGTGTTATTCAGGGAACTGGGAATACTGGGAATGCTCTTGGTGAGTGTTTGGGATCATAAATTCATTGTCATGATATCCCTTTCCCTGCTTTTTATTGAGTTAAGGTAATGGTAGCTGCTGAAACTGATAAACCTCAGGGGCTTAGCATAATAAAAATATATTTCTCATTTATTTCATTTCTAAACCTGGGTTCCCTATGATATGGCAACTTTGTCCAAAGCTGGAATTTAAGGGAACTGTGTGCCCTCTATCTGACACAGCTGTTGTCTTCAGCTTCTCCTGGTGCGGTTGAAGGGGAAGGAGACGAAAAGCTCGTGATTCATGCCAACCACCCACTGAGTAGAGCTCAGCCACAAGTGCACACCAACCTGCAGGCGATATAGAAATGTAGGAAATGTATACATGATGTGGATTTACATCTCCTAGAGCCCAACCAGAAGAGACTATTTCTATTTATCCAGCTAGAGAAATGTTAATAATTTGTCTTTAAGATTAAGTTTGTTTTTTAAGTTCAAGTTCTTTACCTCAAGGAATTAGTTATTTTGAATGGATTTTTCAAGGAAAGAACATGCTTTTCATAATAATGAGCCAAAATAGTTAAAATTGTCAGCTATTCTGTCAAAAACACAGTATAAAATACAGTGAATATAGGAAACAAAATACAGGAAAGGCATGTTCTAGGAGGAAAAAGAAACAGCTTTGATGTCTAGCTAGCAAGGCTGTCAAGCTGATCCTGTGGTACTGAGGACATTCCCTAAGAGCCTTTACAATTGCTCCATAATCTATGTAGAGGGATAAAGAGCCAGGGACAAGAGTAATTCTGTTTTTCTGATATTTACGACACTGTTGGCTTCTAACAGGTACTTATATTCTCTAGCTCTCAGCAGATTCATACAAAATTGGAATCAGAGATTGTATATTTGTTGTATACTTATGTAGAAGATAGAATACAGTAACGGCTGTTGGACTATGTGGTAGAGTGAGGATTGCAATGTAGATGGGAGGTGCTATCTTTCTCCTCCTCCTCACCACCACCATAAGGGTCATGCAAGAGAATGAAAAATTAGAAGGCAAAGTAGGGACATCTGGTTTGACATCAGCTATAGCTTGTGCTGCTTGTCCCTCCTTCTCTGTGACCTCTAAATCTTGCCAGTGCCATTCATGCCTACCCTAGACAGACCTTGAACAACCAGCTTTGCCACATTTTGAACTCTAACTCCATGGCCAGCACTGCACTGTGTATTGGCTTTGCCTGCATACTTTCATCTGATCCTCTCTCTCAACTCTAGGACACAGATTCTGTGACCTACCTGCTCTGACCATGTGGGAGAGCCAGTGCTCACAGGGGTGAAGCTGGTCACTTAGGACCACAGAGCTCCACACTCTGTGGTTCTGGGGCTCATTCTTGTGATTCTCATTCTCTTTTGGCTCTTTACGTGACTGTTAGGTGTCAGGTACCATGGACTTCAATGGTAAGCAAGAAAACATGCTTGCTAACTGAGAAGCTTTCACTCTGGCTGTCAGCAGGCTGCAGGTCCTTACTCTCTTTCTTTTTTTAATAGACTTCATTTTTTTCAGAGCAGTTTTAGATTTATAGCAAAAGTGAGCTACAGGTGCAGAGTTCCCATATATGCCCTGTCCCAATACATGCATAGCCAGTATTATTATTCAACATCCCCCACTAGAGTGATACTTTATTATTAACATACCCATTGTAGTGGTAGCTTTGTTACAATTGAACCTATGTGGACATGCGCTAACCACCCAAATTGGATAGTTTACATTAGGGTTCCTTCTTGGTATTGAACATTGTATGGATCTTGACAAGTGTATAATGAATAACATGTATCATACAGAGTAGTTGCACTGCCCTAAAATCCTCTGTGCTCCATCTGTTCTCTTTTCCCTTTGCTTGCAATATTCTCTTAGCTTATTCTCTTTTTCCAACTAGTTATTTTCTCCTTGCCTTAAGGACTCAGGCCAGGTACTACCATCCTCAGCTTTTTCTGATTGCCTGGGTAGCACCTACAAGATGTCTCACATATGTTCACAAACAGAGGCAGTCTTGCCTCGCTATTAAAGCCAGTAGGTCTCAGTACATACTGTCTTGGTACAAATTCTATGTCCATCACCTTTCACCAGAGCAATTTTGCATCGTCTACTCCCGAGTCCCAGTCTCTGTATGTGTGAAATGGGATTGTTATAAGGCTGAGAAGAGATGATGCCTGTCAAGGGTTTGGCACCTGCGTGGTAAGTAGTAGTGACCATTATGAAGACTGATCAGGGGTTGCATAGCATTCTCATTCTTTTCTCATCCCCTGAACTGTGGACCCTGCTGGCAAAGACAGATGTGTAGAATCTGAATCTGTCTGCAGTTTATACTGAGGATTCAGTGTTTCCAAACCCCGAGTGAATGCTGGTGTCTTGAGTTAAACCCAGGATTTGATCAAAGTCTTGATTTTCTATGATACTGTACAGTTCCACACTCTTGCCACAGAAACACAAGGCTGAGTTATGATTTTAATCAGATCGGCCTCTGTTGATGTGCAGTGAGGAATAATTAGTTGGTGATTGATGTGAGGAAATGTTTCCCTCTGCCAGGAGCAGATCCTTCCTCTGGTGTTTCATTTCTCTTGTGACGATGGCTTCCCTTTACTTCTTCTGTAGCTCAGAAGTGGAGCTTGATGGGTCTCCATGGGAAGCATAGTCACCTCTTTTTCTGCACCTTCCTGCTCAGGCTCAGCCAGGTTCCTCAGGAGAGGAAGAGCACGTGTCTAGGTTACCAGTAGCAAATAATAAGAGCTTCCCAAGATGTGCAGAACACACACACATTTCAGTGGACTAAAGGTCAGTGCTCAGTAAATTGAGTTTGGACAAGCCTTTTCCCCCCAGGGCTTGCAGTGCTGCAGAAGGTAATCTTGGAGTTCCTGGGGTTCTCAATGGAAGCAGCGGGGGACCGGAATGCCTGGCTTTGTTCTACTTCAAAGGCATGTGTGCTTGTGGCTCCACAAACATCTCAGGTCCCCTGGAAGCTCTGGCTTCCCCTCTCTCCTTCCCCGTTGTGCCTTAGAAGCTCCAGTGCCTATTTGTAAGCTACAGGGGTACAGAATTTACTTCAGTCAGAGTCAGAAAATTTAGAGGAGCCTCCCCTAAGCTTTGTTTGTTGTTACCAAAAATTTTAAAGAAATCACCCAGGAGATGTGACAACTTTAAAATGCAGCTGCAAAGTCTTTGACATTTTTCCCATTGAGGGGTGGGGTCTCCATGTAAATCTGGTGTCTGGCAGATTGAACTGAGAAAACACGATGTGATTTTCCAGGTTAGGTCATAAAAGACCCTGTGGTTTCCACCTAGGTCACTGGAGCATTTGCTCATGAAGGCCCGAGCTTCTGTGTAAGAAGTTTAGCTCACCATACTGCAAGAGTCCAGGCCCCATAGAGCCTGTGTCATTCTACTCCATAGCTTTGGCTGAAACTAACTTCTGAGGCCTCCCAGTTTGCAGATTCGTGAGTGGAGGAGCTTCCAGATTATTTCCACCCTCAGTAGTTTTAGCCATCTTCAGGCATTTTCCAGCCATTTATGTCTTCCCAAGAAAGGTCCCAGACTTTGAGGAGCAGAGAAAAGCCATCTCTATTCCCTATTGTTCCCTTTCCAAATTCCTAACCCAAGAAATCATATTATGTAAGCATAATAAAATGATTACAGTTTCATGTCACTGTGTTTGGGGTGTCTTGTTACACAGCAACGTATACCTGGAACAGTGAGTGTCATGAAAAGCACTTCAAATGTCATCAAGTAAATTGATAGCCTTGCAGCTGCCAGGGATCTGAATTTCCTGTTTAATGTCCTCTTTCCTCTTTGCTTACTTGCCTCTGAAGATGGGGCACTCACACTTCATTAAGCATCCTTTTCTACAGAAGTACAGCTAGATGTGCTGAAGACAAGTCTTTTTAGTACTAAATAGATATGGTTGGTGACAGAACAAACACAGCTGCTGGAGAGAAAGTGGCATCAGGACAGGCTCCACCCATACAGGCTCACAAGAAAGTGGCAAACACCATTACACCTGTCATCTGACTTACTCAGCCGGAATCTCACCTGCTGGCTTTTCTTGTAGGCATTTGATACATGTAAAGGGTTCCTCTTTCTAGTGTCCCTTTGTGTTGCACTGGATTCCAGTAGTAAAAGATAGAGAGAAATAAAGCGAATCAGAGCAACAGTCTTACAAAGAGAGTGGTCTATAAATCAGTGAAAGAGTCAAATTTCACCACAAGCTGAATGTAAATAAACAACGCGATATAGCTGTAGCAAATGCTGATTCCTTCTTCATTAGGCAGCAGGGTAGAGTGTTCCCAGGTGCTCATTGTTTGATTGTTCAGTGAATAAGTCAAACTCCATTTGCAGAATTTCTCTCCAAGGATAACAGTGAATAACATTGATAACATTGAATATTTTCAGAAGATGTCAAAAAGCTGGAATAGATTATAGACTAGAATGTAGGCTATAATGGAAGGATCTGGACACGTGAAACAAAAAAGAAACTATATAACAAGGAATGATACAAGAAAAACCTACCTTGAAATACTTTAAAGGATCTGGGTAGGCAGAAGATGAAATTTGACCAACGTGTTTTTTCAGTATTGTGGATTGAACCTAGGGTCTTTGCACGAAACTACACTGCTCCTCCTTCTTTTAAGTTTTGTGATAAGGTTTCACTTAGTTTCCCAGGTTGGGCAGAAGCTTGTGATCCTCCTGCCTCAGCCTCCCAGAGTGCTGGGATTCCAGGGGTGCATCTTTGTGCTCAGCAGACCAAAGTTATTCCTAGCACCTTTGTCTAGGCCTCCATTCTGCTTGCCTGACTCGTTTGTTAAGCATCTTTCTGGTCTCCGATTTCTTTCTTGTTTTCTGCAAATGCAGGTGCAAGCTTTGCAGGTACATTTCCCTTTAAAATACCCTC
The DNA here is from genome assembly GCF_053883595.1 of Heterocephalus glaber. Classification (NCBI taxonomy): domain Eukaryota; kingdom Metazoa; phylum Chordata; class Mammalia; order Rodentia; family Bathyergidae; genus Heterocephalus; species Heterocephalus glaber. The sequence continues at coordinate 33,181,236 of NW_028258377.1, read as the reverse complement.
CAAGATTCCTACTGATCTTACAATAAAATCCACATTCTTCACCATGTCCTCCAGTACTCCATACCTCTGTCGTATCTAGTAAATCCATTTTATACACATATTTCAAACCAACATTTTATTTTCCCATGAAGAACTTGACAGATTGTGTAATCTATGTGATCAGTAACTCAAAAATAAAAGCCATTTTCTGATTTCATGTAATCAAAACAGCAGGAACGATTTATAGTAATGCAGTGTATATTTCAGTGTGTACACGCACAGGCACAATTACAGCACAAGACACAAGGAAGTAAGTATTTGCGTCTGTAGGTGAAATCACCAGGAATACATGAGCAGTACATGCAGTTGGTTGGTTTGCATTTTGACTCTGACTCAGATGTCAAAGTGCCGTTGTTATTGGTGACGTTGTCACATCCGTACGTTCTTGGTAATGTTTAGAACAACAACGGAAAAGAATATATTCTTCCCTCGGGTTATGGTTGTTTGTGTTCCTGGAAAATTGGGGTGATAAGAAGTCTTATTTTAAAATACTGTGTCATAATGTACAGTGGAGTTGGTTTCTAGGCCCAGGTAATTATAAGCAGATATTTTATTAACCATCTTTCTATGCCCTGTGCTGGGTATGATGCTTGATCTGGGATAATTTATAGAATTCATTTTACCTCAGCTTTAGATTTGGTAAATATTCCCACCTAATGGAAACTTCATTAGGGCACATAAGACTATGTGAGTCCTTTGGGTTTGTAATGAATGGCAAAATTATTTCAAGATTATTTTGCTGTTATTAATAATAATATGTCTTGAGCATGGCATGGTAGCCACATTTCTAAGCCCTTTCTAAGCATTTTCGTATTGAAGTCTTCAGCAGCTCAGCAGAGAGTTACAGATATTAACCCCATTTTTCAGACTTACTGCGAACGTCACAAGGTCACAGCTGGTAGGCAGAGGATATTGATTAACCTTGATGGATCTGGCCCCAGAACCCAAGCTCTCACCACTCTGCTGGGTCTTTTCTGTGCCATTTCTCTCTCTGTACCTTTCTTTCTTAGACTCGACCATCCTTGAATTTATCCAAATAGAGTTGATGGCAATGTTGGAAAGTCTTAGGACAAAGATTTCAGCACCTCCTCCCTCTGAACAGGATAGCATTCCTTTGGTAATTATTGCTGTTCTCCCCCCTTCTCTCTTGCAGGGAAGCTTGCTTTATTATGGGTCACTGTGGATGGCCGGAGTTAATGACAATTGATGTCCGTCCTCTGCTCCTCATCTTGCTGGCTCTGCAGTGGACCTGCCCCCTCCATCACTTTCCCCCAGCAGCAGAGGTTCGGCCTCAGCCTGTAAACTTCTAATCACTCTGAATCACTAATCACCATAATTTCTCACTGTCTGGAGATGTAAGTTCATCACGTGAATGGACCCGATGTCCTTGTTAATAACAGTAATCGCTCACCACTCAGGCACTGTGAAAAGGAGTGACACGTCTCCCTGGCACGCGTCGCTTGCCGTGTGAGGGAGGCTGAGCAGGGTCCCATGGTTCATCCAACTTAGGTCAAGGAGGCTAGCAGTGAATGTCCTCTGGAACTGCAAGCTTTGGATCTATGCTTCTAATTAGTATTTTCTTGGGATGGCAAATGCTTTCATTTCCTCCTCCATGGGTTCTGAAGCAATAGCTTCCATAGAAGGGTCCCTCGGGAAGGGCACTGCTTCCTTTGTGTTAAATGACTCAGATTTGCATCCAGAACCCACTCTTTTGAGATTCTGGGCTTACTGGCCAAGCCATGAACTTTCACCCTAGAATGAACTAAAGGCATTTGGGAATTACATGGGAATTATTTTGATAGCAATAAACTAAAACTAATACATCTGGACAAAGTGCAGAGGGGTATGTATGTTTTTGGCCTAGAAAGCTGAACTAGATTGCTTTCCAAGAAAGCAATGAACTAGATGTGCAAGTCTGTCAGATATCAGGGCAGTTACTTATTCTGTTAATTTTATTCTCTCTCTTGTTCTGCATTGACTGCTATCTGTTGTGTGTTCCCCTTTCCCTTTTCTGTCTTGCTTCACTAATCACTTCTCTCACCTTGACTATGTTACACAGACCATAAATGGTTTCCTCAAAGAATCAGTCTCGGTTTGTATGTCCTGGGTTTGGAGCCAGCTGACGGTGCTTTCTGAATCCCAAGTTCATATTCTCATCTCACAGGTCTGGCAATTGTCTTCTATCATGCACTCTTTTCTCTCTGTTCTTCTCCTGTGTTTGTATATCAAAGTGTCAATGGAAGCAAAGACCCACTTTCATCAAAAACCATCCTCTTAAAAGGCAGCTGTATTAAGTTCACAGAACAATGCGTTACTATTCTGACATTTCAAAAAGTCCAAACATTTTCTGCATGGGCCAAAGATCCTAACAAACACCGCATCCAAAAAGGTCCACCTCATATGCTATCAGTGAAATGTAGATTAAAACAACCAACCATACACCTATTAGAATTGCCCAGATTCAGAAGATGTGAAGTAACAAAGACTCTGCTTCATTGCTAATGGGGATACAAAATGGGTCATCAACTTGACAAGATGGTTTGGCAGTTTCTTGCAAAACTATATATATATACCATTACCGAGTGATCAGCCATCCTAGTACATACTCCTTAGTAAATATTCTAGTGAGCTTAAAACCTGTGCTTACCCAGAAGCTTCCACAGAGATGTTCACAGCAGCTTTATTCATTATTTCCAAACCTTGGAAAAACCCAAGCTATCCTTCAGTGCATGATGGATAAACAGTGATACATACAATGGAATATTAATTAGTACTACTAAGAAATCATCTATCAAGTCATGAAAAGACATGGAGAAGCTATGAAGGCATATTACTAAGTGAAAGAGGCCAAGCTGAAAAAGCTACATGATGTGTAATTCCAATTATATGACATTAAAGGCACAATTATGGATACTGTATAAAGATAAGTGGTTGCCCAGGAGTGGGTGGGTAGAGAGAGAGAAGAAGAAATAGGTGAACCACAGCAGCTTTGTAGGGCAGTGAAAATTCTCTGAATGCGTGATGGTGAGGGAATGTTGATACTGAGAGAGGCCAGGCGCATGTGAAGGCAGAGGGTATAAAAATGTCTCTGTACCTTCTTCTTAATTTACTACGAAAGTAAAACTACTCTTGAAAAACAAAGTATTAAAAATCTAAGAGAAAAACATGTCATAAGCATGTAATTTTAAGCCAGAATGGCTGCATGTATATTTTTCAAAGTCATCGCTGTTTCTAAATGTTTCTTTCTTTATTCCTTCTCCTTCCTTCCCTATCTTCAGAGAGAGTGAGACAGAGCAAGAGAGAAAGAATATGGGAGTGTATGAGTGAGTGAATGAATGAGAGAACCCAAATCAAATGGGCAAAGAGATGTTCTCTAAAGGAATCCAAGGGCCTGTGATACTGGAGTGGATTTTTCCTCTATTGAGAATCCAATTTTCGCCCTATCCATTAACCCTTTTAAAATACAGTGGAGTCTCAAGTTATGACCAGTCTTGCATTCGAACAAGTTGGGTTATGACCGAAGTCTTGAGTTACAACCCAAATTCTGGCCACTTGTGTAGTTTACAACAAAGACTCACAATGCCAGAAAAGCATATGTAAGTGTACACAAGCATCAGTCTGAGCCCAGATGTGCATTTGTGGATATGATTTTGGTCAGTGTGTTATATAATCACTATGATTACTGTTGTCAAAATGGCCCCCCAAAAGGTATAAAAGAAACTAGGGAAGGAAGGGAAGGTAAAGATAGCAATCACAATCGAAAAGAAGGAAATTATGGAGAAATATGAGAGTGGCATTTGTGTGACTGATTTGCTAATATATACAACATGTCAAAATCCACCATCTCAATAATCTTACAGAGCAAAAATTTGTATAAGGAAACTAATGTTGCTAAAGCTGTTACTCAAATTAGTAAGTGATGACCAACAGTATTAGATGAGGTAGAAATGTCACTATTAATGTAGATAAACAAAGCAAGATGGCTGGTTATATCCTGAGTCTATAATTTGTGAAAAAGCTAGGGTTCTAAATTCAGATCTCATAAAGGATAATCCCTCAATGAATGATAATGGCAAAACATTTTGTGCCAGTAAAGGGTGGTTTCACAATTTTAAGCAAGAACTGGGGTTCATAGCATAACTAGGCAAGTGAAGCAGCCAGTGTTGATAAAAGGGCTGCTGAAAATTACATACAGCAACCACTTTGAAATGATGACACAGAGAAATGGCTTTTGTTCTCATCAAGTTTTCAGCTGTGATGAAACTGGCCTTTTCTGGAAGAAAATACCCAGGAGAATATACATTACCCAAGACGAGAAGAAAATTCCAGGCCACAAGCCCATGGAAGATAGGCTAACCTTACTACTATGTGCTAATGTGAGTGGTGATCTCAAGATAAAGCCTTTATCACTCTGAGACTCCAAGGGTGTTCAGAAAGTATAAAGTCATGAAGAATAAGCTAGTGATCATGTGGAGATCTAACACAAAAGCCTGGGTAACAAGAGTATGTTTTCTTGAGTGGATCAGCCAGGCTTTCTGTCCCACTGTTAAGAACTATCTAGAGGACAAAGGTTTACTTCTCAAGGCTCTCCTCATCATGGACAGTGCTCCTGCTTACCCATGGAGTTTGGAAGAAGAACTGGCTAAAGAATTCCCATGGCTCTCAGTCAAGTTCCTCTGCCTAATACAACTCCTCTACTGCAGCTTATGGACCAGCCTGTTATAGGTAACTTTAAGAACCTGTACACCAAGAAACTGTTCCTGGAGTGCTTCCAGATGGTCTCAGATTCAGATTTAACCCTTAAAGAGTTCTGGAAGGAACATTACAACATCCTTTCCTGTGTGGGGTTGAGAAATCCTGGGCCAATGTCTCTCTAAGGACACTGAGATCTGCCTGGAAGAAAGTGTGGCCTAAAATTATACAGAGAGAGACTTTGAAGGCTGTGTAGAGGAGCCTGAGCCTACAACTGACCCTGTGGTTGATGACACTGTCACTATAGCAGAGTCCATAGGCTTGTAAGTAGAGGTGATGTTGAGGAACGGGTGGAGGAACACTCAGAGGAACTGTCTAGAGAGGAACTTCAGCAACCTCTGGCCGAGCAATGCAGAATGGCATCTGAAGAGATTTCAGAAGAGGAGGGGAGCATCAACAATCAGTGCAGCAAAATTCTTCTGAAATAAAAGAAATCCTAAAAAAAAAATAGCAGAGCTACAAACATTTGTAGAGAAGACCCACCCAGACAGAGAAAAAGCCAATCATTTAATTCTCTTGCAACATCACAATGTCTTGTCACAATGTCATGTCCCATTACAAAACAGTGTAAAAGACAAAAACAGACAACCTTAGACCAGTTTTTAGTTTTGAGACCTAGTGAGCCAGAAGCAGGTCCTAGTGGGCTACAGATTCTCCCAAGGGGAGAAAGGACAACAGAGAGCCAGATTCCTGATGTTCTTATGGAAGGAGACTCTCTTTCCAAACAATATCCACCTTTCATTTCATCCTCCCTTTCCGCAAGCCAAAGATGTCAACTTGAATGGTGAATACAGTATAGAATTTTGTTTCTGGTAACTAGGTATATTTTGTAACTTTTCGGTGAATACACTAGAAAAATTATTGGTGTTTCTGGTAAATTATGCACATTATACAAACCTTCTTTATTATGGAAAGGCTAGTTAAGGGGTGCTTTGGGAAGTTTGGAATGCATTATGGGTATTTCCATTATTTCTTATGGGAAAAACAGTCTTGACTTACAACCAGCTCTCACGAACGAATTGAGTTCATAAATCAAGGGTCCACTGTATTGTCTCTTGCCCATTGTGCTAGTTAGCTTTCTGTCACTGAAACAATACACATGAACTAATCATTAAAAGAGGAGGTTTAATTTGACTAAGAGTGTTACAGTCCATGATCAGGTAGACCCATTGCTTTAGACCTCTAGTGAAGGAGACAGATGGTGATTTCCAGGGGTGCACAGTGGAGCGAAAATTGTCTGCCTGGACCAATGGCCAGGCAAAAAAAAAGAGAAAAAGGAGGGGCCAAGATGGCAAATGCCCCTGTAGGAGCACATTCCCAATGACCTAAGGACTCTATGTCCCACCTGCTAGAGGCCCACAGGGCCTCCCAGTGGTACCCCGTGGGGATAAGTCTATCACATGGATCTTTGGGGCAAGTTGCCCATATTGAAACCGAAGCACCTATTGTGTGGATTTTTGGTGGAACTGTCAATCAAGTTGTCCTAACTAAGATTCAGCAAAAGTCCCAACCGAGACCAATTTGATTCTTATTTTAATGACTTTAAACATGGAGTTCAGTGATGCCAGCACGACAAAATGATTGGAACTGATTCTGTGCTGTGCTGTCACCTTAATTGTTAGCTCCTGTTGCTTGGATACCTGCTTTCTTTTTTTTCCCCCACCCAAAGATTGATTCTTTAGCAGTTGTCTTAATTCTTTGAGTGATCCAACATCCTCTGAATGTAGCTATTTTTCATCATTTAGCTAGAGCCAGTTCTGTTGTTTGTAAAAACAACAAAGAAATATTCAACTGGTATAGATACTGTGTCGCAGAAAACCTTGGTTCCATAGTTTATGTTGCTTGTTCCTGTGAACACAGCTTCTTTGTTAGTTTCTGATGGGATGCTGAGAAATAAATGGGGAAGATACAGTGACTTAGTGTTTTGTTTATTTCAGGCACCATTAACAGAATAGGTTATAGTGAAACTGAAGCCCTATACAGTCATGGCTTTACAAACCCTGAACCAGTTTCTAGAGGTGTTGCTCCCAGGTAAAATTTAATTAGTAACAACTCAAAATCATTCCAACCTTGAATATTCTGAAATTTAACACTCACAGCTTGGGTTCTCGTTTTTGTTAGCAAAAAATTTGAACCATCTGTGAGATACACTTCAGGAGGGTGAAGGTAGGAAGAGGGTTTTAAATAGTTTGGCAGTTGAAGGACACAAATGGGGAATGTAACTTGAAGAAACCACCCAGTCTCCATCAGCCTCGAGTGACTTCTTAAGATCACACAAGTAAAGCCGGCTTACTCTCCATTTCCTTCCTTGCTGTCCACCCTCCTCTTCCCCTTGTATCACCCTTCCTCACTCCTTAGATTTCCTCTTTCTCATGTACATATTTGATATAACCATTTGCCACCCTGTTTATCTAACATTAAGCAGCTCTTGCTCATGTGGTTCCAAGTAAGGACTTCAGAATCAGAAAGAATATGATCTCCTTTCAGCTCTGCCACTTTATAGGTGTTGACCAGGTGTGAGATCTCCTCTTAGGCCAAATTCTCTCATCTTCCAAATGGAAGGAATAAGTATATTTATGTGAAATTTGCAAGAAAAGCATTTGACATAGTGACTAGCCCTTGGAGGTGGGTGGCTAAGGATTGGCAGCTGTTTGTTTTGTTATCGCTGGTATTATCTTCCTACTGGCATTTCCTTCCAGGAAGGAAAACAGGACCCCTCACTGATGCTCAGCACAAGCTCATTACACTGTCTTTGTCTGACTCCATTCACCTCTCTGCTCACTGTGCCCAACTCTTTTCCCCCCATTGGCCCATGGTAAGTTCTCTTCTAGGGAACCTGAGCTCTGGGAATTCATTCCTAGGAGAACATTAAAAACTGTGGGAAAGAGTTGGGGATTTAGCTTAGGAGTTCCGCCACCTGCCTCTAAAGCGCAAGGACCCGAGTTCAATCCCCGGTACCAAAAAACAAAGCAAAGCAAAACAAAACAAAAACTGTGGGAAAATGTCAGCCTTTGGGAGAGCTTGGTGAATTTCCCTTTACACCAGTGAAACAAAATTTTAGATTATTTTAGTATTCATTCATGGAATGTTTTCCCTTTTCTAAGTCCTGTTTGCCATGTCTTTGGAGAGACCATGTAAATTTCCAAACATAAAAAAGCTATAAAAGAAAATAAGTAGCTAGATATCCTAACCTGGGGTTAAATCTCACACAGTATCTTTGAATAAGTTATTACAAGATTTTTGAACCTGAGACCACTATGAGTATCTCCATGCATTTATTCTAACAATAATAGTAAAATGAAGTTAAAAGATCAAACTTTTTGGCCCTCCCTTTTGAAAATGCATCATAAAAATTACTAGGTGAATGGTTTGAATGTTGTTGCTCTTTTTTTTCGGGGGGAGAGTTTTTTTTTTTTTTTCAAGAAGAATTTCATTTAGTGAATAGATTTCCCTTCTTGTAACTGTTTCATTGTTACTATATTTGGTAAATTGGCTTTGGGAAAACTTTTCTTCTCTCAAGCTCAGCGATGTATAAGAAATACTATTTGGGGGCCGGGGATTTAGCTCAGTGGTTCCACCACCTGCCTCGCAAGTGCAAGGACCCAAGTTCAATCGCCGGTACCAACAAAAAAAACAAATACTATTTTTCTGGCCAAGACAATCTCCCCTTGGCTCTTCTCCTAGATCTCTGATTACACTTTCAGATGTATGCTCTAGTTCAGTAATCGTGAACCTTTTAGAGCTTTCAATGATAACAAACAGCGGGCTGCAACACGCATACCATAGGTTTGCCACCCCTGCTTGAGGGTCAATACATATGCGTATTCCTTAGAGATGTGTTAAACTTGGGAGTTTATCAGTGCAGTAGCTCTAATGGGAAAACCTTGCTTTGCTGAACTGCTAATGCTCCAGGTTTAAGTGTGAAAGCCCAAGTGTGCTTAATCCACTCCCTATAACCCTTTCCAACTTGAGCTTAGAAGATGCTCAAAGGCAGAGGCTAAGCAGAGGCAGGATCTGGTGACTTAAGAGCCTGAAGGGATTTTCTCTGTCTGAGTCAAAATTTTTCTGCAGACAGTAGTGGGATTTGACATCAAGGGCAGCATTCCAGTGTCTGCCTAATGCAGGGACTTTGGAGTATACACATCGTCTCTCCTACTTCTGTTCCCTTCTGACCACACAGGACAATAAATTCCACCAGATGATATGCCAGGCTTCATGCCCGGTCGCCTTCATCAATTAATACACGTGATGGTTTCTCTTCTGGAGGTTTTGCATTCAGATCTGCTGCAGATCAAAATGCATTTTCCTGACATGTGAAATCTTCCATAGGCTTAACTGGAGATCTTGGTTTCTATTCTTTTTCCTCAGATGGGTGTGTGTTGAGGTGGCAATGGGAGATATATTTTGTCTTACTTTGAAGATGAGAATTGGAGAAAAATTGAGGAAACTGAATAATGTTTTAGAAGGCAGAAAGAAAACTAAAGAAAAATGATGCAGAGAAACTAGTGGGAATGTTATTTTGAGGGTAGAAAATAAAAACATGAAACTCCCTCATAGGTTGGGTTCAGTACAGGCTGAATTTAAAAACACAATCTCATTTATAAAACATAAACATTATAAAATAGCACTATTTTGTAAAAGTGCTATTATAAGGAGTTTGGAGTAAATAAAGGAAAAAGTATGTGTTTCCAAACTTCTTTCCCCTACTGCGTGCTCACTCTGTGCCCAGCATAAGCTCTGTCTGTGTATCACACAATGTTAGTGTGGTGTGTGTTCTTTTCTGATACCTGTTGATTTTCTTGGGCAAGGCACTGAACTCCTCTAATCATTAGCTTTCACACTGTAAAACGGGGATAGCACTCTCTAGCTCATAGTGGTATAGTGTTGAGAGAGTTAAAGGCTGCATGTTATTTGTACAAATATGTATGGTCCAAAATAATAGCTCACTAAATATTAAATATTATTTTTCAAGCACATACAAACATATAAGTAACAAAGAGTTTCACATTTTTATAAATCAAATGGCCCCACTTTATGAATATTATTATATAAATTAATATTTTAAAAGAAATGGAATATTTAAAACTTATTTCATTTATTTACTTGGATTTTTTGAGACAGGGTTTTGCTATGTGGATCAGGCTGCACTTGAACTGACTATATTGGCTAGGCTGGCCTGGAACTTGAAGAGATGCTACTATTCCAGCCTACCAAGTGCTAGGATTACAGGCTCACACTATCTCGCCTGATAAGAAAATTACTTTATTTAAATATATAGTGGCACACATCTTTAATTATAGTATTCTGGGAGGCTGAGGCAGAGGATTGCCAAGTTCATGCTCAGCCTGGGTAACTTAGTGACTTAGTGAGACCCTTTCTCAAAATTAAAAAAAAATAATTAAAATTTAAAAAATTGAAATGGCCTGGAGATGTAGCTTTGTGCAAAGACCATAGGTTCCACCCCGAGTGGCCCAAATCAAATAAAGTAAAATAGGAAGCGTGTGCAAGATTTCATTATAGCTATTGATTTAAGGCTCTCTTTCTTCATGTCTTTTCCATCCATATTTCCTGACTTAAGGAAATTCACATAAAAGCTTTGTACTTGTGGATCTATATTTTCCTTCATGTTGACATAATCATAGATAATAGCACATCTACATATTTGTAACAGCTTTGTTACTGACATAAAATAAGATGCTAGGATACAATTACTGTAATATTTCTAAATTATAAAATATCTTTCTCTGATAGAGCCTGCAAAACTGAATGTTTGAATTCGTAGTAAATTTATTTGCTAATGGGGCTTGGGGGAGGCAAGTGTCTCAGCTGTACCCAGGAGAAACCTATTGCAAAGAGTTCTAAGGAAGCGTTTTTTCCTCACAGAAAAGATATATTTGGCTTTGTTATCACATCGTTGCTGTCCTTTGATTCTTCTTGGAAAGCAGAAGCAAAACTTGAGATGACGAGAGCATCTTGGCATCTCATGGAACGAGCATGAGGATTAAACCCATGGCATCAGTGCTGGCAGGAGAGGAACACAGAGCCTGGGCCCAGGAGTCTTCCCAGTGGTTCAGCCAGAGCCAGCAACTGCTGACCCCTGAGCTTCCAAAATAAACCCAGTTTGCCTAGCCAGGATCAGTAGGCTTTCTTCGTTTTACAGCCGAACGCATTCCTAACGGAGACACTTACTGTGGTTCTCTGCATCTTGTTTTTGTTACTCAAAGAAACCTTGCAGAAATTATCATTGATTACCTATCATGATGACACACTGTTTTATGCTTCGAATTATTATAATTTCATCACCTTTCCTCCAATTGGTGTATATTTTTATTGTCTTATTTTGTGTTTGTCTTGCTTTGTTTTTGCCACTTCAAAAAAATATTGTATGAAACATCCCTAAAATATATATCCTTATATACTGAGACTTTTATTTTTAAGGAATAAATTCCCAGGAGTTGAGTTGAATTGCTGAGTTAAGGCAAAATATGTAACTATAAAATTTACCAGAATGTATTTCTAAAAAGTCAGTAACAACTTACATTATATTAGAAATATGCAAGAATAACCTTTTTCTCCCTACTTCTCTTCTGGCAGGAGTTATTATGGATCTGTTGCCAGGCTGATGTTTAGAAAAGCATAATTAATTTGGATTAGTTTACATTTTTCCTGACTATCAGTAATTTTAAGCCCTTTTCTATATTCTATTGGCTATGTGGATTTACTCTTCTCTGAATATCTATTTATAACCTTAAATATTTTTTCTCTTGGAAAGTTTCCTTCTTTTCAATTTAAAAGATATTTTTAAAACATAAGGGGTAAATTTTGCACCTCAGCATTGGAATTTGCACATAGTGTGTGCTATGAATTGAATGGATATGTACCCCAAAATTTATACAATGAAACAAAATCCCCAGGGTTCTTAAATGATCCATTTCCCAAATATTTCTGTGTGCTTGTAATTTTACACAAGCATCATTGGATTACATATTTCACAATCTCCTTTTTTTTTCACTTAAGAGGCCATGAATTTAGATCCATTGCATTTTTAAATTACTACATTTAATTCATTTGTATGGAGGAATTATGATTTTTTTAACCAACTAATTTAATGATGGATATTTTAGGTTGTTTTTAGTTGTTCGTATACTCTCTGAATGCAGTAATGCTTCTCTGAACCTTTTTGGTGTGTTTGTCTACTCACATTACTGACACAGACTTGTAAGTCAAAGAGCATATTCATTTGCAGTACTCACGCACAAACTTTCCTGCAGAGTATTACTAATCTTCCTGTCCACCAAAAATGCAACAGTGTGTAGTGCCAGTCTGTTTCAACCTCATCGATGAGAAAACTAAAAAATTCTGCGTCATTTTGTCTTAAACTATTTTTTTTCTAACTATTATAGTTTTTATACATTCTGTTGTTACTACTGTATCTAAAGGCTTTTCCTATTAGGCGTAACATTTCTTTAGTAATAAAAAAATTATCATTCTTATAATTCTAAAAAGAAACATGTACCTTTATAGAAAATTTAGAAACTGGAAAAAACACAAGAAGAAGAAAACTTACAACCTCACTTTTAGAGAAAAATCTTTGTAATGTTTTTTGTACATATTATTCTGGTCTTGTTTCTTTTTTACTTAACTATATGCATATTTATTCCTATTTTTTCATTTTACATTATCACATAAAATTTTTCTCTCAGTCTCACAAACCTTTTGTAAATGCTTAATTTCTGTTACACTTGTCATCATTTAATAGAGTAAATCTTAATGTTTAGCAGTAAAAATTATGTTTCATATTTCTTTTTGTATTGATTCCAAGGTACCTAAGGTTGAAATGGATATATAATAAGAGTTCTTTATTGTTTTTATTTTATTTTATTTTATTTTTTTGTCTTTTTGAGACAGGGTTTCACTATGCAGTTCACATGAAATTTAAAGGATATTTTCAAACCACAACATCCTCTTTCTTTTTTAAATGACGTCTGCAGACTGGGACATGGTATAGAAGAAGGAGGAAACACTTTCACAAGGAAAATCTATTTCCTGTGTTCAGGCAGACAAGGCAAGGACAGAGAGTTCTTTTTATCTCTGATATTTTCCTATTTCTTTCAGCTCAAAATAATCCTTATGCCAAAGTGGCCTATTTTGGGGTGGCATATTTTAAATCCCTTTAGGAACTTTAATGTCCATTTCCCGCTTTCCATTTGATCTTTACATTCTCCTGGCAACTAATCACCTCTTTCCCTCTTTTTTTAAATTTTATTAGTTCTTTCCTCTCTGTCCTTTCCCTTGTCGCTTGATCCCCTCATTGTCTTTCTCTTCTTTTCTCTTTAAACTATAACAAATGCAGCCACTTTTCAAATACATCTTTTTACCTCTTGGCTGGTTGTCTTCTAAGCCCTTGGAGGAAATGGTTGATATCACTCATCTTTCTATTGTTTTTCTGTCAGACAAGTCTTCCTGGGAGCCCAGCTACATTTTACAGTATTAATGATGTGCTGTAAGAACCTAACATAACATTTTATAACCCTATAACAAATCTTATTATCAGATGACAGTGAGGTACAGTACATTAAATATTCATCATCCTTGGTTTACTTTAAAACTTTAACAGGGGATATGGCACAGAGGCTGCTTCAGACTAATTACTGTTCTAAATATATAGCTTGGTTTCCAATATTTAATGGGAGACTCATAAAACCATGATTGAAAACAATGAAGTGTATCAATCAGATGTCCTTTGACATGCGCCATGAAAAATACCCTGTTATTTTATAGACAGTGCTGTTACATTTCTGCAACTGTGGCCGTGCTGACTCAGAAGGGACACACCGTGGTCCTCCACATATTACTCAACTGAAAGGTTTTATTTCTGTCCATTTTCAGGCCACGTAACAAGAGGCAGAGCTTTGGCTTTCAGCATTGGTGGGCTGGCCTTTTACCAGAATACCAGGTCCTTCTACAAGTGGATAATGCTGAGTAGAATGTGCCCCAGAGGCTATGTTGTGGGAGAAGGGAAAGAGAAGAATGTCATAAGCATTATTGCCCAACATGACCATTTGTCGATTGTTGATTGGCATAGGGGGAAGTGAAGCTCTTTGGATTAGGTCACAGCACTAACGTTGACTATGCTTCCTCTGGGAGTTTATTTGGCTACTCAGTGTGGTAAGGTGGACAAACAACAGTCTGAGGCACTGACCATAAGGCAGGAGTCTGGCCAACCCTCCAACCACAGTCAGCTGCGAGTCCTAAAGGCTGTCTTCCTGGGGGAGAGAACAAGAGCCAGGGGATCTCTTTTGAGGAATTACGGTCAGAGATCGAATCATCTCATTTTGCTAGGGAGATTCAAACCTTGATGTTATTTTAAGGTGCTTCCCAAGTACATAGCAGAACAAAACAATTTTTCAAATACTGTGTTTAGTGCAGGCACAAATCCAGGCATATGATAAAAATTTGGTCCATGAACAGAAATCAGCAGAGAGTAGGAAAAAAACCCACAAAGACTTCAGGTACTGGCATTAAACATCGACAGATCTGAGAACAGCACTGAAGCATAATGTGAAATTAAAGGTATTTCAAAGGAATGGGATTGTAGGAAGATAATAGGTTCCAAAATAAACCAAATAGCACCTTTATATGTGAAGAATTCATTTTTTTTTTTTTTGTACCAGGGATCGAACTCGGGTCCTTGCGCTTGCAAAGCAGGCGACAGAACCACTGAACTAAATCCCCGACCCAAGAATTCATTTTTGAATTAGCAAAAATTTATTTTTGAAATGAAATAACTGAAATGGATAGCTAAGTGGGGGTGAATAGCAAATTAGATATAATTGATGATAGAATTAATGAACTGGAAGATTGGTCTGAGGAAATTACCCATAGTATAGCATAGTGAAAAAAGAAATAGAAAATATAAAAGAGAATGCAAGAGACATAGATGCCCTAAGTAGGCTTAACTTATGTTTAATTGGAGTCCCAGAAAAAGAGAAACAAGAGAAAAAGAGAGTAGGTTAAATAGTATAAAGAATAATGCTGTAACTTTAAAATATATCCATGTTCTTTGATACAACTCCCTTTACTACATAAAGCCTCATTCTCCTCTTCTTTGAATGTGGGCTAGACTTAACGACTTGCTTCTAATAAACACAATATGCTAAAAAAGATACGGTGGGTAAAGGATCTCCAATCCTAAATAACTGAAGAGCATCTTCTACTTAGCTCTCTCTCCTGGACTGCTTGCTCTATGGGAAGCCAGTCTCCACGTTGTGAGAGCATCATGCTATATGGAGAGGCTCCTCTGAAGAGAAACTGAGGCTTTCCACAAAAACCAGTACCAACTTGCCAGTCATGTGAATTCACCTTTGTGGATGCTCCAACCCCAGGCATTCTTCAGCCAGCTACAGTTTCAGATGATATGTGAAAAGAACTTATGGGAGCGTCTGCCCCAGATCTGCTCAGCTGAGCCACTCCTGAATTCTTTCCACCTGAATGAGGAGATACAGCAAGTGTTTATTGTCTCAGTAAGTAAGTATTGGTGAATTTTAATTGCATTAAAGGAGGACTAAAAAAGATAATAATTTTATAATTTTTAAACAGTGACAGCATATTATTCAACAAATTCAAGATACTCAAAAGATTTCAAGAACGACACATTAAAAAGAAGCATATTGTAGTGAAAATGGATAAAAAGTACAAGAAAAATCTTCAAGAAAATCAGAGACAATAAATTACCTTCAAATAAAGGGAGTGGCTGCTAGATATTTTCCTCTAAAAAGAACCAAAAAGTATTTGTTTTGGGCTTTGATGTCTTTATGATCTTTGTCATGACTACTCAACTCTGCCATTGTAGTGTGAGGACAGCTCTAGATAGTATGCACATGAGTGGGCATGAGTGTACACAGTAAAGGCTTATGAAGGCTTACAAAGAAGTCATGTAGAGGATGTAGTTTGCTGACCCCTGTCTAGGATGAAGTCCATGTCTGAACAACAAGACGGACAATAGAAAACAGAGGATCAGCTGTGTGATAAAAGAAAATAAATATTAACCCAGAATTCTATGTTAAAATATCTTTTACAAATGGAAGTGATATTTAAAAAATTTTATCATAATCAAAAATTAAGACTTTTTGCTACCATCAGGCCCTCATTAAAGGAAATGCTAATAGAGAAACTTAAAAAGAAGGAATGTGATCTCTGATAGAAAGTCTTACATGTAAGAAAAAATAAACAGCAAAGAGGTATATTTAGCTAGAAGTAAGTGTTTTGAATGTTCCCAGTACAAAAAAATGAAACATGTTGGAGGTATTGGATGTGTTAATTGCCCTGATTTATCATTGCACATTATATATATATCTCAAGATAGCAGACTTTGCCCTATGAATATGTACAATTATGTGTCCCTTAAACTCAATAAATAAGATAAATCAAAATGAAATCAACCACCAACAATAGAGAAGGGTTCCTTTCTCCCCACACCCCCGCCAGCATTTGTTACTGGTTGATTTCTTGATAGCAGCCACTCTTTCTGGGGTGAGGTGGAATCTCAGTGTTGTTTTCATCTGCATCTCTCTAATGACCAGTGATGTTGAACATTTTTTCATATGTTTATTTGCTGCTTTTACTTCTTTGTCTGAGAAATGTCTGTTCATTTCAGATGCCCATTTTTGAATTGGGTCTTTGAATTTAGGGGTTCTGTTTTTTACAGTTCTTTATAGATTTGAGATAGTAGCCATTTGTCTGAGTTACAGCTGCTAAATTTTTTTCCCCCACAATATAGGTTGTCTGTTATCTCTGTTGGTGGTTTCTCTTGCTAAAGCTTGGAAACAGCCCAAGTGCCCATCAACTGGAAACTGGATAAAGAAGATGTGGGGTTTTTTTTAAAAATAAAATGGAGTACTACTCAGCCATAAAGAACGAGAAACTAGAGTCATTTATAGCTAAATGGATACATACTGAGGCCATACTCTTAAGTGAAATAAATAAGACACACATGTAAATACTGAATAGTTTCTCTAGTGTGAGAAACTGAGAGTGTAAATAAGGATTAAAAGGATTAATAACTAATAATTGATGCTTTGAAATAGGAAAAGGTCCAAAGGGGTAGGGGCAGTGGCAGGAGATGGGGAAAGGGAAGAATGGAAAGGAAAAATTATGAGAAAAGAAAAAAAAATGGAAACGAAGTCTATGTAAATAGGGAAGGGTGGAGGGGTGAATGGTGCACAGGTAATGGGGAAAAAATAAGAACCAAGATATATCATGCACAGGTAGAAGCACCCAATGATAAATGTAAATGTATTGTATACCTAAAATGTACCAATAAAAGAATTTAAGCCAAAAAAAAGAGAAATCAACCATACTAATAACAATGTAAAAATATAGAAATATTTGCATAACATTGCATGTAAGTAAAGATGGTGATAAATCAGTTGCCTGAATTATCTGTTAGGATGACTTGCTTGATACCACATGTGAATAAGTTGAAGGTTCATGTTGTAATTTACAATGTGCTCTTTAAAAAATAAACCAAATATATAATCTTCAAAATTGCTGGATGTTAGGTACCATGAAATATGTTACTGCTAAAGAAAAAAGAAAATGTGATGAAGAGATACTAGAAGAAGCAGAACAAATAGCACAAAATGAGATAGTTTTTCAAACCTAAATATATCACTGAACACATAAATATAAGTGGACTAAAACCAAATATCAGGATTTTTTAAGTGAATCATATTATACAATACTTATGAGAAATATCTATAGTATAAAATTACAGAAAAATTGACAGTAAAAGAATAGAAATGGATATGCTAATATTAATCAAAGGAAAGCTGATATACCCAAATTAATATCAGACAAATTAGAAATTAAGGCATAAAAGCATTATTAGAGATAGTTGCTTCATAATGGTAAAAGATGTCATTAGGTAGAAACATAAATTTTTGTGTTTCTGGTAATATGTCTAGTAATAGCTCTAAAAATGACACATTACAAAGAGAAATGTACAAATATGCAGTTTAAATTTTTATCAAACTTTTTGTCCTAACTAATAGAATAAACTGACCGAAAATCCAGAAAAATAGACTAGATTAGAAAATGCAATAAACAATCTAAAGAAGTTAGAAGAAAGATAATATAATTTGGTAAAATTAAAGGCACAGGCAATAGTTAATCAATAAAACTAAAATTTATTTCCTTGAAGAAAATATAACCGAGTATCCTTTGATGAAACTGATTTTAAAAAGAAAGAAAACACAATTAGCTCATATCAGGAATGGAAAAAGGATTTCATTACAGAGCCTTTTATATATTTTTAAAAGAAAATAAGCAGATACTAGAAATATGTAATTTGATGAAAAAACATTTTTTGAAAATTCCCACACAAGTATAAATCAACAAAAGTGACAGAAGAAGACATAGAAAACCTGAAATTGCTGTACTTTTCAAAGCTTCCCCTCAAAGAAAGTTCCAAACCACGAGAATTCTACAAATGAGTGGCAATATTCAGGAAATAATTCTAGTTGTTCACCAAACCTTTCAGAATTAAAAAAGTGTTCTCCCCATTTTATAAGTTAGCATATAATACTAGTACAACAAATAGACCAGTCTTAGTTATTATGTTAATGCAAAAATCCCAAGAGAAACATCAGCAAATTAAATCAAGCATTGTATAAAAAGATGAAATTCAGGGGCTGGGGATTTAGCTCAGTGGTTCTGGCACCTGCCTTGCAAGCGCAAGGCCCCAGGTTGGATCCCCAGTACCAAAAAAAAAAAAAGATGAAATCCATTATATAAAAATATATTTTTTGTTTATTTATGGAGCTTTAGCTTGTATGTAACTTTAGTGAATTAATCATACAATTGTCTCAGTAGATGTAGAAAAATGTTTGCTGAAATTTAATACCGATTCATAATTAAAAAACTTCTACCAAATAAGAAGTAAATAGTGATTTTTTATTTTGGGAAAAAATATCTAGAAAATACTTACAGCAAACATTGTTTAATGGTGAAATACTAAGACTGGCTGTAGGATGAAGGTATCCACTATAAACACATATTCTTTATTGAACTACAGATCTTAGTAAAATCAAGGGAAAAAAGCAGTAAGGAAAGGACAAAACAAAATTGCATTATGTGTAGATGATATATAAAATTTAAAGGTATCCATACCAAATTATTAAAAGTAATCAACACACTCACCAAGGCTATTAGAAAGGAAACAAATTTTCTACAATCTTCCACCATGGTGTTATAAGCAGAGTCCAAAAATCTACTTAGTAAAATGTGAGAGTTCCTTTCTGGTGAGGTTAATATGAAGTAAAATATATCAAGCCTATCTGTAATGGGGAAACAGAATAAAGTAGTGAAGATGAAACTTAAGCTGTAGCAAATTGGCAGTTTTTTGCTGTATCTGAGAAAGTCCCATGTGATTACAAAGACTACATCATCATGTGATTACAAAGACTACATCATCACATTCTGGTATCACTGTTTCACTGTAAAATTCCACTTCTATTTCTATAAACCAGAAATAACTATGAAATAAAATTAAAGAAATCATACCATTATAGGAACAAATATAATATCAAGCACTTAGGAGTAAATCTAATGAAAGATATGCAAGACCTCTTTGGAAAAGACTACACTGTGGGGGTTGGACAGGATTTCAAATAATGAGCTTAAGGCAAGTCATCTAATTAAGAGGGTCGGATGTGCAGGACCCCACATGGATAGCAGTAATTGTGGTGTATGTACAGTCTGCCAAAATGCTAGTGCCCAGTGTGTGGCCAGCCTGGAGCACAGATGTGAGCTAAAGGCCACATTTAGCCAATGAGGTCCAGCCAGAAGGAGAGGTCTGGAGGTCAGCCAGGCCTCGATTCCTACAGACGCTTAATCAGATGTCACCCTCACAGATGGGCCCAGAAATGCCACTGTCCAGCAGGGTCTGACTCCAGATCTGCAGAGGCACAAGTCAGGGAGAAGGCCAAGCTAGAGCTCTGTCGTTCTGTCTTCTGAGAAGTTTTTAAGACATCCTAGACCAAGTCGATGAGAGTAAAGTGGACATTCAGTCCCAGCTCTACTGAGGCTGGAGATCAAATGACAGAATGAAAGCCCCAGGAATAAGTAGAGTCAGACTCTCGGGGACCAGAGCTGGGTTCTGAGAATGAGCTTCTCACCAGTTAGCCCAGCAGACTATACTACCTCCAGTGTTCTGAGGAGTTCTGTTTCCTTTGGGGGCAAAAAAATAATGTTTTCAGTCTTCTGGACTGGGGAGTGGATTAAAAGTACAGATACGTGGAGGAAATTTCAAAGGTAACACAATGAAAATAAAAGACAGGAAGAGAACCGTAGGTGATGATAGTAAACGCAGTACTCTCGCACTTGTGAAACCTTCCTGCCCTATTGAATTAATGTATTGAATTATATTTGGAACAAGCCTGCCGTCACACAGTAACACAAACAAATAAGTATGCAGATAAGCAACTGTCCTCTTTCCATTCATGAGAATTTTGAACTGGCACTTTGGCTAACAGAAACAGGTTAGCACTCTACAACATAGAGTGACCGATTTTGGAAAGTGTTTAGTACAAGATGAAGGACATAGTCACGTTGAAATACGTGGCTAGTTCTTGGGAGTAAGAGAGTCATATGGTAGGGCTGGACTACATAATACTATGGTTTACAGAGAGAGAAACTAAGAGAAACAGGGAAAAATTTTAGCCAAGATCACACAAGGAATACGTGCTGGGACGGAATTATCTTCATCTAATGTCAAACAGTACACATACCTATTTTCCTGACAAAAAACCGTCAGAGATAACCCCAAATCTTACCCTCAGAACCTTGAATGGAAAAGGTCTGGCCTTCACCCTCAAGAATTTCCAAGAAAGGTGAAACATCTATGAGCCCACTTATAATAACATAGAACTGCATTCCTGCTATATTTGAGATCAAGTGTTTGGAAGGTGATTGGACCACGAGTGGATTAGTTCACTGATGAGTTCCTAGCTGACTTGCTGTTGGTGGGCCTGGTAGGGGTAGCTTACAGGGGTGAGAATTGGAAGGGTGTATCTCCCTCCCCAGACCTGCTCAATTTTCTCTGCTCCCTGTCTTGGAGCCAGCTGGCCATGGACTGTAACTGCGAACTGAAAAAACGCTCTCCTCCTTCAAACTGTTGATGTTGGGTATTTATCCCAGCAATGAGAAAAGTGACTAAGATAGTTCCTAATAATGGCATAAATTTGAGTGCATAGATATGCCTTGAAAGAGCTCTATAAATGTTGGCTGTTTTATTCAATTGAACATTTCTGGAATACTTTTAATTAAATATTAAAGCCAAAATAAAAATAAGTTTCCATCTTAATGCTTGAACTCTTTTACTCTCATAACTCTGTGGCAATGACTTTTGGCAATGTGTTGCTGAACAGTGTGGTCCGAGGGCATTTATAATATCCTTTAATTAAAACTAACGAGGCTTGGGCTGGGGATTTAGCTCAGTGGTTCCGCTGCCTGTCTCGCAAGAGCAAGGGCCTGAGTTCGACCCCTGGTACCAAAACCAAAAAACAACAACAAAAAAAACTAACAAGGCTTTGTATGATGTAATACCAAGGAAGCCCATTACTCCTGGGTATCCTTTGCCAACAACCCTTCCATCTGAGAGCTGCAGTTCTGTCCTAGAAGGCTGCCTGCTGTGCTAGTTGAAATGACATTTGCATTTCCCTACCCCTGAACTTGGGTCTTAGCCTGGTCCCCCTAAGGCAAAGCCTGAGACAAAGGCTTCTTTGAGAGTAGTTTCAGTTATCAGGCACGAAGATTAGGTAGTATGGTACCACGGATGAATGTTGTGTCTTCTCAAAATTCCTATGTTGAGGCCTAGTTCCCAGTGTGATGGTATTAGGAGGAAGGTGACTATTCATAAGGGTAGAGCCCTCATGAATGGGATTAGTGTCCACCTGAGAAGAAACTGAAGAACTTGGAACCTGTCCTGGGGGGATATAGTGAGAGGGTGGATCTCTACTTATGAGAACACAGGTCCTCAACTTGGACTTCCCAGCCACTGTGAAGAACTCCCAGAACTGTGAGAAATAAATGTTTGTTCTTTACGGGGCCTTTTGTTGTTGTTGTTGTTGTAGTTTTTGTTATCACAGCTCAAACTTACCAAGACACGGGGAACAGAGGAAGGGAAGTACAAAGATATGTTGTGGAACTGGCCACCATTACAGAAAGCTGCTGCTTGGTTTTGTGGGCTACTTGGAAAAGCCAGATGGAATTGTCTTAGCAGTGTGTATTTGGAAGAAATAAAGAGGGAATGTATTTCCCTACCAGCACCTGTCCTTTTCAGCTAAGGCTTTTCCCGAGGAGTCTGAGCGTCCCTGTGCTCCTGAGTGGTGCCTGTGTGAATGTTAACCCCCAGAGCAGGACTTGCAAATGCGGGAGGAAGCCCTCACAGAGCTGGTGGATTTGCAGTGTTGCACGTGAGGTGTACGATATATGTTTCTTCAGACTCTGGGCCAATGCCTACTTGTGTGCGCCTCTCCCTGACTGTGTTGCACCTCTCTCCACCTTCTCAGCACAAACCACTCTCTTGGGCCCTGCCTCTTTACTGGGCACATTTGCTTTCCAGTGGTTTATATCCTGCTACCAGTGTGAACAGTGTGTCTCACTGAAATCTTATCCCTTCTCAGTGCTTCACTTTTTCTCCTCTCCCTTTCCCTCCCCTCCCCTCCCCTCCCCTCCCCTCCTCTCTTCACTTCTCTTCTTTTCTCTTCTCACCTCTTCTATTTTCCCCTCCCCTCCCCTTTCCTCTTCTCCTCTCCTCTTCCTTCCTCTCCTCCCCTCCTCTCCTCTTTCCCCTCTCTTCTGCTCTTCTTTCCTCTCCTCTTCTGCTCTTCCCACTTTCTCCTGCTTCTCTCGTTCTAAGGATGGAACGAACGAGGGCCTCTCACATGCTCTACCATGAGCGACACTCCCAGCCCCTCATTCATTCTACCTGTACAAAGACGGGTACTCGACTCCTACTTGGAGTAATTACAGCACACCTCCGTCTCAGTGGTGATTCCATTGGCCCCAACCTTGAGGTTTAAATGACTGACGTAAGGAGCAGCTGATGCTCAGATTGTTGCCACCAGACCCAGGGTTATCAAAATCTTCCGTTTTTTAAATGAGAAATTAGAAATCCACATTATTACCCACAACTTTATAATTCTGAAATGATAATACTTCAAATGAATCTCAAAAACTGTGTATGACAGACAAAATTTTTCTTGGGAGTTATTCAGGTCCCCAGTTTGCCAACAGAAAACACATTCCAAAAGGCTTTTCCAGAGTTGATCTGCTAAGGTTTATGCTCAGGCCTCTAAGAACCTCGTTTCCTGCATAACCCTTTCCTAGTCTGCATTTAGAGAAGCTTAGAGAAACCTTTGCCCAGATGTTACATCTCAGCCCAGTCATTCTGAGACTTATCTCCAGCTTGCAACAAGCTCTCAGGCAGATTAGATACAAGGCCTTAAGTTCCAAAGAATCTTTCAGATCCAAAAGGAGTTGGCCAGGAAAATGAGACATCAGTTTTCTACCTAAGGATTGTAATTTTGAGCCAAGAGGAAAGGGGATCTAAAATGGGAACAACCCAAGTCATGGGTGTTGTGCTAACCACAGGACATGTTACTGCAGTCCCCAAATAAATCGTCCTGCCTGGGGGCAGCCACAAGCCACTGCAGGGACAGACTCCAAGTGCAGTCCTTTCACTCCTGCCATCTGGGCCTCCTGTGTCTCCAGCTGTTTATCGGCCGCTCACTCTGCCTTGTACCTTGGGAGAACTATAACATGCTGAGTCTATGAACAGCTATTACTCATAAGTGTGTGGAGGAGTCGCAAGACATTTTGTTCCTTTGTATATTTATTTTATTGGTTATAAAATACCAGATAACATTTTTACTTCCGATAAAGCAGCGATGGAAGAAAAAAGTAGTGTTTCTCTTTTTTTATAAGTAAAGAGAAGCATCTTAATGACTGTAAAGCAAGACAAGTGCTTCTGAGCCTCTGCTGCTGGAGATGGGCCATGGGGTTTCTAAATAAAGCAGCCAACAATTTACAGTAGGGTCATGTTTCTGGGCCCAAGCACAGTGATCATTTCACTTTGTTTCAGAATAATCTTAGAGATAAGTAGCACTACTGTTCCCATTTTAAAGGTCAGGAAACTGAAGCCTGGAGAGGTGTAAATTTCTCAGGAACATATAGCAGTTTAGTGGTAGAGTCAAACTATACCACCCACCTCTTCCTTCACACACAGAAAAAGATATCAAGTAGAGAAATTGTATTCAGTCGGTCCATAGTATACATAGACAATATAGACATTCAGGAATGCATTCGTTCATTCATGACATTTGTTGCTTTGTGACAGAACCATGTAGGTACCTGGGTATCACTAATTTCCCTAGGCACCTCTTTCTAAGCGGTTAAGAGACTGATCTTTTCAGTAGCAGCCTTTAATAAGAGAAGACTGCTGTAGAAGTTAGCTAAGGTGTTCCAGATCAGCCACACCTAGACATAAGACATCCAAGGGCTGGCTTCACATGTCACTTTCTCATTCTGAGTCTGTAAAATGCTTTGCTGTAGTAATTATGGGAGTTAGTTCTCATGTTGTTTTCTAATAGTTCATACATAACATTTAAAAAATAAGAATAATCTAAAAATACTACATATCAAAAGATACTTTTTCAGCAAATTGAGAGGCCTCATAAAAATAAATGTAATTTGTGTCCACCTGTTCATCCATCCATTCCTCTATTCCCAAATCCCAGGACTCAGTTTTCTTACTTTTGATAGCTATAGCCAAGCCTCCCTTTCTCCATGTGTCCAACAGCCTGGCTCTAGGCTGGACATGTCTTCAGAGGGAACTGAGCTCAAGGCATGAGTATATAAAATGGATCTATCCACTAGCCAGGACACTGTCCTAAGTCATCCCTGCAATCAGGTTTGAAGTAGCCTACTGGGCTTGGGGACCCTAAGGGGCAACAGAATATAGAAGTTACACGAATGCTATCAGCCAGCTTGGAGTCAGACACCACTCTGCTACTACCTATGTGGCCTTGAATCTGACCCTAAACTTCTCTGGGTCTCACTGTTTCCAACTGAAAAAGAATACAATTTCATAACATCTTTGGGAGGCTTAAATGAGATTATGCATATAACGCCTTTAGTGTAGTGCCTGACACGTGTTTTGTGTGCAAGGAAAACATCATCTTTTTTTTTTTTTTTTAACCGTTTTTTCCTTTTGCAATTGTGATTCACATACACTGAAATTTTGAATCTAATGTTACATTAATGTGTACTTTACTTTGCCGATTTTGCTTTTAAGGCATTTGTACACACCTTCCATCATTCTGTCTTCTCAAGAACCCTTTTACAGTGACAGGGTAAATAATTAATCCTTATTTTATGCATGAGGAAATGCCCAAACAGAGATGACCAGTGCCTGTGCAGAAACAGCCTGGTGCTTTTCCTCTGTCCAACACTGTCTTCTCAGCTGCAGAATTGCATAGGAGTGAAAGTAGAAATTGCCGGTTCTTTTCATAACTTCAACTCCTGGACTGCAGTTAAAAATATTGCTCAGTCATTTGGGGCACAGATGTTCTTTCTTCCAATCTAGAACACAGTAAGGATGCTTTGGTGTGGAGATAAGGGGAATAACCATAGAGGAGGTGACTTCATCTTCTGTGTTGGAAATCACAGACCACACTGTGATCCCTTGACTCAGTGGCTCTTCAACCACACATTTGCCTGCCCAGCCTACTGGAATGCACCATCATGACAACCACACCTTCCTTTACCTAACAGTCAGGCAGGCAGCTCATCCTCTAATGTTAGGTCTCAGCAAAGATCTTCAGTCCAGTCTGCTTGGTATACTTTCCCAGCATGCACTGCTTATCAAGTCTTGGAGTTTCCCAGCATGCACTGTTTATCTGGTCTTGTAGTTTTCCAGCGTGCACTGCTTAACTGGTTTTGGAGCCAGTGTTTATAGGCCTTCTAACATCTCAGATGCTCTTCACTCTCATCTTCTCATTATTCAGATTTTATACATCCTTTATATTAAAATGAGCTAGAAATGTCTAGGAATACTTAACAGCATATTCATCATTACAGTTTTAATAACTTGTACCTTTATTTTTCCTTAACACCAGCTGTCTGTTTTCCTGACCATTCCAGCTCAGATGAACCTTTCCTTCCTTTTGACTCATTTAAGAAAAGTATTTGAAGTGCACACTATAGATGCAAAGCTTTGCTGAGAGTTTTCTTCTTTCTTTTGCTGCTGCCCAAATTCTGGTCCTAGAAGACTTCTCTAAAAACAGCTCTACCTCTCAACCTCCTTCAATCCATCTTTTCAGCTCCCTTGAGGATTGTTTTCTTTTTGGTAAAAATGTGATCCTTTTCTAACTAGAAAACCTTCTGTAACTCTTACACTGCTAGGAGAGAAAATCCAAATGCCTTAATCCAATATTATTTTAATTTTTAAAATTTATTTTATTAAAAACTAACAGATATATATATATTTGTCATGAAGACCATGGTGTTTTGAAGTATGCAAACACTGTGAAATTATTACATTAGATCATTAACTAGCTCATATAAGAGATATGGTGAAAAACTATGGTGACTATTTAAATTTAAAATGATTTATTACAATAAAAAACACATTGCCAATAATCTCCCACCCAAAATACTTCCCCTCACTTTAAGTACACTTACTTACCCAATATTTCTGAGGCAGTTCTGGAAGCCCTCTTTCATGAGTATGTTTAGTTCTGCTGTTGTGGCTGCCTTGATGTCCTGGATTGATTCAAAATGTTTAGAGCAAGTTCTGTCAAGTAAAAACATGGTGTGTTTTCATCCATCTTTTCTACTGGATCTGGCATCCTGTGACTTCAGGCTCTTCTCCAAAGTCAAAATGGCCATGAAAGGGAGACATTTTGAATCAACTCAGAGCACTGAGGCAGCCAGGACAAGGCAATGAAACATATTTATGAAAGGGGACTTCTAGGACTGCTTCAGATAGTGGCAAACATGAGGGGATAAGTGTGTTTCAACTAAGGGGGTATTTTGAGGGAAAGTAATGATAATGTGTTTTTCACTGTCATAGTTTTTAAAACTTTAAACATTCTCCATATTATTTGATCACAAATTGAAGTTATCATTTTTGTGGTGGGAACACTCAACATCTACTCTTTTTACATTTTCAAGAATACAATATATCATCAATTATAGTCACCATGCTATACTTGAGCTCTCTTGACCCTCTTTCTCCTATCTAACTGTACTTATATATCCTTTGATGGATATTTCTCCACCTCCCTTCCCCACCAACCATCTAGCCTGTTTACTCATCATTCTATTTTGTAATTCTATAAAATCAGCTTTTGAGATTACACAGGTGAGTCCATGCCAGTATTTGCCTTTTGGTGCCTTGTTTATTTTGCTTAACATAGTATCTTCTAGGCTCATCCATATTACTGCAAATGTCAGAGTTCCTTTCTTTTTATGGATGAGTAGTATTCCATATCCACTCTGTATATGTGTATCTCCTTTATCCATTTATGGACATTTAATTCAATTCCATGTCTTGACTACTG
Source organism: Heterocephalus glaber (assembly GCF_053883595.1). Lineage (NCBI taxonomy): Eukaryota > Metazoa > Chordata > Mammalia > Rodentia > Bathyergidae > Heterocephalus > Heterocephalus glaber. The sequence goes on along the minus strand of NW_028258377.1, from coordinate 33,153,820 downwards.
TGGGCATGATTTTAGGATACTGATTTCCTTTCCTTTGCATTTATACTCAGGAATGGGATTGCTGGATTATATGGTAGGTCTAGTTTTAACAATTTATGTACTTGTGATAATGTTTTCCATAATGCTTTACTAAAGTCCAAGATTGAGAGTTTGCAAATGACTGATTCCAGTTGGTCTTTCCAACCTTTTTTCTTCAAAATGTACCATCTTTACCTTTGCTAAAATCTTACTAGAATAGCAGGGTTTCTGAACAAGTCAGATTCATTTATTCATCCATTCTTTCATTTTTGCCATCTCTTTCATTTTTATTTGTATAATTCTTTCACTTGACTATCTTTTGCATCCCTTACCCCTTTCATCTGAGTCCAGATTGGGCCCACTTTTAGGGACTTGGGTTTTATTTTCTCCATGAACTTTTCTGATGTCACAGAATTAGCATTTGAGTCATGCTCCAAGTATACTCTGTACCTTGGTGCAGTCTTTTGCTCACTCGTGACATTGGAAACTTTAGGTCTGCTTTTTGCTTTTGTCACTTAGGACCATTCCTCTTTGAGTTTCTGGGATTGGGGCAGGTGTATTGTTAAAGGAAAGAAATTCCTTCAGTCAATCTTATTCAGACTATGAATGGTTAATAAACGTGTGATGTTGTAGCTATGATTGGATCAGCAAGCAATGGGCTACATGGGCCTTTTTATGTCTCCTTAGAGATACACAGTTATTAACTCTGCCTTTCAAAAGAGTGTAAACTTGAGAGAGTTCTCAGCGAATGTTTACAAGACACGCAGTGAAGCCCAGAGGAGTTACTTAAACCCTCCGCTCCTTTTCTGTCGCCTCCTCTGCCCTACTTCTGGCTGCAGCCCCCACCTCCCAACCCCTGGGGTAGCCACAGGCAGGTGAAAGACATCAAAAGCCTAATGAATATAGTGCAGAAAAAGCTGACATTTTTTAGCTGTTTGTCTGGGCAGCTCCTAGAGGGAAGTGCTTTGTATTATAAACAATGAGAAAGTCCAGGTAGCCTTGCAAATTAGCACAGGCTGGCCCCAGCTACTTCTGTTCTTGGAGAATGGACAAAAGAATGATTTAGAAAAGCTTGAGAACAAGAAAGTATCTTCTTATCTAATCACTAAGTGGATCCCAGCAGGAAAACCTCCAGTTACTGATGTCTTCGTAGAGGTTAGTACATACTTAGTGACTAGAATAGTAGAAAAGTGGAGAAGCAAGGGTGTGAGAAGGATGCTGTTACATTTGTGAATGCTTGCTCTTGCAGCGGATGATTTGGGATCTGTTCTCAGAATTCTAATCAATTATCTCTCTTTTTTTCTAAGAACTTCTTCTGGTCAGTAGGAGTGAAACCCAAATCTATGCTGATATATAGCTTTGTACACTCTGACCCTCCACCCTGTCCCCTATCTAGGCAGAGCCGGACTATAGATGAACACTTGACTCAAGCCAAACCAGCCAGAGTCCCTTTCCTTAGAAGCTGATCTCAGGATTTGATTAGTCAGTCTCTCCAGGTGGCTGAACATGGAATTGAAAGACCATAAACAGCCATTGCCGTAAGCTTAAATCAGCCTGAGAAGCAGAGGACGCTATAGCAATGAAGGGAGGAACATAACACTGAGAGAGGAGCAGGAGAGAAGAGCCACCTGGAGCATCCTTTCTCAAGTGTACCTTGTGGTTACACCTGCAGTAGCGATAAACATTCTCACCACTGATGGCTCCTTCCTTTATATATATTTATGAGGAAATATTGCAAAAAACAACCAACTCATTTACTTGAACATTAAGGCAATTATAGTGCTCAATAGAAAGTTGGGTAGCCACTTAAAAGGATGCTTACAAAAGGTTTCTAATAATCTGGAAAAATGCTTACGTTATGATGTCAAATGGGAAAAAGCCAGGCAGAATATTGTGTGTGTACAGTATTCACTTAACCACATTAAAACTTTCATACAACCGTGCAAAAAATGCAGAGAAAAATAACTCCCAAGTATTACCAGTGACTGTCTTCTTGCATTTTTATATTTTTCCAATTTTTTCTAGTAAGTATATATTTCTTTTTAGGATAGAACAGCTCAATTTTACAAGAAAACATAGTTTTATATCGCTTAACTTTATGCATAATCAGCTAAATTTAGAATTTAAAACAAAATCAATTGGAGGATCACAGAGTACGAGTGTTACAAGAAACCTTAGACTAATTCTTCGGTTCATATTTTTATTTGTCCAGTTCACATATATATTACTTCTTTCAGGTGACAAATCTCTTAAGAATTGGATAGAAACTTTGACCTTTTCAGAAAAAAAATGTGAATATAACTATAAAGTCTCTTTAGTAGCAAATTATAAGAAAACTCTATGATAATAGACTTACGCTGTAAAGGAAGTTATTGATTCATGGAATTTAAAACTACGAGAGTATCTGACTCCAGGTAAGGGTTGATTTAGTAATTGAATAATGTCATAGAGGCCCAGGTATTTTTTCTCTGTATCTGCCCACCCTTGGTCAAATTCTTTCTAAGGATGATTCACTCTCAAGTCCCAGGATAGTTTTCAAAAGCTCCTGAGGTTTCATACTCATTTATAACAAGCTGGGAAAGAGAATTTTTGTCTCTACATTACTGACAAACATCCCCAGATTCTTAACCTGACTGGTAAGACTGAGGTTATCTGCTAATCCCGAGCCAATTACTGTGACCATAAAATTGCACATGCAAATGATGTAGCCTCGATTATGCCTTGCAGCCAGCCTCCCCCTCCACCATCACCCCAAAAGAAACTGGACTCAGTGTCATGTCATTCGTAGCCTGTGCTGGCCTGGCAACTTGGGCTAGATTTTTGTCTATTCTAAGGACAATGGAAAGGCACAGAAGATTTGTAATCTTTCTAAATCACTCCCAGTGACACCCAGGTGGATGGATGAATGGGTACTCAAAGTTTTGTGAAATGGTTTTGGTGGCTGTGAAAAATGAGCACTGCTGAAGGTTAAGGGCAGGGAAACCTGAGCAAGAAGCTCACCTCTCACGCTCTGGCTCCTAAACTCATTTATCTGGATGAAGCCCTGATTTGTCATCAGACCTACACCACTGTCTGCCAGGAAGTTCACAAATATACCTCCTGGAGCGATGGAGTTCCTACTTTTTCAATTAAAGTAGGAAAAATAACCACAAACACATTAATGATGATGATGATGATGATGATGGTGATGATGATGTTGGTAAACACATTAGCCTGGACTGTTTAGGCTGTAGTATTAGAAACCCTGCTCAGACTAGCTTAGCTTAATAAAAGATGCGAATATATTGGCTCACATACCTGGAAAATCCAGTCACAGCTGGAGTCAGGGGTTCTTTAACTCTCAGCTGGCTTCATGCACAGGGTGAGTATCATCATCACAGGCAGTTAAGACCTTGGCGTCTATCTTGCTCATCTCTATTGATGGCAGAACTCTTCACAGGGCTAGAGGTCCAGGTCGGGGGAGGTGAAAATGAATTTAGGTTTGGCTATGTGAACTCAGGGTCGGCTCAGAGACTTCAGGAAAGGCATACGTCCTCTCTAAGGAAAATGGTTAAGCCAAATTTGAAAGAAGAGCTGGCCACGTCCAGGAGTAGTTAGGGGATGAAGAAAGGGTAATTTTTCAAAGATAAGACTGTGCCATCTCATGACCCGAAAAAAGGCCTGTGTGGCTAGTAGGTCATGAGAAGGGAAAGAATGGAACAATTTGATACAATAGAAGTGAACAGGATGAGCTCACACAGGGATATTTCAGTGTTTGTGGCACAGAAGGAGAGCCTGTTTCCTGGAAGCTTGGGTGGAGAGGGTGACCATCCTCAAGCACATGTAGGACATGTCAGTCTCCCTCAGGATGGCAGGGGAATGTCATACTTTAATTGGCTACCTCTAGGATTTGCAGCTATGTCAGGGTGGGAAGGTGGTGAGGAACTGATCACCACCCATGTTCTCTAATAAAAAGACTAATGTCATTATTTAAAAAGTGAAACGGGGTCAAGCAATGGGAGCAGTCAAAGCACGCACCGAACTAAATGTCAAAAGTGTTCACTGCATTGATAATATCAGTAATAATGATAGTAACCATGCACTGCATTTTATTAGTAGATAGTGTAGAAGCTATGATGAACACTTTTCTTGCATTAGCTCTCTTAAAAGTCACAGTGGCCTTTGAGTCAGATGTTGTAATGATCCTCAATTGTACAGAGGAGGAAACTGAGATCCAAAGAGGTTAATTGTCTGAGATCACACAGCCGATAAGTAATAGAGGCAGAACTGATAGGCAGGTCTTGGGTTTATTCTGGAGGCTAAGCTTTAAACCACTATGTACATGCGCGGTAACTTTCCAGAATCTGTAGCGTAACTCAGGAAGATCTCCATGGTGTAAGCGTGACTAGAGTGTGAAGGCAGTGGGATTATGCTGCTCAGATCTCGTCTCCCTTGCTGTGCTCTGAAACTCATCACTGCATTGGTGGTAAAGCCACACCTCTGTGGGTTCTGTTCAGACAATGGGTGAGCTTGGTAATGACATTAAATCAGGCCTGTTGCTAGCAGACACAGGACTTTTGATCAGTAAGGATCCCCTTTGGCTTTGCCAGTCTCTCTTAAAATTGAGGTGCAGGCTAAGACTTTTTCACCAGACCTTCCTTCCTTCTCTGGCTTCTAAGGGACAGGTCTTCATGGCACTTTGGTGGGTTTATAGCTTCCTTTGCAGCCATTCACATTTTCCCTTGTGGGTGTCTTCTCTAATTAATCTCTTGCAGGTCTCATCTATTGTATTTCTTTCTTAGGGTTGTCTTTATAGTGTACCACACATTGGGTAGCTAAAAGAACAGAAATGTATTGTCTTCCAGTTCTGGAGGCTACAACTCCAAGATTAAGGTGTGTGAAGTTTTGATCCCACTGAAAGCTGTTCCATGCACCTCTTCTAGCATCTGTAGTCTTAGATGTTCCTTGGTTTGTAAATTGTGATTCTGCTGTGTCTTTACATCATCTTTCCTTTGCAGTTATCTGTCTTGGTGTCCAAATTTACCCATTGTTGTAAAGACATGGTCATACTAGATTGAGGCTCACCATAGTGATCTCATCTTTCCTTGATTATCTGCCACGGTCTTGCTTTCGGATAAGGACGCATTCACAGCCCTGGGTGTTAGGACTCCTTTTTTGGAGACATAGTTTAACCCACAACATCCATTTTACTGTATCTTTCTTAGAAGATGGGTTAACACACAGGGGAATTTAGCAATTTCAATGAACTTTTTTGTATTCAAAATAAGTATCATTTCTAGAGTCACCATTTGACTTAACTGTATTTTTCAGGATGAAAAAATCTTGTATTCTTTAAACCACGAAAAGTGCTAGACATCTTTAAATTAACCTAATGGAACATAATTGTACTAAATAGGTACATTTTACATTTTCTTCAGAAATACTCCACAATATTAATTTTAAAACACAGCTATTCTAACACATAGCAGAAATAGGGTAATTTAAAATTTCTTTTTAAAAATAATGGGCTATTGTTTAAAATAATGGTTTGGTTTTCCTTTTAATAAGTTATATTCCATGGAACACAAGCTTTCTGTGAAATATAATAGATATTTTTAAAGTAGGATTTTTTTGTTCAGATTTGTTTAGGAAAAAGGACATCCTGATTTTGTATTTTTGGAGATTCATTTATGCTTTTAACAGTCATTGACTGGATATTTATGTGCATTGGAAATTGTGCTAAATGGTGAGGATTCAGCCCTGGGTAGGACAGTTATATTGTTGTTTTTCTTATTTACAAAGGGTCAATAATCAATTAACAAATGAGTAAATAGCACGTGAAGGAAATAAAACAGGTGAGAAGACAAAGTCACCTGCAATGAGCTGTATATGCTTTCCATGGGGAGGCAAGAAAGGATTCATGAAGGAGTTGATGCTAACTGGGACCTGAAAGATGAGAGGAAGAAGGAGTCAGCCATACAGAAAGCTGGAGAGTGTGGGAAGCAGCAGGCACCAAGACCGACTCTGAGGCACAGCAGACTCTGGCAGGAGGGAAGGATTGATGAGAGGAGAATTGGTCAGAGCCTGGACCTAGAGTTGAGTACCCTGGATTGAGTTTGTAAAGGTTAGCAGAAGTCCTTCAGTGATAGGTCTGGTAAGCTAAGCTGAGAAGTTCACATTTTATTTTAAATGCAGCACACACTGGCACATTAAAGCCTCTCAGGGGTCCAACAGTGGGGTAACCTCTTTAACCTAGCTTACATGCAAGCTTCCAAACATAATTGACCATATCACTTTGCTAATAAACATCTAAAAAAACTCAGGCATTTTTTGGAAGTCAAACTTGGGGGTAGTGATTTGATGAATTTAGGAAGTTGCCACTTTAGAACACTGGTACAATAAAGGTAGAATAAAAAACAGTAGAATGTTTTCATTTGTCATCTCTGAAGTCAGAGGTCGTATCCCTACTCCACTATTTAATAACTAGAGTCTTGTGATAAGGATAATCTCTTCCTCAGTTTCCTTACCTGCATATGGAGGATGATAGTCATTATTTCAAATGAATATTAGGAATATTGAGAGAGGACATATAAAGATTTTGAATATGATAAGCACTTAATAAATATATTACTGTTATTTTTGACAATGTTTTTTAGCATTATTAACTTAATTATATAACTAGATTAGTGAGGTATCTGTCTCTATCACCCCTTCCCCAAACACTGGCTGCAGAGATGAGAGCAAGACTCAACCTAGGAGGACCTTAGCAGGACTCAAAAGCTAGCATAGGTCTTTATTTAGGAACTAAGGGCTAGGCCTGCCATGGTGAAACCCAACACTAAACAGAAACCAAAGCCTTCCTACCCAAACCAGAGCTCATAGATGGAGTCTCTAGACTTGCTCCAGCACCAAAGGGAGACCTGCTTTCTGGTCAGGTAGACTTGTGTTCCAGCCAGTGTCACTGTCAGCTGTGGCATGAGTCAGAGTGCATCCTAGAGACTGTACAAATCCTTGGTGGTGTCAGATTCAGGCAATCCAGCTTAGCATCAGCCTTGGTGGCCAAGGGACTGCCCTTATCAACACTACCCTAGCCTTAGGCAGCATAGCCTGGAGCAAGACTCCATTCACTGAAGGTAGGACAGGGTAGTGAGCATAGGACGTTTTCTTGGAACTCAGGGTCAGGGTAGTAAAACCTAACAATGGACAGAAATGAATAGCTCCCACCCCTAGGTCTGTGCTCCCAGATATTATCTCTGGAATTGCCCTGTGCCAGGCAGACACAGGTGGCCCCAGTCTACTATTCTACCCAGCATCACCTGTGGTTGATTGCGGCCATCTTAGGCTACAATTATATTTCAGTAACAGGCAGCTCATAGCAGTGCAAGCCTTGGTCCCATCCTAGTCTTGTGCTGATTTGGCCAGGCTGTGAGGTCAGGCTGTGTTGTGACATAGCTTTACAGTGTTGATGGCCATTGGCCTAGTCTAGGAGCCTGGGCTGGTGGCTCTGCTGTGATTCTGATCAGAGCAGATCACAATCTCACAATGCCCAGCTACAGGTCAGTAACAAAATGAAGCATCTGAGCCTATCCCAGGCCAGGGAGATATTTAGAGGAATGAACTTCCCTTTTTACATCCTCTCTGGTTCATGCTGAACAACACACCACCTATAGATTTGGGCAAACCTGGGCTTGAATCGCCTTCTAGTGCTGAAACAGTGACATACCAACAGCCGATGGCTGGCAAATCTGGACTTAATATGCCATCAGGTGCTGAAGTGTCAGAAGTGACCATAGGCTCTGAGAAATTAAGCAGCCTGTTTAGAATTTCTGGAAAGAATGGCATACAAAAATGCAGATTATGAAGCTTGGAATAAATAGCTAATCTTTTAAAGACCAGATGATGATGTAGGGGTGGTGGGAGGGTAAGGGGAAAGGAAAGAAGAGAAAGGAAAAATTATGAGAAAAGAAAAAAAAAATGGAAACGAAGTCTATGTAAATAGGGAAGGGTGGAGGGGGTGAAGGGCACACAGGCAATGGGGGAAAAAAAATAAGAACCAAGATACATCATGTACAGGTACAAGCACCCAATGATAAATGTAAACATATTGTATACCTAAAATGTACCAATAAAAGAATTTAAAAAAAAAAAGACCAGATGATGTCACATGCCACAAGCATCAAGAGTTTTCAGGAAAACATGACCTGCCCTAATGATTAAAATAAAGTTCCAAAAATTGACCAGATAATAACCAGTATGGGAGAAAATACAGAGAATTTTGAAAGTTTTTTTTTTTAAGGAAACTCAAATTTCAAGGAAACACAAAGGAGAAAATACTCTGAAAAAAAGCTTTACAGAGAGATGAAAATAGTTATTAAAATATCAAACAAATCTACAAGTTGAAAAATACACTAAGTGAAATTAAAAGTGGGATAGAAGGCATTGACACCAAGACAGATCAAACAGAAAAAGAAATGTGTGAGCTTATTTCACAAACGTGAAAGATAAAGAGCAGTATAGCAGCCCATGATCCAATCATGGGAATCTCATAATCCAATCAAGCTGACAATTAAGCTTGAGTGACACAAGGTTGAGTGACCCAAAATAGGTTGACGTCCTAAATGACACTACTATGCCAGTGGGACACAGTGGTGATGGGTTGGGATGAGGACTGGGTCAAGACACAGTCGTCAACTGATGGCTGAGGTAGAGGTGGAGGAACAGAGTCCAGCACTTGGGCAAGTGCAAAGAAAAGCCAGCCCTGGGGAATCCCCAGAGGGAAACAGCAATGTGAACCCAAAAATGCATCGCTATCACTATTTATTATTTATTATGGCCATCACTCCAGGGGTCTGGGCCGGAGATAAACACTACACTGTCAAAGTAAGAAGAGGGTAGACCCTAAGACCCCATCATTCCCAAACTACTCTACCAAGGAGAGGTTTATGGTCCCAAATGAGATGTTGGCCTCCTGAGCAAACAGACTTTGTGTATAAAAAGGGAATAAGAACTTAGCAATGTTTAAGAATAAGTAAAAACATTGAAAAGCAAAACTACAGTATGTTCCAGTCATCCCAGTACTGGGTATACATCCAAAAGAAGTTAAATCAATATGTTAAAGATACATCTGCATTTTTATGTTCAGTATTATTTATAATAGATAAGAAATGAAAAATGTCTATCAACTAATAAATGCATTAAGAAAATGTGGTACATATACAGAGCTACATGTAAAGCCAATGGATCATGACTCAGCCATAAAAAAGACTGAAATACTGTCATTTGTGGCACTGTGGTTATTATGTTAAGCAACTTAAGCTAGGCATAGAAACACAAGTACCTCATGATCTCACTCATGTTTGAAATGTAAAAAATTTGATCTCGTAGAAATTGAGAGTGGGGGCTGGGGATTTAGCTCAGTGGTTTCGCCACCTGCTGCGCAAGCGCAAGTACCCGAGTTCGATCCCCGGTACCAAAAAAAAAAAAAAGAAATTGAGAGTGGAATGGTGGGTATTAGAGTCTGGGAAGTATGGGGAATGGGGAAATTTGATAAATGAATGTCACAGCTAGACAGGATTTAGAAGCTCTGGTGTACAGTTGTACTGTAGGGTGACTATAGACAATGATTTTGTTCTATATATTTCAAAAGGCTAGAAGAAAGGATCCTGAATGTTTTCCCCTTAATGAAATGATAAATGTCTAAGGTATGTTTTCACCTGAACATCAGAACATGATATGGTACCCCATTAACATCAACAACTGTTATGTTTCTATGTACTAGTTAAAAAATAAAATATTTTAACACTCTACTAACCTCACAGAAACAAGCATACACACATACAACATTAACAAAATAATATCAGGTTTACCCTTCATAAAAAAATGAACAAATGCCAGTTGATTATTGATTCCTTAATTTTACAGAACTAGCATATGTAGAATCTTGGGACAAAATTAGAGGCTACATTTCCGTTCAACATGCATTTGCCAGTGAGCATTCAGGCATCTCTGTTCCAGGCACCAATTTCGAAGTTCTCTTTGGGGACTTTCTGAAGACAGAATATTCTGTCATTCCATTGTTGGCAGGAGAGCAGCCATGCTTTCTTCATTGGTCTCATAAACAGGGTTCCTGTGACTTCTGAGCTCTGCATTCTGAGCCCTGGTTGGCCACACCAATCTCAGTGAAGCGCACTGAGAGAAAGCAGGTCCTAACCTGATCAGGTGAAGATCTTTGAAACAGGGAAATGGGAGAGAGAGCAGTAAAATAATCATGATTCCTTTACTTTGAAACTGAGAATCGTTGACATAATTTGGCTCATTGAAGTTGTTTTTTAAACCTGACTTGCCTAAGTGGATTTAATGGTTTTTGTTCATTTTCCTCCCAACATTTATCCACCTGGGTGAAAAAAACCTTAATTGCAACATTTATGCATAATTGCTGGGCGATGATGAATGCTTGAGGAATTTTTACTTTCCAGATCACTAAAATAAAAAAAAAATCATAACAGCAATTAACATTTCTGAGAGAAATGAGAGAAACTCTCCTATATTCAATGGGTGGGCATTTTGGATTAAATCACTTCTCCACTTCCTTGTCATTTCCTGAAATTGTCCTCCAAAGAGGCACTCTTCAGACAAGCTGTTCTCGTGGTCAGGGGTGGGTGTATCAAGCATGAGCCAGTTAAGAAAAGTGTCCCATGAAAGCAGATTACTAGAGCAGCATTTGTAATAAAGTAATAAAGGCCATGTTTTCAAAATTTTGAATGTTTGCTTTTGCTGTCTCTGAGGCCAGAGTTCATACATATCTCAGCTCCACTATTTAATGGAACTTTATGTGCCATGTAACAGCTCATTTCTTGATTTAAGGAGCTTACATTTGGAGTACACTCTACTTGAGATAACTAGGGAATGACGTAGAGATTGGAGATAATTGGCTCCTTCATTTTGTGGCAAGACTTTAAGTATCAATTCCTAAAGAAAGTTGTCAAATAGAACTAAGTGGGAAATAGCATTCTCAATATATAATAGGGGAAATATTCCCTCACGTAGGGGAAATATCTTTTAAGACTATTGTGGATGCCGGCAACTTTAGATAATAACAAACTATATATCTATATCTATATATGTATTTTTCCTATACATACAAACCTATGATAAAGTTTAACTTAGAAATTAAGAACAGTAAGATCTTAACAGCAAAAATAAAACAGAATAATTAACAATATAATGCACGAAAAGCTGTGTGAATGTAGCTGTCTTAGTGACTTTTCCTGTTGCTGAGACAAAATACCAGACACCCAAAGTTAAAGGAGGAAAGGTTTATTTGGCTCACAGTTTGTAGAGGTTTCAGTCCATAGTGGCTGGCTCCAAGGCAGAGCGGCGTCGCAGAGGAGAAAGAGTTCTTGGCAGGCAGAAGGCAGTGAAACAAAGAAGTAGCAAACAGCAAGTGACATGCAAAGACCGCTGCAGCTCTTTCTGTCCCTTATATCTTACCCAGACTGCCCTTAGGACTGTCATCCTTAGTCCCAGTACCGGCGAATCAATCCCAGCATCACATCCTTGGTCCCAGCAGCACACGCCCTAGATCCAGCCACCTCAGAAAAGCCCCACCTCTGACTGCATGACACTCTGACATCTAGACACAAGCTATAAAAGTGGTTTTTCTTCATTGAAAATTAAAAAAAAATACATGTGACTACTGTTAGACTATAGCTAACTGAAACCATCCAAAGCGTAATTGTTGGTAAGGGGACTTCCGCAATTATAATGTTTAGTTGAGATTCATGATCACATCATGGCTGAGATGGGAACAGGCAAGGTCCGTGGGCCTGACATGTTTGTATCTGCATTGGGTTTAGTGTGTGTGTGTGTGTGTGTCTGTGTGTCTGTGTGTCTGTGTGTCTGTGTGTGTCTGTGTGTGTGTGATATTTTAGAAATCAGGCTAAGTAGGCAAATTGCATATGCCATTACACTCCCTAGCCCCATTGTCCTACTCCATATCACTCAGGCTTCTAGCAGACATTTCTATGCATAGAGCCCAAATACATAAACCACAGTCTGGCGGGAAGGGTGGAATTAGACTAGGTGACATTTTAACGATTTCCCTTGATACTCTATGCTCGGAAACCTCAGAGGAAGGGAGTAAGGGTGGTGTGTATAGTACTCTGTGATATTAAGGAGGACTTTGCAGAGGAAGCAGAACTTGATACAGATGCAGAAGCAGGGGAAGAAGGGGACCAGTGCAGAGGAGGATAGCAAATGTAGATGCATGGAGTGGAAATGGGGCATAGGCCAAAGGGGGAAGAGGTCTAGCAAAGGGCATGGGAGTGTATTGACTCTTGGGAAAGAACCCAGGATCCTTACAATGGTGCCAACTCAGGAATACTTTTAAGATCAAAGAGGGACATGGGTTGTGCCAGACCATAGAGCAAAAACCTGAGCCAAGGGAGACCTCAGAACTCTTGGCTTTTTTTGAGGGGGACAGTTCTTTGATGCCTCTCTGCTTTTGTAGAGGTGAAAGATAATCAAGTTTAAAGTTAAGAGATCCAACCCCCCCCAAAACCTCACAAAAATAGTCAATTTTACATTCTAGTCTTTCAAATAATATAACAGATGTAGAATTCAGTTCCCCTCTTAAAATAGTAAATGATTTTTCTTGGAGGGTAGGATAATTCTCATTCATTTTTTTCTTTGTAGTGAATTCCTACTCAGGCATATCCACCTTCACATTATGATGGGAACAGGAAGAGTTATTTATTCTGGGAATTCTGCCAAGTTTCTCAATAGATCATTTTAATTTCATCGCTTGATTTATGGACTTGTGTAAATAGAGGGTCCTAGATGTCCATTTCCACAAGTCTCCTTTTTCTAGGTCCTGCTCCTTCCTTCCCACAACTGGGAAGGGAAGTAGTTGTGGAAACATCCTCACCGGCTGTGGAATTTTTTCTCCATCTGTTGCCAACATTTTGACATCTGAGACTCTATAATGAGCGAATGGATTGAGGGACCCGGGACTAGGTCACTTTTGGTTGCAAGTGATGGAAGCAGAGACACATTTGCACACAAAAATGAATGACTGGCATCCATAACTCATGAGTTCAAGAGTTAGCTTCAGGCATGGCCAGGGATTACACAGGTTCAGCCGGACTTGGTCTCGCTGCCTGGCTTGGCTGTGGTTTCCTGTGTTGGCATCATTGTCAGGCAAGGTTGGGACTTGCAGTGGCCACATGGCCCACAGCAGCTCCAGGCCATCATCCTCCCAGCTTCAAGTCTGGGCCAAAGAACTTCTCCTTCCCAATCCCATATAACTGAGTCCCATTAGTCAGGGCCGCATCACAGGCTTCACCGGAGCCAGGAAGCCAGCCCATAACTGAATCGCTGGTGGTGAGAGTGTGTACAACACACTCTCTGGTCTGCAGAGGGAAAGCAGGAGCTGCTAAGCAGGCTGAGGTGTGATGGTAACCAGAGAAAGATGAGAGAGGGTTCCAGGTGTTCCTTTGAATCCTCATTGTGTTTTATCTGAAAAATCCATTTGCCTTCCATGCCATCACATGTGTTCTAATGGAAAAATAATAGTTTAAATCATAAACAATTCCTCGATCACTGACTAGCTTTAGCATTCCAGAAAGGAATGTTTTTAAAACCCCCTGGCTTCAGTGCCTCAGGTGCCTCTCTGTGTCAGAGCTTCTGTCTTGAGAAGTACAGATTTATGCAACTGTCAAATAATCACGTGGGCATTATCAAGTTTTCCAGCTGTTTGAAGTGAATTGCTTAAGCCTGGAGGAAAAGATGAACAGGAAAAACTGGCATGCAGACCGGTCACTAAGAGAGCAGGTCTTTGATCAGATGGTCATGGGTGGGAATCCTGCTTTCCCTGTGATCATCTGCATGATCTCTGATAAACCATTTGACCTCATGGTTTCCTTGGTTTTTAGCACGAGTCATCCTTCTAGTTTGTGAGTTCTGAATGACAACTCCTTGTGTGTCCAGAACAGTCGCCGGCACACAGCAATTCTCAGAAATTGTTAGTTACTATTACATTGTGCTAAATATCATTAATATTTTGTGTGTACCACTGATATAACATATTTTTAAAGTAACATCTCTCCCGCATGTTGCAGTCTCAAATAAAAGGTGGATCATACATTCTGGGTTTTTTGTTTATTTTTCATGGTCTGCAAATAATTGCAAATATCCCAAGATGGGAAGTGAGGAGGCAGAGGAGATGGTCAAGCGTGTAGAGTTATTATTTTCATGCTATTAGCTTAGACTCAGTATAATATTTTCCTCTTCTTTACTCCCCACACAGTTGTTAATAATCACACACTTAACTTGCTAACAGTAGTTCCTATTTTCTAACTAACTCTTGCACAAAACGATGAGCCAAAAAACATGTTCCTTCAGTTTTCAACAGAAAATCCACCTGCTATGCATTTTTACACTCTGAATAAAAAGGAGTAAAAGGGAGCAGCAGGAAATAGCATAACTGACGCAGATTATCAGATAATTATTGATGTCTTCTAATTCTAAGTTAATGATCATCTCTAGCTTAAGAAAATGCCCCCCACACTTGAGAAGATGATAGCTACCATTAAGAAAAAGGTTACAGAACATAAAATGGTAGAAATAAAAAACCCCACAGGCCACATTTCTTTTGAGCTTTGCAAACTCTAATCATTTTTAAATTTTAAAATGTACCTTTTGAGTCAGCTGTTGTATTTTTAACACAAGCTACTTTCACTTCTTTTTCCACAGAGTGTTCATGCATATGAACACAATCATGCTGGGTACGTGCTCCTATTTTAAAGATTTTGAAATGTCTTCTATAAGCATATAGACAGGCAAAGCCAATTTGAACATAATGGAAGTTCCACATCATTCATTTAGTGAAATTTTTCTTTAACTCTCACTTGGTTTATGCAATAAAAATATGAATGCTCCATCTTAGGAAAGGAGTAGTTCCCAGTAGAACACTGTATTTTGACGTTACCCTTGAAATTCTGATTAATGCAGTGTCCCTTCCACAAGGGGGACAGTACTGGGCTTCCACAATACAACTGCTAAACTCTCCTCCTTTCTAGCAGAAGGAATTAAGAACTCAGACTGAAGTCAGACAACTTTAGCTCAAATCTCAGGTGTACATATGCCTAGCTATGTGACTCTGGGCTAGTTAGCTAACAGAGTGATGTTGCACCTCTCTCCCTTGTAGTTATTTTGTAGGGTCCTTGTGATGACTAAATGTGTTAATCTAGGTAAAAGGATTAAAATAGGACCTGTGTTCCCAGCTAGCATGGGCACAAGCGTCAGTTTTAATGGAAATTAAAATTGAGGTATTCATGCATTTATACAAAAAAGCTTTGTTGGGAGCAATGCTACATAATTCTAGGGAAAAATCATTTGAGTAGGCCTAGTTCTCCTGACTACAGGCCAGCAATAACACTCCAAGACATACTTCCATTTTGGCCTCAGGTCACAAGGGAGATCTCAATGATCCCATGATGCTGTAATCCTCCAGGACAAGACCACACCTGTGGGAGCCGCCCTGGGAGGAACCAAATCTTCATCTGTGTAGTTCCTGGGAGGAACTAAATCTTCATCTGCATAGTTCCTCAGTGTTCTTAGATTTCCGCCGCCCCCACCCAGTCTTTTGTTACACCTTGTTCATCCCAATATGATGCTGAAATCTACATTATTCATTTGTTACATTTGTTTCTTTGGATGTACTGAATAAAAGGTGCTGCAAGCTAGGGGGCTTTTGTCTTTGCCGCCTAGAGCAGCACTGATCAGACCCAAAGCTCAGCTTCTTCTCAGTCTCATTTGTCTACCTTTCCTGTAATTCGCCATGTGCTGCCGTGGCTCGCAGGAGACTGGGACTTACTGCAGAGGTTCTGGTAACGTCCCCTTCCCCTGTTCCCTACAAAGCTTTAATTGGAAAGTATGAGAAAATGAAGTTGAGGGTAGCCACAACTCTGCCAATGATCGAGCTAATCACTTAACAAAGTGTGAAAAGATAGACAAGACACCTTAGTTTGAGAAACTGAAAGGAACACAGGTCTGAAAAGTTGGATTCAATTGGCCAGTGACCAGTTTCATGGTGTACTATGGTGGACTGGAGTCCTGGAGTCCTGCCGATCATTATTCCAGTCCTAGTTATGTAGCTTTGGAGGAATGCCTGTAACTTGAGGGCTAATTCAGTTCCCATGAGATGATTGCGGTGCTTAGAACAGTCTCAGTCATGTGAAGCTCTGCTGGAATCTAAGGTGACCCTGGATTTAGGGCAATGGAGACTTCTGGCATAGCTGAATTTCCTGTAAATCTCTTGTCTTGGTATTCTTAATCTTGAAGGGGAATGAGATAGGCTAGGTAAAGTTAGAGCTAATAAATACTGTTTTCCCACCTTTTCTTAAATGATTCCCATACCTATACCCATAGTTTAAGGTCATAAAAGATACAAAATGAAGGCCATCTTTGTTCTACTTTTAATTACAACTGGCCATCTCTAGTCCCAAGTGAAGACTCCTGATTTTTTCCCTTTTATCAAAAACCACTTTTAAGTCTCTGACTGCTTCAGAAGAAAACACCAATCATACTTTTAATGTGTGACAGGTTAAAGGCCTGAGAGTTTGTCCTCTGTCTCTATAAAAATCCCTGTTCTCTATGCCACTTGGCACATTATCATTCTAGACACATTTCCTGCTGTTGCTATTGTTATTACTGCCGCTGTTACTGTTATTTTTGTTGCCGTTGTTGTTTCTGAGTGTTAATCCTGATGTGTCACCTTTATTGGATTAACAAACACCCACGAGATTCGTAAAGCACACTTCTGGATGCTTCTGGGTTGGTCATGGAGGTGTGATGCTGAGCACTATGTCTGGTCTCTAGTTCCTTCCTCCCTGGCTCTGTTCCCCTGCTCTGCTTCCTGGCTGCCTTGAACTAAGTGTTTTTGCTGCCACACCCTTATGCCATAATGTTTCTTCCTTGAAGCTAGCCATGGAACAAATCCTCTGAAACCATGAGACAAATAAACTACTCCTCCTTTAAATTGTGGGTAGTGGGTATTTTTCTCCCAGTGATGAGAAAGCCAGAATACAAAATTGGAAAATCGGATACAGAGAAGGGCAGTCATTGCTATGACTGTACATATCTATGTAGTTCAGAACTTTGGAACTGGTTTGCAGAAAGAGTTTAAAAGTATGGTAAATTGGACCAGAGAAAGCATGGGGGGCTGTAAGAGGAACCTGGTGGGTGATTATTATCAGAGTTCAGAAGACCAGATTGCTGATGGAAATATGGATAGTAAAGTTCAGGCTCTGGAGGTCTGGAAACAGAGTCTTTATTAAGAAATGGACTAGAAGACCCTATATGTTGAACTCTGGCAAAAAGTCTCCATTTTGCCCAATTCCTGACATTTTGCAGGAGAGTGAAATTAAGGGTAGTAGACTAGTTGCTCTGGCAGAGGAAACTTCAAAGCAGCTTGGAATTTAGGCTGTGGTAAGGATACTGCTGGGTGCTTTTTATCAGAATTTATAATAAGAATTGGGTGCGAAAAGCAGAATAGAATAATTTGCACAATGTAAATTTTGGTTTAGAAGAAAGCATGTATAAAGCTGAGGCCAAAGGAAGTGTGGCTGCTGAAGAGATTAGTGCCATTAGAAAGAAGATAGATGCACCATTAGAAAGAAACTGAGTATTTTGTACAGGGAGGAGAAGAAGAAAGATGCCTTGAGGGTATCTCAGGAATCAGCAAGACACCACTCATCACAGATTCAACTATGCAGAATGATAAACCTGCTATTTTAGAAAAGAGCCCTTGTGCCCCCTGCTCTAGAAAGCCCAACCAGGGAATTTGTTTCCAGTGATTCACCATGTGCAGCTATTCAGGCATTCAGAGACTGGTGCAGTCATGGTCCAAGGGGGCCTGGTTACTAATCCCACTGACACCCGACCTTGGCTTTGTCCACGTGATGCTTCCTTGAGAGATGGCTGCAAGAAGCTGCAGGAACAAAGTCAAAGGTATGCTACAGACCCCAAGAAATCAGAGATTCCAGGAACATGAAACCTCTGCCAAGGAAAGCTGTAGGTAATCAGCAGAGCCAGCCTAATAGAGATGTTATGTGGGGTGCAACCATACTGGATCCTTCTGGAATTCACATCTCACACCTTCAATCCTAGAGGCTGAGCATGGAGCTACAGCACTTAATGTAGCCCCACTGGGCTTTGGGTCCTATTCTTTTCTGTTCCCTAGCCTTCCCCTTTGAAATGGGAAGGTTTAATATGTGCCATTGTACCTGTAACTTTAAAAAAATTTTTTTACTGAAGCTTATAGCAAAGAGTTTTCCTCAAGTCTCAGAACAGACTGACTTGGACTGAAAAATGCTATAACTGTGGATATTTTGGGGAGGGAATTAATGCATTTATGGTTGTGTGCAAGATAGTTGTATCATGTTAAGTGAAATTATGAAGTTGATCCTGTCTTTGTTTGGAGATTAAGTATTATTTTAGTTACTTTTCTTGTTGCTGAGACACACACAATACCCAACACCCAACACCCAAAATCAGAGGAGAAAAGGTTTATTTGGCTCACAGTTTGTAGAAGTTTCAGATCATGGTTGGCTGGCTCCAAGGTAGGGTGGCATGGCAGAGGGGCATTGCAAAGGAGAAACAGTCCATGGCAAGCAGGCAGGTGAGAGTACATCAACTCTTTTTCAGTCCCTCATATTTTATGAAGGATACCTTCCCTAGGGCAGGTATAGCACCCATACCCTTAATCCTAGCAAGAACTGTGCCAAACCAATCAGTGGACTGATTTAGTAATCACCCACCCGTGATTCCAGCACCATATACCTGAGATCCAGCCACCTCTGAAAAGCCCCACCTATGACAGCACAAGTCTTTGGAAGCACATCTAGATAATTTAAGTATAATTTAAGGAGATGTCTCTGTCAAGTAGACAAGGAATGAATTGTGACCATTAATCAACTTGACTGGATTAAGAAACATCCAAGGCATTAGTAAAGTACACTCCTGGGTATATCTGAGTGGTAGGTACTTTAGGTAGTAGAAATGATCCCTTACCCATTCCTCTCTGGCACCGTTCTCCTGCTCTACATCCCAACCAGCATGAATTAAGCATCTTTGCTCTGCTATGCACTTACTCTACAACGTTTCTGTCTTGGAACCAGCCAGCCATGGAATGAATCATCTGAAATTGTGAGCCAAATAAAATTCCCTCCTTTTAAATCGTGGGTGTTGGGTATTTTCTCCCAGAAGGGGAAAGTTGACTAATACACTTTTTTGTTGTTGTTGCCACTGCTGCTATTTTTGATGTCATCGCAATAGTTGCTGCTGTTGTAAGAATTTACATGGCCTTTAAGAGCACAGAAAAGATTATAATACAGGTCTAAGTTTGGATCCCAGCTTTGTCATTTACTAGCTATGTAATCTTGAGCCACTTAATATCAAATTTTCCTGGGCTTCATTTTCTTCACTGGTAAAATAAAGATAATAATACCCATTATTAAGGTCTGCTCTGGTTCTGTACTTAGAAAAAATTGGGGGAAATTTTGGATTTCTATTCTCATTCCTGTTTGACCTTGTTCAAATTATTTCACCCAAATGTGTTCACTGTGAAGATTAAATGAGCTGATACATACAAAGGGCTTGAAAATTTGTCTGAAATTTTGTAGGGGTGAAATAAATTATAACAAATACTATTGCTTACCCATTTTACATTAATATTAATGTTTTATAGGAAATGAGGAACATGGAAGATATTTTCTGCTGAATCTGTGGGGCTACAACACACACTGCCAGCAGGGCCATGTGATCACGCTGGCACTATGATTCTGGTTGGTGTTCAAGGTTGTATTAATTCTTTGCCCAGGGCTTCCTTCTGCCGGAAAGGTAAGGCTGGCCAGACCCTTTCAGAAGTGCTTTAAATGCCACATGCTTTTCTCCTGCTTTTGCAAGCTAACTGTAATCTGGGGCTGTATTCCACTGCTGCATCTCTTACCAGACTTACCTTAAATTACCATGGCTGAGCATATTTTTCTCCTCAAGAAGACCACAATTACTGTGAAGGCCTTCTCTGTGCATGACTCATCACCCTAATCTCCTTGCTGTCGTGATGCATGGATCTTAGGAGGACTTCTATAAGTATTTGCTGTGAATAAATAAATGAATGAATAAATGAAAAGCTAATGGCTTGGGTGATTAAGGGTGAATTAGTCTGAGAGGAGAGACAACCAGCATTTGCAGAAAACAAATGAAAGTTCATAGTTCCCTGTTAGAATATCAAAGCCACAAGGTATGAAAAAAACTATCTGGAAGACAGGGCTGCTATCTGAGCCTATGAACCGGGAAGAATTCTGGGTTGTCAAAAAAATCAAACTGGGCTTGGTGGCACACATTTATAATTCCAACACTCTAGGAAGATGCAGGAAGATTCCAAATTTGTGCCCTGCCTGGGCAATTTAGGGACTTAGGAAGACTCTGACTCAAAAAATATACATATAAGGTAAGGGATATAGCTCAGTGCAAAAGGCCTATGTTCAAACATCAGTACCTAAATAAATAAATAAAATTTGGTCATTCAACAAATATTTGCTTAATACTGATTATTGGCTTTATCAAGATTGCTCAGGGTAGAGCAGACTATATTTAGAAGTTTAATTTATTCTAGACTCATAGGACCTCAGAGATGAAAGTGGTATAGGATCATTCTATGTATGGTTTCTCAGATGGTGCAGTGAGGGATACTAGCTCCCAAGGAGGTGTTTTATGAACAAATGAATAAATAGACAGTTCTATAATCTCTTAAAATTGGAGGATGCTCTATCCTGTATCTCTCTTTTCTCCAGATTAAATAAGTATATCGATGGACAATGGCTCACCAATAATTTCCTAGGCATTTGTAAGGTTTTGTATTAAATTATTTAAAGTGTGCTTTTACACAATTTTGTTCTTTATTATCATTTTAAAATTAGGAGTGAATTTTGGGGGAAAGAATATTATAAACAGTATTGGATGAAAACATTTTTTGTGCAGAAATTTGTTCTCATGGAAAAGCAGAGATGGTGCACAAATTATCTAACCACAGCCCCTGGTAGTCAGCATACTAAGCACTTAGTGAACTATGGTTGTTCTGACTATCATTAACAATAGTACAAAGAGTGGCAGCAGCGTTCACTATTCCAGATTTAAATGTCAGATTTGTTAACTTAATAGCTGTGTGACATGGAACACAGGGAAGCGTTTCTTTGAGTGTCGGTTTGGGAAGACCAAATCAAAGGAAGGAATAAGTCAAGTGTAATGGGCTGCACAAACGCTTTATAGTATAAACTATAAAATGTCATCCCTTGGCCTTGAATTACACCTTTAAATATTCCAAAACAATCCATTCTTTTGGTCTAATCATATGTAGGATGCTGTGCTGACATCATATTTAGAGTGTCCAGACAAAATACAAGATTTTCCACTAAACTTCAATTTCAGAAAAACTACATGTTTTGGTGTATGTACCATACACTAATGCTAAAATATTATTTATTGTTTATCCAAAATTCAATTTAGTGACACATTTAGAACTTTTCTTAAATCTGGCAAACCTAATTGTGTTTTAATGGAGACGTTTACAAAGTGGAGCACAATTCCTGTGTCCAGTATAATTAGTAGCATCTTGGAGATGAGGAAACTGACTAGATGACTCTTACATTTATTTCAAACTTCAGGATTTTATGACTGTTAGAAGGCAGCTGATGCAATCAGCCTTACTCCAACTTTTCAGCCTTGCTGCTTGCTGCTTATGTGAATTTGGTTAATTTAGTCTATGAAAGTTTACTTTTATTATTAGTATTATGTAGAATTGTCTTCCTTCTCAGACAGTTGCTTTCTCCTTAATGGATTTTCATTATCCTATTTTTAGCACTGATTTCTGAGCTATATTATCACAGTTTTAATTTTCTCTTCAAACAACACAAATGCGACAGTCTAACTGTCCATCTTTTTGACTAAGTTAATTTTCCAGAAGAATTCAGAAAGATTTCCCTTTCCCACAGGACCTCCAGTCTCAGAAGAGGTTTCGAAATCTTCCTGCACTATGATATCACCTCTGAGGCTGGAGGGCTTTGGTTGCTTTCCATCCTTTTGTTTTGTAGTTGGGGGGTGGGGGGGAGAGGAAGATGAGAGAGAGAGAGAGAGAGAGAGAGAGAGAGAGAGAGAGAGAGAGAGAGAGAGTTCTAAGTCCATGAAGTAGTAGCCTAAAAAAAGAGGGAATTTGTAGTCAGTATCTCTACCTTGGCACCCTGCTGGGGGTAGGAGAACTCCTTCTGAACTGGGCTGCAGCCAGCTATTGTTCAGGGAGCCCCCTTCTTTGTTCCAGCGACTGTGTGTTCTGGGCATGTCAGAGGCACAACCTCACCTCATCCTCACACAGCCCTGTAAAACAGATATACATCATTGTCATAGTGGCAGAAGAAACTGTTTGCCTAGGCTGGCCTGAAAATCCACATCTGTCAGATCCTTGGGTCATGAGAAGAATATTAACCTGGCCCCTGGATGCCTGGTTAGTGAATAGCAGGTTAGTCATCCTCAAATTACCCATTTGCTCCTCCTGAGGGTTGTTTTAGATGAGATCTGCATGGATATTTTTGTCGCAGAGATGTGATGCCTCAGCAGGTTTGATGGAATGTTTAGCACATTTCTTTCTTTCCCTGTGGGAGCTGGCTTTCTACAAGTCACCAAGTGAACAGAATGGCTCGGAGTTGTTATTTATAAATAATTTTTGAAAACACACAAATAGCACATGTATCTTAGTGAATTTGGACTGCTGTAACAGAATATAACCAATCGAGATCTTATTATTTCTCAGAGTTCTGGAGGCTGGGAAGTCCAGGATCAAGGTGGCAGCAGATCTAGTTTCTGGGAGGGTTCTCTTCTGGTTTGCAGATTTTTTTTTTTTTTAATGTGTCCTAACAGGGTGGAGGGGGAGAGAGAGAAAGGGATGATAGAGAGAGTGGTGGAGGGAGGAAGAGAGAGAGAGAGCCTTAGTGAATGTACCTATGCTAATGCAGCACTCTGTTCTCTTTCATCCTTTTAAGGGCACTAACCCACTATTGAGGGCTCTACACCACCACCACCCGCCCCCCGCCCGCAACATAATTGTCTTCCCAAAGCCCTACCTCCTAATACCATCTTTTTGAGGGTTAGAGCTTCAGTATGAATTGTGGTGGGGAACATTCAGTCTATAGTAGCATGTCCATTGTTTAAAATAGAATTATAATGCTATAGATTAAAAATAACTCTCCAAATTCTATTGTCTCCCAGTTTTGGGGATATGCATTGAATTGTTTTGTCTGGGGACATTGTTAACATTCTGTTTCAATGTAAGATAGATGCATACATAGCCAGGCAGATAGGGATAGAGATACATTGCAAAGACGTACATTTAAGATGTAGTAGTTGTTCTTTTATAAAACAATATCACATGGAACACATACTGTGGAATCAACTATGTTTTTCATTCAACGATATACATTCCCAACATATATCACCCAACAGAACTTATATTTTTATTGGGGAGATCACCAATGTATATATGATATTTTAAAGGCATATTACATTAAAGTCTAAATTATAGGGCACAGAATCTATATTTTTAGATTTGTAGAGCTGTTCTTGAAATACTAGTTGTGATTGGTAGCCCATATTCTACTTCCCCTTAATTACACTAATCTCCCTGAAAAAGGAATACAGGAGAAAGAGTTGCATTCATAATAACAGTTCTTTAGACCTTATAAACAGGGTGCATCACTTTTTATAGCTGCCTCATATCTAGATGAATATTTTCTAACTTAACTTTGCCTTGAAATATTTCTTGAGTCGCTTGAAAAGCAGATCTGTTCTTACTCTCTGAAATACACCAAGGCTGCCTGTCTTGACAGTTTCACAGAGTGAAACAAAAAATTTCAAACTCCACTTAAAAATTAAATAGTGAAAGAACATGCCACCTAACGTACTGTGTTATTTTAGGCACCGCAACCACATTGCCTAGAAAATTGTCCAGGTTCTTTAATTCGCCCGGTGATGGGCAATCCAAAGTGAAGTGATAGAGTCACTGTAATGTTCATGGAGTGTATGTTCTGGGGATAAATTCCACAGAGACGAGTTCTGTTTAGATCAGTTAAAGGAGCAGAGAAAATTATACCTTCTTGGAGCTAAGGGCTTTTTATTACCTAGATGCTCCATAAGGTTTTGTTTTGTTTTGTTTTGCTTATCTTGAAAGGTGACTTTCCAACTTCCTCTCCCCACATTTCCCCCCCAGGGGAAAGATTCCTTTTGCAATAGAAGGCAATGACAAAAACAGGCAGACATTTGTCCAGCTACAGCAAGACTTGAATTGAGTTCAACATTGCTGCATACCTTGTCCGTTGAACTTGGATAAGTTAGGAGGTCTCAGTATCCTCATTTATCAAGTAGAAATAATGACCCTTGGTTTCAGTGAAAATAATGCACAGAAAGTGCTTTGCACACTCTAGATCACTTATTATAAAGACAGCTAATGTTTCCTGATCAAGGCATCAAGAGAACCAGGCATGTGCCTTACCTTGTCTGATGCCCCAAATCCCAAGCAGTAGATGCTGTTTCTCTTCTCATTATACAGATAAAACAACTAACATTTCCAGAGGTTTAGTAACTTGCCAAGGCCACAGAGCTTGAACACAGCAGAGCCAAGTAAAAATGTATATTTTCTGTTTACAGCCCTCTCAGTTTGCACTTGGCTGTATTTCAGCTGCTCCAGAGCCACAAGGGACTCATGGCTCCTGATTTGGATGGCATAGATCTCACACTTCTTGGTATCTCTCAGATAGCAGCTACTAGTACAAATGAAACCTGAGATTTAAATTTAGAGTAAGTTTCAAGTGTTTAGCGTAATTTCTAAAACCTGGCGGACTCCAGTAAATGAATAGCTATTATTATTAATATTATTGCTGAACTGTGATGAGTTGAAATTTAGATGAGTTATACATGTAAAATATACATTAGGTTTTGAAGATTTAATATGAAAATAGAAATTTAAATTTCTCAACATTCATATTGACTACATATTGGAAGGGTAATATTTTAGATATATTGGACTAAGTATGACCTACATTAAGGTTAGTTTTGCCTGCTTACTTTTCTAAGGCATTAGAAAATTTAAAATCACATATGTGGCTCTCAGTATTGCTTACATTATATATTTCTGGTGGACATTTCTCTGTGTGAGGTGCCTAGTGTATTTCTGGCTGGTGTCTGGGCTGAGCCCCAGACTAAAAGGTTCTTAGCAGGGAAGATGAGCTTTTTCTTTGGTTTAATTAGCAGGTGCAATGGAAACTGTATCCAAGGTTCACTTCCTCTGATTTTACATTTGCATTTTCCTACAGAGGCCACCAGCTGCTGAAGAGCCAGAGAAGGATAACGTAGTCTGTTCCTTGATGCTTCAGAGCCATTAAACATTTACGACAGAACATTGCCCTTTAATTCAGTAAGCAAATAACAGAGTATTACAATTAGCATCCCTGTAGCTACATTGATGTAATCTAATGGGGTCAGTGCAAATCATATTATTCTGGGGCTCAAAATTCATTTGTGATTAGTAATTTATTCCTAGGTGAAGTGTCGCAGTTTTCTGAAAGTCCTTAGGAAGTGAGCTTTAGCACAATAGCTCTGGAGGGTGTGTGTGTTAGCTTTCTGTCATTGTAAAGAAATACCCGAATTAATCGACTTAGAAAAGAGAAAGATTTATTTTGGCTCACAGTTTTGGAGGGTTCAGTTCGTGATCAATTGGCCATATTGCTGTTGAGCCCATGGTGAGGCAGTGTATCAGGGCAAGAGTACATGGTCAAGGAAGCTGCTTACCTCCTAGCAGCTAGGAAACAGAGAAAGAGGAGGGGTCAGGATCTTACAGACCACTGCAAGCAACACCTCATTGTTGCCACTTCCCAAAAGGACCATGTGCAGGATATCAAATGTGTAACACACTTATTCAAACTATAGCAGAGTGTAGGTATTATCCAAACAAAAAATGTCCTCATAAAAGGCAAACACAAAGACTGAGGATGAAACGACTTCACCCAAGTACTAATGCAGATTTAAGCAGGTATGACTGAAAGAAAGAAGCATTCCCTTGTAATAAACAGCTGCAGGCTTTCTCAGTTTTGCTTTCTCCTTAGTCAGTGGGCTTAGTGATAGGGTCTTCTGTAAAAACAAACAAGTGAAACAAAGCCACGCACATACTCTGTTAACAAGAAAATCAAAATCTAAACACTGGTTTTTAACATTGGGTAGGTAAGGCCAACACCACCTCTTTCAGTCACTTTCTTTGTAGTTTTCATGTTCCTCCTCATAGTCACACTCCGGGAGTGAGAAGCAAGTGCACTAGATGCAGGGAATAATGTCAAGTTCCAGTCTTTTTTTAAAAAATTTTATTTTATAGGTACACTTCAGGTATACAATATAATGACATTCATCATTGGAAATTTGCACCTTTACATAGTCTCCCTTGGTTCTTATTTTTCCCCCTTCCCCTGCCCTCCCCTCAGCCCCTCCATCCCTTCCTATTTACAAAGACTTTGTTTCCATTTTTCCATTTTCTCATATTAATTCCATTTCCTTCTATAATAGATAATGTGAAAAAGGAAAGAAGAGAAGTTCTAGTTTTGTATAAAGCATCCTGTAACTTTCTACTTTTGGTATGGTCGCTTGACAATTAGAGATGTAACCACTTTGAAAAAATCATGAAATACATAAAGGAATTTGGAAACATATACCATGCAGGCAGTGGTCAAGCATTTTATGATTTAAATCCTTCCTGTCCCCATGCCTTAACTTTTAGTAAATTTTCTCTTTCATGATAATGAGGTTTAAGATTTAGTGAAAATTCACTATGCATCAAGACAACTGGCTCCCTCTCTTTCTTTTAAAGTTTCTTGGTTATGAAATATTATACACTTACTGGGGGAAACCCATACTGCTTAATAGATTATTATAAAGTGAATATCTATGTAATTAAAGCTTTAAAAAATGCCATTGCTAGCCTCCATGAACCACCAAATTAACTGGATTTGGGCAACTCATTTCCTTCCCTTGAAAGTAAACATTATTCTGACTTTATGATGATGACTTCGTTTGCTTTTCTTTATATTTTTTTGTACCTAAGTGCAAATGTGTAAATACTATAGTTTGCTTTGGGCTGTTCTGAAATTTTAAGTACCCAGAACCACAGGGACTCTTGTGTCTGACCTTGTGTCAGGGATAATATTCTTATTGTTGTGTACAGCTGTAGTGCTTTCATTTTTATTGGTGTTTCCCACTCTGAGCCCACAATGATTGATCTGTCCAATCTATTGTTGATAAACACTTGGTTTATTTCTAATTTGGTCCATTAAAATAATGTGGCTGTGAACAACCTTATACATTTTCTTTGGTGTGCATGAATATATGTTTCTGGTGGGTATGTTTTTAGGCATGTATGATTAGATCATAGGTTACGGACATATGCCATATAAGTGGATACTGCACAATTTGTCAAAGTGGTTGCTTTAATTTATACTTATTGCAGCAGAATTTGAGAATTTCCCTTATTCTACGGCCTTGCCTTCGGTTAGAATTGTTAGTTTAAAACACTCCAGCCAGTTTGAAGGTGTTTATTAGGGTTTTTCTAGCTTTAGTTTTATTCCCCTGATAGCTAATGAGCTCATTTTCAGATCTTCTGCTAGCCATTTGGATATCTTGTTTGTCAAAATGACGAATCAACACTTTCCTCGAGCATTGCACTAGATTTTTCTATCTTTTTTCTCATTAAGTATTGAAGTTATTTTTATATTCTGGATACAAGGCCTTTATTGGTTATATGCATTGCAAATATCTTTTCTTACTCTCTACTTTGTATTTTCAATGTCTTCATTTAATCTGATGAACAGATATTCTTAAATTTGTTATGATATTTATCAAACTTTATTTTATGGTAATAATGTGCTGTCTTCGTAAGTCTTCTACCCTGAGGTCATAAAGACATTCCCCACATTATCTTTTTAAGATTTTATTGTTTTGCCTCTCACATTTAGATTACAGTGTACCTAAAATTCATTTTTTGAGTGAGGTATAGAGTGGGGTCCAGTTCCATTATTTCTTGTGGCTGTCTAATGGTCCTACCGCTATGTATTGCGAAAGCCATTGTTACCCTACTACTCCACAGGGCCACTGTTGGAACCTGGATTTTTCCAAAGTGAGCCTTGAGGCAAATGCTTGCCTAGAGGCTACATATTTGGCAACATACTCCCAAGTAGCAAGAGTACAAGATAGGGCAATGAAACAAGTAAACAGACGAAGCCAGCACAAAGGCATGTGATCAAACTGGTCTTTGCCATACTTAATTGGTGCTAAATCCTTTTAGGGTGCCTCATGAAATACAATTTAGAACTCTACCTGGGGACACGAGGAAGAAACACTTCTCCAGTTGGTTTCCTACTGGCCACAACTGGCTCCAGGGGCGTTAGCTCTATTACACTTCCAGGTTTTATGTGTGTGGAGGGCTGAGTGTGGGCATCTCATGCCTTGGCAATGGTGAGGTCTGAGGACAGGAAGAGAGAGATGCAATGTGGGTTGAAAGCCAGATGCAGTGTTTGCAAGATGCTCTTTAAGGCCAGTGCAAAGTAGGATGCTATAAAAAGTGACGGAGAGGATTTTGATATAGTTCATAAGATTTTGTTTATTGTAGTTTAGGATCTGATTTATCTACTTTGAAAGCATCACTATAATTACTAAGTTGGTAACCCTGAACTAAGTTTTAACACACAGTGGAACATGTTCTCCAGCCTTATTCTTCAAGAACCATATGGCTCAGCCCTTCACATTGGCCTTACAAGCCTTGCTGCTTACATTGCTTACAAGACTCTTCTCTCTGGGATCTGTAAGTAATAAACTGCTTCTGTTATTCCAGGTGTTTTGTTGAATTTTCTCCTGTGTGTCTCACCTGATCAATACACCTGACCTAACTTCTTTCCCAGTCAAGACTCTCCTGGAGAGGGTCTATCTTGGTAGAAATAAACTGGATACAAGTTTGTTGTCTAAGAATCACAAGGGGATCCAGTAATCTAATTGAGTTTCCTTGAGAATGACACCTGGTCATGGGCTCAGACACTTGAACATAGACTTTAGTTCTCTTGTGTGCAAGTTTATTTCCCCTTTCTCCTTATAACTAGGATGTAGCTCTTTGTGTCCTCAATCACATGTATTTATGGTTTATTATATGCTCCATCCTTGGTAGATCTTGGATTCCAGTTTTGTCTCCTTAGCACTAAAGAGTCATTGTAAGTGCTACTCATCCTTTCATCTGTCTCTTCAAGGTGGAAAAATAGCCCATAGGCAAATACCAAGGCTGAGCTCAACCATCTAGATTTCCATCTTCTCCTGAATCTTGGTTCCATAGAGATCTTCCTTATGATGCTGTTAGCTCTTTCACAGATATCCTTCAGAAGATGTCTTTTATATTTTTTTTCGCAGAAGTTTTAGTTAACTGGAGACCTGAGGGTTGGTTTTAGTGAACAAGTCTGCTTCAACTGAGTGCAAACATCCAGAATTCTTTGGATATCTTGGCAAGATAGGTATTAATCTCCTTACCATAAACTGAAGGAACAAACCTGTCTGACTTCAAAATTCTTCTTTTGAAGTTTGCATGTCTTTCTATATTCTCCACCATCTTTGTTTACCATGTTGAGGAGTGTGTTGAGCTATGAGTTGAGTTCTACCAAATATGGAGAGAATGAATGCTATTTAGGGATTGTCTAGTAAGGTTTGCTATTGTAGATGAGTTGACTGACTGTATCATGTTGTATTTTTTTATCATGTGTATTTTTAAGACAAAGTTGTTTGGGATGAGCATTAAGCAATAGAGATGCTTTTTACTGAAACACATAAATATCTTTTATTCTAGACAGGCTTATTGGACACTGGCTCCATCTTATTTTTTGCATTACTTCTCACGTAGAGAAAATATTAATTCCTTATATTCATGCTTAAATTGCTTTATGTGATGCTTTAAAATGTATGTACCACTTGGCATACTCTTGTGAAGGAAACAGGATGGGATCCACATATTACTTATGAGAAAAAAATTCAGAGAGACCAGTTCATTAGCTCAGGACTACACAGCTAGTAATGGGAATGTTTAAAATCTGTTCCAGTGACATTTTTCTTTTCTGTTAAATGAATGATTTTATCAATTTTTATAACTATTAATTTGAGTACTATTTTCCACTAAAGATAAATATAATTTCTGTGTGTTTGTATAGTGTTATAGGAATGCTGAGATGCTAGTCTTTGGAGAATAGTAAACTATATTCAAATCCCTACAGAGTAACTAACCAGTCACCAGAATTTGGGAAAGCTACATAATGACATTATGCCTCAGGACATTCACCTGGAAAGCTGAGATTAAAAATATTTAATCTAGTTAAGTATTGTTTTGAAGGCTAAATAAAATAATGCATGTAAAACTCTTAGGCAGTATATGGGGTTCAATAAATAATATAGTATACAATAATTGTTATTACTGCTATTTCAGTGTTATTAATGAAGGTGACGATTTATTTACTATTATGGACAAGATTTTTCCTTCTTAATTTAAAACCAAGAATAGGTTCTTCCTTGGTCTTATTTATATAGAAGGGCAAAAATCTGAAAGTGATCTTTGCCCTCTTCCCTATTTTGTGTTGTCACCTGTGGAAAACAGACACCATGTAAGCGCACATCTGGTGTGTTAATCATTGTGTTTCCTTGCAAGGAATTTTGTGCTACATTTGTAGCTTAAAGTTAAGGCAGCTGGGAACTGTGATTTGGAAGATATGGAGGAAAAACAGCCTGAAATATTAATAGACTGATTGGGCTGGTTCATTCTACTTTAAATATTTGTCCCTTTTTTTAAACAACCAACTTCATGTTCAGGTATGTTCTGGTACAAAATTGTTCGTTCATTTTTAGTACTTCAATCCATTTTAGAATCTGAAAGAAAAAGGAGTAATCCTTGTATGATGTATGGAGAAATTCTTTCTATTATTCAGGAGTTAATAATGGTGAATTAGGGGAGGCACTTATTTTCACTTTGCAAACAGACTCAAAGGCACCAGTAAAACTGAGTAAGATCAACTACATCTGACTTTTGAAACATTCCTAAGGCCTTAAGCAATGTCAAAATATTTCGGTGAGACAGACATGTCCCATGGTGTTCAAGTCCTTGTATAATTTCTTTACATTAAGGGTGGGCTGGACCTCTGATACACTTCTAACCAGTATCCCAAAGGTGATGGGATATGTCACTTCTGTGATGATAGTGCATACATGGCAAAGATGTTGTGTTGGTACTTCTGTGATTATATGATATTATTATATTATATGACTTGCTGTCCTTATTGACACAGAAGAAGCAACCTGCCAGGAACAGGTACAGCCAAAAAAAAAAAAAAGTCATCAAACAAACAAAACCAATGTAATTAATTCTTCCAACGTTGTAGTGAACTTTCTGGTTTCGGTGTCAAACCATCTCCTTCCTTATTTCTTCAAATGGATCTAAATTATGAGGTATTATTGTACATGACATGAAGTAAATTTAATTTGTATTTTCTAAGAGGAAACACCATTTGTTGAATCATTTTGATTTGTTCAAAGACTTATAATACCATGTTTCTTATATTCTAAATCATGAAATGCTTTAGTCTGTTTTTGGACCCTGGGTATTCTTCACTGATACATGTGTTTATCCATACATGAATGCTACACATCTCATTGCTAGTTGTAATAGGAATTCTGTTTGGGTTTCATTGTAATGGTCTTCAACTTTAAAGATTAATTCAGGGCTCTTCTCATCTATTTAATCCTTCCAGACATGAATTTCACTATTTATTAAAATCTTTTATGTAACCTTCCACAGCATTTCAAAACTTTTTATATAAAGAGCTAAACAGGTCTTAGATCTATTTCTTTCTTAAAGTTTTACTGTTATAAATAATAATAGTCTTCCACTCATATTTATTGAGTAGTCATCATGTTAACAGTATGCAAATAGTTACTGATTTTTTATCGTTAATTCTATATCCAGCATCCCTACTAAATAATCTTATTGGTTCTGATAGTTTGACTTTTGGGGGGGATTTTTACCACATTAGCAAATGTCAAAAAATTCTAATCCTTATGCCTATTTTCCCTCTGTCTTATTTCAGTAGCTGTGGCCTTCAGTAAAATAATCACAGAATGTGTATTGGAAATATTTGTCTTGTTTCTGAATTTAATGGAAATTTTTCTTAAGTTTTATCAGTAGGCATTATTTTTACTGTGTATCAGCTTTACAAGAATAAGAATTTTTTTTTGCTCTTCCTTGTTTTCCAAAATATTTTACTAGGAAAAAACTATTAGGAATGTGATTAGGAAAGTTTGTTAAGGGCTTTTATTAGGATTACACAATATTAGGAATATTATCTAATGATTTGTATCCATGCTCTTGGATGATTAGGTTTTCCACCATTAGTCTGCTAGAGCAGTGATTTTTTTTTATATTTTTATGTTGTATTTCTGGATAAAATCTACCTAGATATCATTAACTATATTTAAATACAACTGGATTTAAGTAATGGATATTGTATTTGGGAATTTTATAACCATGCTTATAAATTAGGTTGCTAAATAATTCTTTTTGTTCTGATTTTACCACTTTCTACTTTTAGTTTAAAATAATATCCTAATCTCACAACTGAGCTGGGTAGTTGCCTACTTTTTAAATCTTTGAATCAATTTACATAACATATAATTGAAGTGTTCTTTGAACACTTGTTAAATCCTTTTCTAAAACTGTCTGGGCCTAGAATCTTTATAAGACAGAAATGTTTAAAATATTTCTGATGATTTTAGGCTTAGATAGGAAGAAGTGATTTGCTATGTGAGCTTCATCTGTCATTCTGAAATCACATTTTTATACATATTGTATTGTTTTTTCCATCAAGAGCAAAGATATTTCTTTGTGAACCTGAAAACTACAAATAGAAAGTGTCCTGATCAGTAGAGTATTTAAGGTATGATCTGATTGTTTTCAGAGCCCAGTATTTGACACTGGGTTCTTCCCTCAACATTGGTACTGTCATTTGACCTTAACCCAAATGTTGGTTCTGTCATTCTTGGCTTCTCCACTAATCAATGACCAGAACTACCAGTTACTGTACCTACATATAATTTTTTGTAATACAGTAGTAACTTCATGAGAACATTTTCTACTATTTGCCCTTTACAAAAAAGGAGAAAAAGTGATAGGAGAAATGAAATAGCTTGGCTAAGGTTACTTAGTTGAAAGAATGGCAGACAAAGATAGTAAAGATGTGTGTATTTGTTTCATTACACTGAGCTTGGCATCCAGAAATATTTGCCCTTTTCCTTTGATTTTTGCCTTAATGTACAGTCTCCACCTGAAGAATTATTTGGCAAACAAATTTCCCCTCAAGTTTAATTTGATTTTACTAACTCATAATTATAACTGCTTTGACAAAAGCAATATTTGTGATGTTTTGTGGAGGCAAAAACAGTATTAATATTCTCCATGCTGTTCATGCTTCTTTTATTCTAATTTATATGTTTATAGTTTTTTGTATCTTTGGCTGGATTTATTAAGATTGTCTCAACAGATGCATTTAATTGACCAGAAGGTATAGATACTAACTTTGTTCTGTAATGACCATCAAGTGATCAAATGATCAAACCAATAGTCTTTTAGTCAAAATGGCAGAACCATCAGAAAGGCTTGTTTTGCTCTATTTTCCAGTAGACCTCTGCTTTAGGACATGTGAGAGGTGGAAATCACTGACCTGATGTGAAAACAACTTGATTGTGAATCCTAGCTTCACTATTTTTAGTGGGGAGCATGGGGGGATTTAGAAAATCACTCAAAGTCTATAAGCCAAGAGTCTATCTGGCATACCTCTCCCCCTTCCTTTTGGTTTTCCTGTTTTGATATAAAACATATATATCTTAAAGTCCACCATTTAAAAAGCACAAATCAGTTGGTTAAGTGTATTCACCAAAGTGTGTAAGTATCATCATTATCTAATTCCAAAACGTTTTTGCCTCAGCAGAAAGCAACTTTGTACCTGAACTTTGTACCTGGTAGCAGTTACTCCCTATTCCTCCATCTTCCAACTCCTCTTAGCCATTATTCTTCTTTTGTCTTTATGAGTCTAACTACTCTAGGTACCTTATGTGAATGGAATCATATTTGTATTTGTCCTTGGTCGTTGGCTTATTTCACTTAACATATTATCCTCAAGACTCAGCCATGTTGTAGCATATATTAGCAGCATTTCATTTCTTTTTTTCCCTCAGTATCATCCCATTGTATGAATATACTACATCTAATTATCCATTCATCAGTGGATGAACATTTATATAGTTTCTGGTTTTTGACCATTATGGATAGTGCTGCTATGAATGCTCATATACAAGATTTTGTATGAACATACATTTTACTTCTTCTGAGTATATATTTAGGAATGAAATTACTGGATCATATGGTGACTGTTTATGTTGTGAGAGATAGCCATTGTTTTCTATAGATGTTATACCATTTCACATTGCCATCAGCAATTTGAGAAGGTTCCAGTTTCTGTAGATACTTGTCAACACTTGTTATTCTTCTTCATTTTCTTTTTAATGATAGCTATCCTAGTGGATGTTAAATGGAACCTTACTGTAGGTATAGTCAGCATTTTCATAAAGACTAATGATGATGAACATCTTTTGGTTATTTGTGTATCTACTTTAGAGAGATATATATTTGAATACTTTGCAATTTTTAAATTGGATTGTTTGCCTTTTTATTGCAAGTTGTAAGAGTTATGTCTTTTGAATAATATTTCCTAGTCAAATATATGATTTTTCTGTCTGTGAGTTGTATTTTTACTTTCTTGATAACGGATACACTCAGATATAGCTATATTTAATCTTACAGAATATTTGTGAAGTTAGCAATATCAACCCCTTTTTAAAACCGAGGAAGCAATCAGAGCTATTGTATGGTTTGTTCACAGTCATACAGTTAGTAGAAGACAGGAAACAGGTTCAAACCTTACCTTTGGCTTAGAGCACATGAACTTGTTTACAGTGTCTACTGCCTACTTCCTACTTACAAGATGGCAGTTGCAAGACATACTCCAGGGTGATGCATGACTTATGACCAACCAAGAGTGTAGATACTGCTGTGGATTCAGATGAAGAACAGATTGCAGGCATCAGAGAAATTGGGAAATTTCAGGCTTAAGTACAGGAGAACATCAACTCTCCTTCAGGCAGAAAATGTTGTTAGTAAGGGCCTTGCAGTGGGAACATAAAGTTGTTTCAAAGAACAATAAGCCACTGGGGCGAATGGAGGACATTGTGGGTAATAATGAGAGATGGTGCTAGAAAAGTAATTTGAGGTCAGATGATGGAAGAGCTAGGTGTTACTACCTTTTTTGAGTGCAGACAGGGAATGTGAAACCATAGAAGATTTTCAAATTGTATGGCTTTAGGGTAATTAGTCTCACAGGGTAGATGAACAGAGCAAAGGACTAGAAGATGACATTATTGGAAACGGAATGCAGATTTATTATATTAGAATTTTTTTTTTTTGTACCGGGGATCGAACTCAGGTCCTTGCGCTTGCGAGGCAGGTGGCCAAACCACTGAGCTGAATCTCCGACTATGATTTATTATAAAATGATAAAAGCCTAGTGGAATGGGAGGGATGAAAACTGGAAGAGTATGAAGAGACAGAGGAAACATTTCATGGGGGAAATCTAGAAGACATGACGAGATACTACATGTAAAATGAATCTGCAAGTTAATTCTACAAGTTAAATAGGAAGTCATAATAATACTAATACTGCCTGACATTGAATGAGTATATTTTACTTGTCAGGGAAATGAGAACCACCATGGACAATTAGTCTTGATGAATGGGTAGGGATTTACTTAGAAGGAATTATCTAAGGCAGAGGAAGCATTATGCTAAGTGTTTTGAACCTGTTGTCTTATTGTATCCTGCTACAGCACTCTTTTCTAGATGAAAAAACCGAGATATGGGAAGGCCTAGCAGCTTGGTAAAGATTGAGTACCCAGTAGTACAATACAAAATGTGGGTTCAAATGTAGACTGTTATAATACAGTGCAAGAAAAATTTTTAATCTTGAAAAACAGTATTAGACTCACTAGCTGGAATGAAAACCAGGCATTTAAGAGAAATTTTGTGGGAGGAAGAAGATGTTTTGTCTTGGGTTGCTTGTGAAGAAAGACCACTATTTGGGAGTACCCCAAATAAAGTGATAAAGCAGGGAAGAAAGAGTGAAGGAGAGCTGGAAATTTGCAGCAAGTGTACAGCAGAGAGGTCAAATCCATGAGGAGAATACAGCCACCAATGTAAAACAGGTGGGATGAAGGCAAAAATGCTGGGCTTTAAGGAATGTGGAGGTGGAGAAGAGAGGAGTGAACCAAGAAGAGGGACAAGATGACAGGTGTACAGAGAAGTAACAGACATGCAAGAATTGCGTGAAGAAGGGAGTGTATAAGAAAGTCACAAAAGCAGAGACTGAGAATAGCCATCACCTCTGGATGTCTTCTTGAGCTTTTGAAAACCACTTCAGAGTGAAGTGCTGTGGACTCTGTTCAGGGGTTTGAGGTATCAGATCCCGAGTAGAAAGAAGAGAGGCCAGGGATATAGAACATTGAATTAAATCGGGTAAACAGTGTAGGGAAGGGAGGAGGACTGAAGTCAGAGGAACCACCAGGCACTGTAGAGATTTGTTTACAGTTGAAAGATAAGGAAGAAAGACAGGTAGAGCCATCAAACAAAACCAGAGGTCTTGTCTTAGTTACTTTTCTCATTGCTGAGACAAAATACCCAACACCCCAAAGTTAAAAGGAGAAAGGTGTATTTAGCTCACAGTTTGTTGAGGTTTCAGTTCATAATTGGCTGGCTCCAAGGCAGGGAGGCACAAGGGGAGAGACAGTTCGTGGTGGGCAGAGACAGCAAAAGCAAAAAGAGACCTTAACGGTGTCTTTCTGGGCCCTTTATCTTATCCAGACTACTGGGATTGGGGCAGTGCCAAAGCAAGCAGTAGACTGGTTTAGTAATCACATGTTCTTAATCCCAGCATCACACGCTGTAGATGCAGCCACCTCTGAAAAAGCCACCTATGACTGCATGAAGCTTTGGGGGACATCTGGACCCAAACCATGACAACTCTAAATTAAGTAGTGCATTTCAATGGTGTTATTATGTATTTTCTAGTGGATAAGAGAGAGTTTGTCTTTTTTAAAAATTGAAATCTAGCGTTTATTTTC
This sequence comes from Heterocephalus glaber, assembly GCF_053883595.1. Lineage (NCBI taxonomy): Eukaryota > Metazoa > Chordata > Mammalia > Rodentia > Bathyergidae > Heterocephalus > Heterocephalus glaber. Next base: position 33,116,437 of record NW_028258377.1, on the reverse strand, counting down.
AAGCAATGCTTTGGCTTGGGTGCGGTTAGTCACGGCCAAAAGTCAGGTTGAAACTTAGTTCTATTGTAATAGTATCGAGTGGTGAGTGGTGAGGTCTTTAAGAGGTGTTCGGATCAAGGGTGGCCTACCCCTGTGAAGGGATCACTGCTTCCTGAGAGAGTGGCTTTAGTGTTCATAAAAGCACATTGTTATCAACTTCTGGTCCCCCGGCCCCTCTTCTCTTTGCATTCTCTCCTCTTTCCCTTCTGTTTCACCACGCATGGAGCAGCATACGAGGCCTTCATCAGAAGCCAAGCAAGCCAGTGCCTTGCTCTTAGACTTCCAGAACCGTAAGCCAAAATAAATTAAAATTCCCGGGTAAATTACCCATTCTCAGATACTCCATTAGAGCAACAGAAAAATGAGTAAAAATGCAATGTAAAAGGGTTTTTAATTCTCTCGACAATCCAGCAAAGTAGATAGTATCATTACTGTTGTTCAAGACTGTGTCATGGACCTTTCTTTTGGAGACATTGGGCCATTCTTCTGTCCCTGAGTCCACCCACTGAGTAATCACCCATGGTCTTATATTTTTTTCTTTTTGGTACCAGGGGTCAAACTCAGGACCTTGTACTTGTGAGGCAGGATCTGTGCCACTGAGCTAAATCTCCACCAAGCTTATATTTTAAGAGTTCTTTCTGTGAGTTTTATGCCCAGAAATTTTGATGACAAAAGTAGAGTAATATCATTTCTATTTAAAAAAACAAAAGCCAACATGTCTTGTATGTTTACCTAACTCAATTCCTGCACCATTGATTAAGTGGCTACTATTACAGGTGCAGAAATTGAGTCCCCAAGACATTAAGAAACCCAAATGGCAGTGATGATGGTATCAAAATTGAAATGCAGGGAGATGTTCTTGTTCCCATATTGATGCGCTTAGAGTTTAGACTTCATATTGACTTGTTCTTTAGGATTTCCAATGCGTCTTTTTATTTCTTTAACTTTCCAGCCAACTACTTAGGATAAGCTTCCAGTCATTGACAATACAGAAACAGAAATAGGAAATTTATCAATGTGTTGCTAGTGAGTTAGAGACCGAAACTGAAACCATGAAACAATACCCAGATCTCCTTACTCTTAGCATTCTGTGGTACTCCTGAGATGATATGGGATAAAGGGGGTCCAGTCTAGAAATTGGAGATGTAGTAACACATCTTAGCGCTGTCATGCACTGGCTACAGGAATATAGTTAAGCTGCTTGTCTAATCCATTCTTGGTTTTCTCTTTGTAAAAGGAAGAGGTGGGATTAAGTGATATTCAGACTCAAGAGCTTTTAGGTCCAGCAGAAAAATGATGCAGGCCACATGTGTAATTTTAGCCAGTAGTCATATTAAAAAGTAAAAAGCTACTAGGTGAAATTAATTTTGATGTTATATATACAATTTAATTTTATAAGCATTTATATTTTATATAAATATGTATTATATAAAAATATATGTTATATATAATTTAATCCAATATATGACCATTTCAACTTGAGGTGCACATGAAAATTATTGTGCTCTCCTTTCTTTATTATTGCACTAAATCTTAAAATAGTCCATGTTTCATATACTCAACACATCTCCATTTGGACTAGGCACATTTCAAGAGCTTCATAACCACATATAGCTAGGGGCTGCCATGCTGCAAAGCATAGATCTGTACTCTGAGCAGCAATGACACAAAGTCTCTCCACCAAAGGTAGGGAGCTGGAAGAATCAGAGCCAGCAGCAGTTGCTGCTAAGATATTTGACTTTCCATCTGCTGAGCTTCACATTCTTGTTTTCCTCAGGCTCCAAGTCATCTGCCTGCCTCAACTAAGTAGAGTGGGAAATTATGAATGATGGCCCTCTCCTTACCACCAGTGCCTCTCCACAGTCAGTACCCATGAGGCCCACTCAACAAGGGCATCATCTTTCCAAGCTGACAGCGCTGGGACAATGACACTTGTGGTAAATTAAGCGGAATGGTGATGAAAAATGGAGTGTGGTCACAATCTAGCAGTACTAGCAGTTGGCGGAGTCTACTGTGGCCCTTGACAGATGCATTCTCTTTTAGATCTCTCCGTGGTATTTGAGTACTGGATCATCTATTATCCTGCATGTTATGTATGAGGAGAGAAATAAAATGAAATGGAACTCATATAATCGTTGTAAAGGCAGATTTACTAGATACCATCACAGTTTGTCTGGAGGAGGAAATCCCCTTGCGGGAGGGCATGCTTGTTAAAAGCATCTTTACAGTGATCCTGGGCTTTTTCTTTCTCACAGTTCAGAAATACAGGTCAAGCTTAAAAGAATGGAGGGAGAATAGAATTTGCTTTTCATTAGTCAGACAGAGCAACTACACCAGCGTATTTATTTATAAAGTAAAAATACAGGTAAACTTTGAGTAATTATTCCATTTTCTTTAATAGAGGCCCTAGAGAAGCAAAAATACTTAATACTGCAATTGGTTCAAGGTTTGTGACTAATAAGATAGTTTTATAAAAATAAAAAGCATTAAAATCCATAAAAATAATACTAATAATAGCAGTAAAAATAAACATACTATAGTGTTCCTTACTTGCCTGGAATTATCTTTTGGAAGTGTACCTATTTGCAAAGGTGCTAAATTGACATGAGCTTGACATTGTGTTACAAAGCTGGGAGGAATGTTTTTTTTTGTTAAACTGGAGGAAGGGATTTATTGGGGAAAGAGCTGCCAGGCTGTCTCGAAGAATGGGGGGGGGGAGGGAGAGGGAGAGGGAGAGGGAGAGGGAGAGGGAGAGGGAGAGGGAGAGAGAGACTAACTGGGTGAGGTTTATAAAGGGTTGTGTGGCTAGAGAGCACCGAGGGGGCTGAGGATCAGTTGTATTGCTGGGGCAGGTGACAGAGTTTAAACTTATTGGCAGATGAGTAGTGGGGTGGAATGGCGAGCTCAGTTCCACTTTCCCAGAGAGTAAAGGACCCATTTAGGAGAAGCGGGTGCCATTTTGAGTAACAGACCTCCCTGCGGCCATTTTGTGTAACAGTTAACAGTAGGAAAATTTACTGAGAGAAAGAAAGCTTCTAAGAGAGACAGAAGGGGGACCAGAAAATGGGTTGACCCTGGGCGGAATCTTAATGATGGTCTGGCTAACGGCAATCAGAAATGCAGCAGCACATGTGTCTCCTTCGTGGCAGATGCGACTAATCAGTCCTTCCAGTAAGCCTGAGCTTAGGTGTAAAATTTTTCTCACAGAAGAGTCTCAGGCAGCAAATTAGCATCATCAAGATGATCCTGTCCCCCACCTCTCCTCAAGTCCAGCCGCCTTATCCTACACATAAGGAGAGTAAGACTTTGAGTTAGGCTGCTCTCTATAACCTCATTTATTGGGAACTATGGAGGGGAAGACTAGAGTACAGGCATGGCTTCTAAGTCCTAGGCCTCATCTCTTGCTACCTTGTACCCGTGGATGGCAGTGCAGTCTAAACAGGATGTTCCATGGGCCCTACAGAACTTTGTTTTGGGGCTTACCTATCATCGGTGCCAAGTCTAACCTTTGTAGATAGGAAGACTAAATTCCACAAGGTCCCATCCACATGGTGGTTCTTTAGTGTCTTAGAAGGGCATCGATACTTCCATAGCTGCAGAAACCACACAGATATCAGTTAAGTTTTTGTAGCCATTTGGGAGAAGATGAAGGGCTTGCCTGACAAAGTCCTTTCCTGTGTCTGTTACCTGTAGTTCCAGGATTTGTGATGTGACTAAGAGAACTGGGCCTTTATGTCATACTCCCTGGGTTTGAGTTGTGTTACCTACAAACACTGAGAAAGTTAACTAATGTGTCAGTGCCTTCACTTTATTTCTCTTTAACAGGTGACTCACACTTGCACACATCTCACAGGGCTTCAGTGAGAATCAAGGAGTTAATTCATCTGAGCCACTTAGAAAAGTGTGCAAGTACGTAGTACTCATTCACTGAGTGCGAATAATGATGATCATGATCAATCTTTAGACATATTCCTTACACTTTTTTTTCTGGGGTTTGGGGAGGGAAGGATAGCAAATATGTTATCTGCAGAAGGAACACAGGACTAACAGTTTTATTCCTAAATTTTACTCCCATGTATGTGATAAGAGGCAGTTTTTGAACCATATGCTTTGGTCTCTCTTGCTATAAAGTGTCAAACATATTAAGTCATAACCTTAAGTACTCTTAACTCCTCCAGCAGCCTTGGACGAATTCTGGATAATTAGCTCAGTTTTGCTGCCAAGGACACAGATTCAAAGAGATTAACTGGCTTATCTGAGAATTAACTAGTTTGTAAGGTGTGAACTGGGTCATTTGGATTTTCTTCTTTGCTTATTTCAAAGGTGGGATGTAATCAAGGTATAGGAAAAATAGCATTTTTAGAAAATGAAGATGGAAATAGGCACTTAGAAGGACAGTGTTAGCCAAGGTTTGCAATTTTGTCTACCACGACATCTTGATGATTTCTAACCCTGTCTTTCTAAACCATTACCATTTTCCAGAAATTTAGATTTTATTTCCAGTTGCCTCTTGAATTTCCCAGTTACGTCCAACTTATCCAAGTGGGTCTCAGTAACTCACCCTCCAAGTCCTCTCTTCCTCTTCTTTGATCCCAGTGAATGATATCATCTATACCTAGTATCCTGGATTCCTGGATTCCAGGTGCCTTCCTGGATTCCTTCCATCCTTCATTCTCCCTCTCGTTACATCACGCCAGTCCTCCCTTTCTGCAGATACATGCTCCGCATAATCCCTACCATACTGGCCTGCTTCATGCAGCTCCTCTTCATCCTTTCTGCAGCAGAGGTGACTCGTGCCTCCTGTCAGACCTTGTCTCTCTTCACACTTCATCCTCTGCGCCACGGTTGGAGTCCTCTATCTAAGACACACTGAAGCCATGTCATGTGCCAGGGGAAGGATGCCTGAATACTTAGCATGGTACACCCACCCCATATCCCTGGTTCTGTCCATCATTTAGCCTCACTGACCACAGGGTCCCAATCCTGACACTCACTTTGTACCTGTGTCACTCTGAGAAGGGTCTTCCCTGTACAGCTTTCTCTTAAATCTCTGTAGTTTCCTGAGGAAAGAGGTCTCATTTATCTAAAAGGCATTGTAGAGGAATAGTGAAGCTCATGAACCCTGGCATCAAACTGTCTGGGCTTTAACTCTATGTAGAGTCTAGTTGAGGACAAATTGCAGAATCTTCCTATGACTTTGTCTCATGGGTCTCAAACTTAGCTTCACTTTTGAAATCCTGTATAAGGGTAATTTTAGAAAAATAGTGATGGGTCCTGCCTCCAGGGTTCTGATTTAACGGGCACAGACAATTAGGACAAATGTCCCAAGGGGTGGAATGCGCAGCCAAAGTGGAGAACTACTGGCCTAATTTTTTTTTTTTTTTGCTGAAATAAGGGTAATAATTACATGTACCTCCCAGGGTTGTTTGATGACTAAGTTAATTGATGTGAAAGTCTTAGCACAATATTTGGTACACTGTACATAATCAGTCACTAGGGCTTAGTATTTACTTTTAAAGCAGTGACTTTATATTAACATTTTTATTATAAAATAAACCAAGAAATTATAAAACAGAAATCATGTGGCTCAATTAATTATTACAAAGCAACTATCTATGGACTCATTCTGTAGATTAAAAAATAGAACATTCCTCCACCTCAGAAGGATCTTCTTAGTCCTCCTTCCAGGTAACCATTGGTCTGACTTTTATGATACATGTTTATGTTTCATATTTTGTCACTTCTATATGTATTCCTAAATATTAGAAGCTAGTTTTATCTGTTTTCCAAACTCAATTTAAGTGGAATAAATCATTATTTACTAGATAAATAAATGTGTAAGAATTTACAGATTGGTTTATGATGCCCTCCCACAAAGTCAGGTGGTTGTGGAAGAAGGCAAAAGGTCCATCTGCACACTGAGGATCCAAAGGACCCAGTCGAAAGCTTGGGGCTGTCTGTGATGTTCTGTGCTAGCTTGGGTCAAGAAGCCAAAGGATCCACATTAGAAGGTTGAAGAGTCTGTGCCAGGAGATGACGTCCAAGGTAAAAGCGAAGACTGGACCTCCTCCAAGATGACAGAGCAGTCCTTCCTTCTTTGTTTCCCTTTTATAGCATTCTGGGGACACTTCTCCCTAGGGTGAGTCTTCTACATCCAGTTATTCTGAGCCAATGCAGTTGGGCGCTATTTACTCAAATTGACACAATCAGTCAACTATCACACTTGGTGTCTTCTACTGTTCTTCATGATGATAATGAGAGTCTTTCACAATGTACACATAGTACATTTATGCTGTGCTGTTTTATGTATCACAATATATTATCCATTTGACTGTTGATGGCATTTGGCTTGTTGTACTTTTTAGATATTACATATAATGCTTCTGTGATCATTCTTCTGCATGTCTTCTGATGTATATGATCAAACACTTGAGATGGACAATACACAGAAGAGAGCTAGCTCATAGAATAGGTGTATGAGTTGCTTTCACAGACCATGCAGTCTTTTCCTACGTGGTCTAACCAATTGACATTGCCATCATCAGTGTATGAGGGCTTCCATTGCTCCATATTCTCCCCAACATGTGCTGTGCTTGGTGTATTTCTAGCCATTCTGGAGGGAGTGCAGTGGTTCCCCATTGCAGTTTTCATTTGTGTATCCCTGATCACTAGTGAGATTGAATATGTATTTTTATAAGTTTACTATCTTTCTCATCATCCTGTTTTAACCACAGCCTGCTGAAGTCACCTGTTTCTTTTTGATGGTTGTATTTATCTTACAGAATTATGGTTTAAAATATTCTAGGTAAGAGACCCTTGTCAGTCTCAGTGTAGACAATGCCTTCAACTTGTTTGCCTTTTCATTCTTTTGGATCCTTTGGGGATCAGAAAATTGTAATTATAATGTTTCTTTGTGGTTAAAAGCTTTTGGGTTCTGTTTAAGATGTCCTACTCTACTGTGAGATAGTGGAAGATGTCTATCTATATTGTCTTGCAGAACCTTAATACGGTTGGGTTGGGTTTTCTTATTTAGATTACACATTTGTTTCTGATCCAAGATAGGTTCAAGTTTAACTTCTTTCCCCCTGATATCTTCTTGATCTGCTACTAATTACTGAACATTCTTTGTAGTGAAAATTTGGTAAATTATCAAATATTCTTTCAAGTATGTGTCTGTTTCTGGGTTTTGTTTTCTCTTTGTCTACCACACTATTTTAACTTTGGAAGTTTTATAATAACTCTTGGTAGCTAATAAAGCAAATCTTCCCAACTTGGTTTTGTTAAACAATTCTTTTCTACATTCTTTGTCTTTTACATTTCTGTGGGCATTTTTGGAGAAGCTCACTAAGTTGCACTCACGAACACGTAGTTTTCTCTTTGGCTATCCCTGATGTGTTTTTGTTTAGAGTTTTTATTCAGTAATTTATAAAAAATGGTAGTCAATTTTTATGTTTTCAGGAGAAATTTTTGATTCTTTCATTTTCTTGAACATAGTGAGCACAATTTCTTAAAATCTGATTGTGTGGCAGCTCTAATATCTGGAGACCCCTGCAGATCTGCTTCTATTGTCTTTATTTCTGCTGGTTCTTATCCTAGTCCTGTTTCCTTTTGCTCTCATTGTATTTACTGTGTGGCAAATACTGAATTTGAAATTATGACTAGCCTGACGTTATGTTCCTACAGAGGGAAATTCCAGTTGCTTCTGCTAGATATATGGGAGCCCTAGTTATCCGGGAGCATCTCAGTCCGGTTTCAGAGCTTGCTGTTTTCTGGCTCACCAAGCTGATTCCAAGTTAGCCTGAAGCCCAGGGGAGGCTCGTTCATTTCCAGCTCCTCGTCTTTTTAGTGCACTTGTTTTAGAAATGTCACCAGCAGCGATGGGGGCTTACTAGAGTGCTTATGCTGGCAGGTACTGTACTCATCTCTTCTCTGACTCCTAGAAGGCTAGTGAAAGTGATTCTCAGCCTCACTTGTTTATTCCAATTTGGTAAATTCCCTAAAGTCAAAGGTAGTTTGCACGTGTCTCACCCATCACTCAGGATTTCCTCCTCCAGTCTTGGATGCGTAACTTTTCATAGCCTTTCTACTTCTCTGACCCTTTCAAACAACAATTCTTCTATTTTGTTTATATTTTTTGTTTTTATTAGCAGGACTCTTGGAATTATTTCCCCCAGCCAAAGCAAAATAACCCTTCTTACCATAAATGGAAACCAGTGTCCAAGTTTTTCTCTATAAACGCATCTTTATTTTCTTCTCGGACGATGTTTTATTTAACTCCCCACAACAACCATAATGCTTGGAACGGTTTGCTATTTTTTGTTACTTAAAATACCAGTTGGAAGTATGGAGATTCTTCAAAAAACTAAAAATAGAAATTTCATTCAATCCAGCTATTTTCCTTCTAGGTATCTTTCTGAAACAATTAAAGACATCATATTAAGACATCAAACATATACTCATGTTTATTGCAGCACAATTCATAATATCTGAATCGTGGAAGCAGCCCATATGTCCAACAACAAATGAATGGATGAAGAAAATGTGGTATTTATATACAACAGAGTACTATTCTCCCATAAAGAAGGACAAACGAGTCATTTGTAGAAAAATGGATGCACCTTGGCATCTTAAAGTTTAGTGAAATAAATCAGATGCAGAAGCTTAAATATCACATGGTTTCTCTTATCTGAGAAACTTAAAATATAAATAAAAGCAAAAAAAGGAAAATAGGAAAAAGAGACAAATCTTTTGCAAAAGGGAAGAGGACTAAGAGATGTAGAGAACAGGGAGAAGGAGGGAGGGGAAGTGGATAAAAAAGAATTAAGGTGTGTTATGTATATCTACCAATTCCCCACAATGAATGCAGTCATTATGTACTGTAAATAAGTACAGTAGTGACAGAAATAAAAAAGAAAAAATACCAGTTGGAGAATCTCAGTTGGCAGAATATAGATGGGAGTTAGTATAGGTCGTGGAGACTAACTACTGAAAGTTTTGACCAATGTTAGTGGAGGACATAACTGTAACTAAATAAGTGAGCACTTCTTCCATATAAAATGTTTCGCCTGTGTTATTCCCTAGGCATCAGTTCTTGGGCAGGTTTTGTAGATCGAGTCTCAGTTATCAATGCTGTAAAATTCCAGCAGGGAGAGGATTACTTAGGTGACCTCTAGCTCTAAGATGGTAGCACCACAAGGTAAGAACAAAAACCTGCCATTGGACCTCCTGTGATTTTCCTTATAGGGTGGTGCTCTAGCAACTGTTTTTGGGATGAAGAGTGAATATCTAATCTCTAAGTTGATTTTTCTGGCTTCTATCCTCCTTCAGACCTGACAGCCTTTATCTCCAGAGACACTAACCTGAGAGTGCTAGTGCAAATATTCATACTTGTTCCACCCTAAGAGCAGTGGAAATTGTAACATGTAGCAGGGAAGGAATTTCATATGATTATTTTGAATTTAAAGTCATATAGTATACAAGAATTTCTGCAGCTGAATTTCACTTGTATCACCTGGAAATATAGAGTGAGATTCGTCATTTCTCACCTTCCATATCAATTACGTTACTAAATGCTTAATCGACTGAAATGGACACTGGGTAATAGTCTTTTAATGAGAAGGTGAAGATGGTGCTGTAGGAAGCAGAAACACTTCTAATTAGAGTGACTCAGGTCACAGGCCTGCCTAGACTCTCACAGACACTCACTGAAAAAGAAATCATTGATTGGCTTCAGGTTTCATATGCAACATTCAGTGCAAGCTTGTTACAAATCTCGGGAGGGAAATGCCAAGGAATTCATTTGCTCAGTTGTTCTCTGAGACCACATACTCACAGCATTATTTGGCTGGAATTGGTTTATGAGGGTGACTGAAAAATGCGAGTGATTCTAATCTATAAGCAAAGGTTTGACCTCTGATTTGCTGATGTTAATTTGGGGACTTTCACTTCTCCAAGTGTTTCTGGCAACAATAAATCTAGGGGCTGCTGAGCTCCATCTGATGACCCTTGTCAACCATAATCCTTGATTCTAATGAAGGAACAAGTCCCATTTTCTCCTTTATAGCAGAATAAGAGCGTTCATTGCTCTATTGAAAAAGATGTATCTGAAATCAGCTGAAGGCTTTTCATTGGGGTTCAAGATACACAAGTAAAGTTTCATTCTTGGAGAAACATGGATCCTAGTCTTATTGGGGAAGCAGACACTATCATAGCAATTAAAAGTGCTAAAACGGAGAAATACAGTGTCATTAGAGAATAGAGCATGGAAGATGAACTCCAGCTGGGCAAGATGAAGAAAAACACTTCAAGGAGCTATGTTCCAATTCCATTGCTTAAGTATGCTCTCAAACTGGGAAAAATTGGCTCAGCTGATGAACTTTTGGTTCGTTCTTGTCACATGTTAATGGAATTAGTCTTATTTTTAAGTGAAATCTGAATTCTTATATCTCACTGCCTTTAAAGCCTCCATCCAACCAAAGTTTCACTTAGCTGATCTGGCATTTGACATTTTTTTCTTGGGGCACAATCTTCTTATTTTATTAAGACTGAGGAAGGAATATCATAAAATTCATTTTTACCACATGATACATAAGCATTATGTACCAGTGAACGACAAGCATGGGCACATGGTTCCTAAAATTGGAAAAGAGTCTAGAAATCATTGTCTCGAAAGATATGCTCTGGACCTCTGTGTGCATTTAGGTCTTTTTATTTTCTTTTTTTTAAATTATTATTCATTAAGTGTATTGGTGGATTTTAGGTATACAATATGATGACATTCATCTTTGGGAATTTGTACCTTTACATGATATATCTTGGTTCTTACTTTTTTCCCCATTTCCCTGCCCTCCCTTCAACCTCTCCACCCCTCTCTATTTACAAAGACTTTGTTCACATTTTTCCTTTTCTCATATTTATTCCTTTCCCCTAATCCTCCCGCTTCCCCTTCCCCTTTGGACCTTTTCTTCCTATTTCACATTACCTATTATACATTTAGTCCTTATTTACACTTTCAGTTTCTCACACCAGAGAAACTATTCGGTATTTACACGTGTGTCCTATTTATTTCACTTAAGAGTATCGTCTCAATGTGCATCCATTTAGCTATAAATGTCTCTAGTTTGTCGTTCTTTATGGCTGAGTAGTACTCCATTTTATAAAAAAAAAAAACCCACATCTTCTTTATCCAGTCTGCAGTTGATGGGCACTTGGGCTGTTTCCAAGGTTTAGCTATTACAAACTGTGCCGCTATGAACATGGGCACACATATATCACTGTGGTATGATTCTTTTAATTCTTTACAAAACTTCTGGTAAGTATTTAGGACCACAGTAATCTCTCCTGTCTAGAAAAGCCCATTGTATAAATTGTGATGTGAATACTAGTACAGAGAAGAGATAAATAAAGGATCGAATGAATACAGAAAACGGACACTGTAATTTTTGCTAGCATGTTTCTGGGACAGTTCCCAGGGCACTCAAGTTGGGCCTTGATGGATGAATTGGGTCCTCCCAAGTTGGAAGGAAAGAAGGTGATTTTCTATGGGGAGAATAATGCAGTCTCCATGGTCTCTTGCGTACATCCTAAATCTTAGTTCTTGAGCCCCATCTTATAAGCTTGCTTGGAGGCTCCATCAGAGATTGTTCATCTGTCTTCACAGTCGGTTTTACATAGCTGGGCACACCTTGCCTCACAACTTCCTGTCCTTTGGACTGTCTGCTAGAAAAGCAGAGCCATCTGCTGTGACAGACGTTACCCAGATTACATTAGGGTTGCCAATGGCTTTTTCTTTTCCCTCTGACCTACTTTAGTCTTCCATAAAGCGAGATTTGCTCTTTTCCTTACCATGTTGTGCTAAGACTCACTGTATTCTCTCCTCCTCCCTTGCTATCTGGCAGTGGTGGTATCTTTTCTTACAGGGAAGCATTTAGCCGTGGAGCCAGTTTCTGAGTTATTGGGCTCCTAAATCCTGTTGCAATCCATATGCAATCATCTGCTTGTTAAAGTTAAATTAGTTCAACTGATACTATAAAAACTTATTAATGGCAGCATATGGGTAATGCTGCTGGTTAATTGAATTTTCAGGTTAACTGAGGGTTAAATGAGAGAGATTTGATAAAATTACCAAAGCACTTATCTTTATCTGGTTTATGGCACTTATCACACTCTACCATCCCTGGGAACTTTCGAAGCTCATGGCTCATTGTCCTAATAGACTATGAACTGTCTGAGGGTACATCTAGTCTTATACTTGACTGTAATTCAAAGTGGCCCAATAGGTCATATTTTTGAAGCAGTAACATACTCATCATCATTACTGTTTTCTTCATTATCATCATCATGATTGTCACAGTCCTGTGTCATGGGCTGTGTAGTCAGACAGCTGGAGTTTGAATACTGCTTCTCCATGTACCGGTTCTGAGGGTGTGGGCAAGGTCCCTAACTTCTTAGTGCCTCAATTTCCTCATCCATACAGTGGGGATAATGAGTGATTCTCTCACAAAGCTATTTTGAGATGAAGTGACCAATATTTATAAAGTGCTTGGTAAATAAGGCACTTCACTAAGTACTCTAATTGGAAATTTTCATTTGACCACAAAGAAAGATGCTCTAAATTACCCTCATTTTACACACAAGGAAGGTACAATGCAAAGGAAAAAACTAAGTGAACAAACTTCGTCAAGGTCACATAGCTCGGAAGTGGTGATTCCAGGATTGAATCAAGGAGGTTTGACTTGACAACTTTCACTCTTAACTTAATGTTCTTCTAAAATCATATCTTTGACCCTCTTACATTGGCCTAACTATGGGACTCACATGACTCACATGTCCGACAGTTCACAGCCAAGTGGTAGGCTGGTGTGCTATTCATCATTGTAACTGAAAAAGCAAGAAGGACAAGTCTTCATCATGACCAGGAATTGTTTCCAAGACAGTTGTAGTAGAGTGAATCACCCATGACCCATTGACCCTTCAGGTTGAGCTCAACATTGCCACTCATGTTTTGTTGGCTAAAGCAAGTATATTCATCAACTTTCTGGGGATTTTTGGCATAAAATATCTGACATACACAAAGAAGAAAGGGTTTATTTTGGATCACTATTTGAAAGGTTTCAGGCTGTGCTCAGAATGCTCAGTTGCTTTTAGGCCCATGAAACATCATGGTGGAAAGGGCTGTTGGAGGAAAGCTGCTCACTCCATGGCAGCCAGGAGGCAGAGTGAGGAAGGAAGAGTCAAGAGAGGAAGGGACCAGGGGCCAGAGACAGTCCTCAAGCTCATGCATGCTCCCACACCCCACAGGGACACACACAGAATTGTGCTTTACTAATATCCTAGGTGTTCCTCATCCCAATCAAACTGGCAGTCAGTGCTAACCATCAGAGCAGATCAACTTCCGAGGGGATAGGGAAGTGTTCCCAAGCAGCAGAAAGCTAGAAAGAGCAACAAATAGTAGTAGCTGCCTATGCCTGAGGACTATCAAATCAACAGGATAATTCTGTGCACTGAAATGTGGGGTGGTATGGGTAGTTGTCCAAAGAAAAATTATGCTCTTACTCAAGCAGGGCAGCTCAAAATGAACTAGGTGATTCTTTGTTATACACTCCTGTCCTCATCACTATAGGATATTTAACAATCCCACTGGTCTCTGCTCATTAGATGCCAGGGGTATCTTCCTTTCTCCTTTCTCCAGTTGTGACAGAGAAAAATCTCTGCAGTCATTGTCAGATGTACCTCAGGAGGCAGGATTGTCCCCGAGGTGAGAACCACTACTGTGAAGTGACCTTGTTTGTGCCCAAAGACTACTGAGTCTCAGGGGAACTCTGGTCACACTATGACCTCACTATAAAATGAAGAACTTGTGGAAGATTTTAGAGATTGGAAAACAGCCTGGATGGAGAATGGTTTGTACACAGGTTCTCATTAGCACTAGGACCTATATCCCTTGAATCTCTGTGAAGCTTTTTTTTTTTTTTTTTTGTATAGCATAGTTCCTGAACCCTTTTTAGGTTTTCTACAGTGAATTTTATAGTCTGCAAAGATCTTCGGTGAATTTACCTCAAACTGTCAGCCCCTGTAATTTTCAGCCTATTTATTTTTCTCAGTCCTCCGTGGAATTAGGGAACAGCTGGTCATCATGTTCTGTGTAATAACTTTTCATATATTTGAAGACTGTTATTAAACCATCCCCAAGTTTCTCTTTGCTGGGTAATTGTTATGCTCAAACATGCACTAGGAATTGTGCAAAGCTTAGAAGAAGATAGTCTCTGAACTGTTTGTGTACTAAAATTGAAGAAAAACAATTTTTTTAAATGAAAGTATCTACTGAGAAATGAGGCTCAAAGGTGGCACTTCATGGTTTAGTTTTCACGATTTTTCTTTTTTTCTTTCTTTTTGTTTACTGTAGCTGACCGTGAATTTTATTACTGTGGAAATCAAATACACTAATTAAGATGTTATAGTACTTTTATTTTTTAAAATTAATTTTATTGGTACAGTTAAGGTATACAATATAGGATGACATTCATCATTGGAAATTTGCACCTTTACATAATCCATCTTGGTTCTTATTTCTTCCCCTTTCCCCTGCCCTCCCTTCAACCCCTCCAACCCTCACTATCTACAAAGACTTTGTTTCCATTTTTTCTTTTTCTCATATTAATTCCATTCCCTTCTTTCTTTTCCCCTACCCCTTCCCCTTTCCACCTTTTCTTCCTAATTCACATTATCTATTATATGTTTTAGTCATTATATATATTTTCAGTTCCTCACACTGAAGAAACTATTCGGTATTTACACTTGTGTCCTATTTATTTCACTTAAGAGTATCTCTTCAATGTGCACCCATTTAGCTATAAATGTCTCTAGTTTCTCATTCTTTATGGCTGAGTAATACTCCATTTTATTTAAAAAAAAACACATTTTCTTTATCCAGTATCCAGTTGATGAGCAATTGGGCTGCTTCCAAGTTTTAGCTATCACAAATTGTGCTGCTATAAACATGAGTGCAAATATATCCTTGTGGTATGATTCTTTTAATTCTTTTGGGAAGATACCCAGCAGGGGAATAGCTGGGTCAAATGGGACCTCTAGTCCTAGTTCTTTGAGGTGTCTCCATACTGATTTCCACAGGGGTTGCACCAGTCTACACTCCCACCAGCAGTGGAGCAGGGTTCCTCTTTCCCCACAGCCCCTCCAGCATTTGTTATTGCAGCCTTTACTGTGCTACTCACCAGTACACCAATTCCTGGGCTCAGAGTGATGGCCTTCTGGATCCCTGAGCTGACCTATTGTCTGGGTGGGCTTTTGGCTGGGGCCTGTGCACACTTGGTTTGGTATCTAGGTGTGCCTCTAGGAGGAGCCCCTATGTAGCTAATGTCTGGGAGGGACTTTGGTTGGGGGCTGTGCTCCCCAGTTCCTGTTGTCTGCACAGGCTTAGGCTAGGGTCTCCATACACTTATCAATGCTACTGGGGAGAGCCTCTGGGTATTGCTTGTGTGCCTTTGCAGTTTTTTTCCAGGTGGATGCTTGACTGTGGCCAATGGTATGGAAGACCTCTGGCTGAAGTTGTGCACCTGTGTCACTCTTTTCTGGGCAGGACTTTGGCTTGGGTGGGTGTGCAGGAGCCTCTGGAATCGGGGCAGAGCCCTGGCTGGGATACATGTGCAGCCACATTGGTCTGGCCCTCACAGCTACTCCCTGGAATCTTACCAACGGAATGCTGGGGCTCTATCAAAAAATTTAAACAATATCCTAGGAAAAGACAATGAGGATCACAACTCTAGGAACCCCAGCAGAATGAATCCATCAGGCATGACAAGAAATAAAATGCAAAGGGGGAGAATTCAATGAAAAGAAAAAGTCATGACAAGGATAAGTCAATGTATCAGTTACATCAATGTTAATGGTCTCAATTCACCTGCCAAAAGAAACAGACTGGCAAAATGGGTCAAAAAGCAAGATCCATCAATATGCTGCATACAGGAAACACACTTAATTCAAAAAGAAACTCATAGACTAAAACTTAAAGGGTGGAAAAAATACTCATTGTGACAAGAACCCCAAAAAAGCAGGAGTACCTATCCTGTTTGCAGATCAAGTGGATTTCAAACCAACACTGATTAAGAGAGACAAAGGTCACTACATCCTTGTAAAGGGAACAATCCAAGAGGAAGAGATAACGATCATAAATATATATACACTGAACACTAGTGCACCCAACTATATAAAACAAATACTAATGGACATGAAAAATCAAATAAGTACTAATAAAATAGTGGGAGACCTCAATACCCAACTGTCACAAATAGATCAACTAGACAAAAAACAAGCAATGAAATATTAGAACTCAATCAAATTCTTGAACAAATGTACTTAACAGATGTTTACAGAGTGTTCCACCCCACAAAATCAGAATACACATTCTTTTCAGCTGCACATGGGTCATTCTCCAAAACAAACCACATACTTGCCCATAGAACATGTTTAAATAAGTGCAGAGGAACTGAAGTTTTCCCCTGTATACTGTCAGACCATAGTGCAATGAAATTGAAGATCAATAGCAAAAGAAAGCACAAGGATTTCATAAACACATGGAAACTGAACAACACACTTCTGAATAACCAATGGGCCACAGAAGAAATTAAAGAAGAAATCACCCAGTTCCTACAATTAAATGACAGTGACAATACAACATATCAGAATCTATGGGACACAATGAAAGCAGTCTTAGAAGTGAAATTCATAGCAGTGAATGCTCCTACTGGAAAACAGACCGAGCCCCATTAAACAACTTGATGCTGAACCTCAAGCTTCTAGAAAAAGAAGAGCAGGACAACCCCAAAACTCATACAAGGGAGGAAATTATAAAGATCAGAGCAAAAATCAATGCAATGGAGACTAAGAGAATAATACAAATATCAATGAAGCCAAAAGTTGGTTCTTCGAAAGAATACACAAAATTGTCAAACCTTTAGGCAACCTTATCAGAAAAAGGAAAGAAAAGGCCCAAGTCCATGCAATTAGGAATGAAAAGGTTGAAGTCACACCAGACCCAGCAGAAATCCAGAGGATCATCAATTCCTGCTTGAGAACCTATATGCCGACAAGATGGAAAATACAGAAGAAATGGACAGATTCCTAAATAAGTATGAATTACCAAAGTTGAATGAAGAAGACCTAAAAATTCTAAACAACCCAATATCAATCAATGAAATTGAAAACTTAATTAAAAACTTACCAACTAAGAAAAGCCCGGGGCCTGATGGCTTCACTGCTGAATTCTACAAGACATTTAGAGAGGAACTACTGCCACTACTTTTTAATCTCTTCAATGAAATTGAAGGGGAAGCAATACTCCCGAATTCATTCCTGGAAGCAAGCATCACCTTGATCCCCAAAGCAGAGAAAGACCAAACTGAGAAAGAGAACTATAGGTCAATCTCACTAATGCACATAGATGCAAAAATCCTTAATAAGATATTGGCAAATAGAATGCAGAAGATCATCAAGAAGATCATACACCCTGATCAAGTGGGATTCATCCCAGGGATGCAGAGATGGTTCAACATACATAAATCTATAAATTTAATATGCTATATCAATAGAGCCAAGGACAGAAACCATATGATCATCTCAATAGATGCAGAAAAAGCATTTGACAAAATCCAACATGGATTTATGAAAAAAACTCTACGAAAAATTGGAATAGACAGTCTCTACCTCAATCTGATAAAAGCCATCTATGAAAAACCAACAGCCAGTATCATACTAAATGGTCAAAAACTGAAACCCTTCACACTAAAATCAGGAACAAGACAAGGATGTCCACTGTCACCACTCCTGTTCAATATAGTCTTGGGAACATTAGCCACGGCAGTTAGACAAGAGAAAGAAAGAAAAGGAATAAAGATAGGAAATGAAGAAGTCAAATTGTCATTATTTGCAGATGACGTGATACTCTGTATAGAAGACCCTAAGAACTCCACCAAAAGTCTTCTAGACTTAATAACCAAATTCAGTGAAGTAGCTGGATGCAAGGTCAACACACAAAAATCAATAGCTTTTCTGTATACAAAAAAACCAGACTCACTGAGAGAGAAATGGGGCAGTCAATTCCTTTCACAATAGCATCCAAAAAATTGAAACACCTAGGATTCAACCTAACAAAAGAAATCAAAGACCTCTTCTCTGAAAACTGTAGCACTCTGAAAAAAGAGATTGAAGAGGATATCAGAAAATGGAAAGACATCCCTTGTTCCTGGATAGGAAGAATCAATATAGTGAAAATGGCCATACTTACAAACTGCTATATGGATTCAGTGCAATCCCAGTTGAAATCCCAGCAGCATACCTCACAGACCTTGAGAAAACAATCCAGAAATTCATTTGGAACAAGAAGAGACCTAGAATAGCAAAAGCAATAAATACTGGGCAATAAAGACAAGGTAGGGGGTGTCACAATCCTCAACTTGAAACTGTATTACAAAGCCACTGTGATAAAAACAGCATGGTACTGGTAAAGAAACAGACCTGAGGACCAGTGGGACAGATTAGAAGATGCAGAAAAAACTCCAGACACACTCAGCTACCTCATCTTTGACAAAGGAGCCAAACAGCCTCACTGGAGGAAAGATACTGTCTTTAATAAATGGTGCTGAAAAAATTGGGTTTCAAATTGCAGAAGACTAAAACTAGACCTATATCTCTCACCATGCACTAAACTAAAATCAAAATGGGTTAAAGATCTAAATATTAAAACAGAAACACTAAACCAGCTGGAAGAGAGGTTAGGTAGAACTCTTGAAGACATTGGTGTAGGAACAAATTTTATGAACAAAACCTCAGTTGCCCGTGAACTAGCACAAACAATCAACAAGTGGGATCTGTTCTTATTAAAAAGCTTCTGTACAGCAAGAGAAACCACCAACAGTGTGAAGAGACAACCCGCAATGTGGGAAAAAGTTTTCACCAGCTGTCCCACAGACAATGGTCTACTATCTAAAATATATACAGAACTTAAAAAAAAAATCAGATCTCCCAAATTTAAAGACCCCATCTAAAAATGGGCATCTGAAATGAACAGATGTTTCTCACATAAAGAACTAGAAACAGCAAATAAACATATGAAAAAATGTTCAACATAATTGGTCATTCGAGAGATGCAAATGAAACCAAGGCTGAGATTCTACCTCACCCAGAAAGAATGGCTGCTATCATGAAACCAACCATTAACAAATGCTGGTGGGGCTGTGGCGAAAGAGGAACCCTGCTCCGCTGCTGGTGGGGGTGTAAACTGGTGCAACCACTGTGGAAATCAGTATGGAGATACCTCAAAGAACTAGGACTGGAAGTCCCATTTGACCCTGCTATTCCCCTGCTGGGGATCTTCCCCAAAGAATTAAAAGAATCGTGCCACAGTGATATATGTGTACTCATGTTCATAGCAGCACAATTTGTCATTGCAAAGACTTGGAAGCAACCCAATTGCCCATCAGCTGAAGACTGGATAAAGAAAAGTGTTTTTTTAAAAAATAAAATGGAATATTACTCAGCCATAAAGTACAAGAAACTAGAGACATTTATACCTCAATGGATGTACATTGAAGTGGTACTCTTAAGTGAAATAAATAGGACACACATGTAAATACCAAATAGTTTCTCTAGTGTGAGAAACTGAAAGTGTATAAAAGGACTAAAAGTTATAATAGATAATGTGAAATAGAAAGAAAAGGTCCAAAGGGGAAGGGGAAGTTGGAGGGGTAGAGGAAAGGAAAGGAGAGAAAAGAATAAATATGAGAAAAGGGAAAAATGGAAATAAAGTCTTTGTAGATAGGGAGGGATGGAGGGGTTGAAGAGAAGGCAGGGGAATGTGGGAAAAATAACAACCAAGATGGATTACATAATGGTGCAAATTTCCAATGATGAATGTCATTATATTGTATACCTTAAATATACCAATAAATTTAATAACACTTAAAAATTTTTTTTGGAGTACTGGTTTGGTATTCATGAAGTTCCTAAGGTGCTCTTTGTCATGCAAGCATCTATCTGATTTCTCCATCAATTTTGAAAGATAGTTTTTCAGGGTACATCAATCTGGGTTGGAGGCTGTTTTCTTTTAGGGCTTGAAATAAGTCACTCCAAGCTCTTGCCTTGAGGGTTTCTGTCGAGAAGTCTGCTGTGATTCTGATGGCTTTCCTTTGTTGTGGTTTGTTTCTTTTCTCTAACTGCTTGTAGAATTTTGTTCTTCTTTGGGTTTCTGGAATCTCAACTAGTATATGCCTATGTGTAGATTTTTTTTTTATCACAGCTAGTTGGCGTCCTATATGCCTACCTTAACTGTGTGTCAAGTTCTTTTCCCCTGCTTGGGAAGTTTTGTGCCATTACTTTTGTGAACAGTTTTTTTATGTCATCTATAGCCTCTCCTGTTTCTTCATTGACTCCAGTCAGTCTTATGTTATTTTTCTTTGCATCATCTTGCAGCAGCTGGATTGATTTCTCATGGTCCCTTGCTATTTTTAAGAAATTTTTCTTTTCCTGGTCACTAATTGCAAACCTGTCTTCTCTATCTGAAATTCTATCCTTGTCTTGGCTCATTCTGCTGTGTAAACTTTCAATGAAGTTTTTAGGCTCCTGGAAATCTGTTTGCATCTGTTTTATGGATTCCATTTGTTTCTTATGTTGGAATTCCATCATGTTCTTTAGCTCCTCTGTATTTTTATCTGAGTCCACTCTAGATATATTAATCATGTCTTATAATATAGGCACAATCTCTGCTGTTATGTGAGAAATTATTTCTGATTTCGTTTTTTCCAGGTCCTCTTTTGTTGCCAGTTCATGGAGTTCACATGCTTGAGTATCAGATTGTTCCATCTCTTTGCCCTTTGGGGTCACCTTAGGTAATCTGGAAGTCTGGTTTTGAGACTCATTTACATCATTGCTTCTCAGTCTTTTGACCAAGATCAAGTGGAGACTCATTTATGTGTCTTCTCGTTTCAACAGATGCAGCCTGCTGTGACTTTTAGAGGTGACTTTTTGCTCACCCAATGGTCTTGAATTCTCAGCAAGCCACCAAGCAGCCTTTACTCTGCTGCTCACCAGTACACCAATTCCTGGGTTCAGAAAGGTGGCCTTGTGGATTCCTGAGCTGACCTGTTGTCTGGGGGGTCTTCTGGCTGGGGCCTGTGCACTCTTGGAATGGTATCTCATGTGCTTCTAGGAGGGGACCCTATGTAGCTGTTGTCTGGGAGGGCCTTTGGTTGGGGGCTGTACACCCCAGTTCCTGTTTTCTGCCCAGGCTTCGGCTAGGGTCTCCTTGCACGTATCAATTGTATCAGGCCAGCCTGCTGGTATTGGTTGTGTGCCCTTTACCGCTCTTCTCCGGGTGGGTCCCTGACTGTGTCTGATTGTATGGCAAGCCTCTGGCTGAAGCCCATGTGCCTGTGTAGCCCCTTTCTGGTTGGGCCTTTGGCTTGGGCAGGTGTGCCTGAGCCTCTGGGATCAGGGTGGAGCCCTGGCTGGGATGCACCTGTAGCCTCACAGGTCTGGGCCACACAGCTGCTCCCCAGGATCTGCAAGCACTCACCAATGGAATGGCAGGCCTCTGGTGGAAATTGGCATGCCCATGCAGCTCCTCTCTGGGTGGGTCCCAGCCTGGGCAGGTTAGCAGGAGCCTCTGGGGTTGGGGCGGACCCCCGACTGGGATCTGCCTGCAGCCTTGCTGATCTGGGTCACACAGCTGCTCCCTGGAATCTGCACGCACTCACTGATGAAATGGCCTGTAATACTTTTAATCTTAATTGCATTTTAATGGAAATTCAATGATGACAAGATACAGAGTCTGTTCTTATTATATCTTAGGATTTGACCAGACATAATCCAGTTAACTGCACTAGCTCTGATAAGGGCCCTTGGCTTGGTACAAGACCTTCCCACAATAATACATGACTTGGACAATCCATGATCAAAACTACCATGTGCTTCATGCTGTCCATCTGCCAAGCCAGATTCTAAGAGATTTATAAGAATTATCTCTTTTAATCTCAATAACCCTAAGGGACAGTTATTATCATTATCCCCATGTTACAGTATTAGCAACTGCATATCAGAGAGGTCAACTAACTTGTCTAACATTGCAGAGCTAGGGAGTAGTAGAATTGAAGTTGGTAACAAAGCAGTTTGGCTCTGAAGCCCATAGTTGTAAATGGAACTATACACAGCATCACAAGGAGGAACTGCATTTCATTAATTTTTGCAGGTTCAGTGTCTAGCTTGTAATATGAGTTCTCCAAAATACTTATTGAATGAATGAGCAAACAGTGAATGGCAGACTAGAGATGTGAGCCAGCACCATGGGCTGTGGTTCAGGACCAGGTGAGCACTATTTGCTCAGTCACTACTGTACTAGCATCCCCCACTTGAACACTGTGAGGGTTAGATGCTCTCCTTAGGATTATATACTAATCTGTATGCATCTCTCTCCATGCATTTGACCTTAGTATATTATAATAATCTATTTATGTGTTTGTTTCCCTTGCTAGAGCAGTGATTCTCAATGGGGGTCCAGTTTATTACCCAAGAAATGTTTGGTAATATCTCCAGACATTTTTGGTTGCCACATTGGAGATGCTGCTGTCATCTATTGGGTAAAGCCAGGGATGCTATTACTCATTCTGTAATGCACAGGACAGCCCCCATAGTGACTGTCCAGCACAAAGCACCTGTAGTGCCAAGATGGAGTGGCCCTATTCTAAACAGAATTCCTTCTGTGTTCAGTGCCATCTGTGTCCTGAGTAACAGGACAGTTTGGCATACACGTATTAAAAGAAGCAAGAGTGAATGAGTGCACACATGGATAATGGATGGAGCAAGTGCAGCTCAGCAGACTGGACTCCGCTTTCAGAGTCAGATAACAGCCCAAGAAATGCAAGAGCTCCTGCTGGTAAATGTGGGATGCACCAGACTAGGAGAATTTGGGGATGTGAATTCTGGTATAGTCCACAGAGAGGTAGAACAAGGGAAAAGTAGTAGTGTATTATTTTTATCTTACAAATGCTTTCTTCCCCTTTACTTTCTCTTATCTTATAGTCCTCCTCCCATTTACATGGCAGCTAGAATATTCTGTGACTTCTCCCATCAAAGAAGGGGGTGGGATAACTGAAATAAAAGATAAAGGTATGATATTTCTGGCTTTGAAGTTTCAAAAGCCAACATCAAGTAAAAGATAAAATCACTTGGGTAAATATAATCAGTCATATTCGTTTTCCCTATCCCAGAGACTAAATAAAATATTATGCATCTAGAGGAAAGGAAGGAAAATCAGAGGGGAAAAATGAGACTTGGCCCAGGGTGGGTTCCTGAGAAGGGACTTCTTTTTCTACTTCCCTCTTCTCTGTTTTAGGCTGAAGGTAAAGGGTGCATATCCAGGGGGCCTAAGGGATCTAAAAACAAGAATGTGCTTCCTTCACATGGAGATTTACCTCAGAGAATAGGTAAAATCCAATTTACTTTTGTGTCCAGAATGGCACAGCAACATTAGAGCAGAAATAACTGTGTGGGGTGTCTAGGTAGAGTCACCAACCTTCCCAGCCACCCAAGTGCCACAGATGTGGCCTCACAATTCCTATGCACCAGTTAAAAGGGCCAGATCAGCAGAGGCCCTGGGATTAGGCAAAGGAGGATGTGGTAGAGATCCTAATGAGACTGCACTGAAATGAGATGATCTCGGATGTTAATATGGATACATGACAAGGGTCCCTACCAGATTTTCCTGCTAAGGTCATAGTCCCAGGTCACCCCGGGAAGAAGGAGGAGTAGGGACTTTCTGAAATGGATGAGTGCAGCTTCTACCATATATGCAGAAATCTCAAAATAGAAACTCAATTGGAGAAAAATATAGTTACATTTCTTGCACACTTCATGTTGGGGTCTACCATTTGTATTCACTACAGTCTATGAGATAGCAGCAGAATCTCAGCAACAAGTGTGAAGTCAGGGACAGGTTGTGCATCCTGAATTTCCTACTGATAAGCGCAAAGTTTCATCTGATTCCACTGTTGAGGGTGTCATGTCCAGTGGATGTTACCAACTCACAGCCATAGTCCTTGGGGAAAGGTGGGATTCCTTCTCCTAGAACCATACTGCAAGGAGCAGACAAGGTGTGGAAAATAGAGGACTCGTTTAATTTTCCAAGTAGGGGACAAGGTCAGACTGAGTCAGCAATGTCTTGAGACCTGATATGTTCCATGCATTGGATGGAAATTACTTCAAGGTCTTCCTTCCAAGGTCAGCCCTGGCCATCAAAAATTACATGAACTGCTGGGGATGTAGCTCAGTGGTTCCACTGCCTGCCTCACGAGCACAAGGCCCCTAGTTCGATCACCAGTACCAAAAAAAAAAAAAAAAAATTACATGAACAGAGTTTACAGACCTCAAGTTTACAAGGCCTCAGTCTTAGGAAAGATGGAGTATAAGATTGAGAATAGTTTTCTAAATGATCTGGGCTTTGACAAATACATCTTTTATTTTTACAAAAAGATATATCAATAAAAAGTGTCTATGGTACAAAAATTACATTTCAAAAAACTTCATATTTTTAAATCTAATCACTCCTCCATTATTCAAATGTTAATTTTGCTGTCAAGTATTTTTGCTACTTTTTAATCTGGCACTTTGAGCGCCTTCACTTGGAAGAAAGAATGCTATGAAAACATTTCTGAATTTCCTGTGGTCTGATAAAAAAAAAAAACCACCATTTTTCAATTACATTTCTTTTGTCTCATGTGTATCAGATTGTATGAAAATGTGGTTGGATCACTGGTGGTTTTTAGGAAGCCCTTTAGCCCCCATAAGAATTGGTCTGTCAGGCTGGTCACCTGCCAATCTGCATCTCTTTTCCTAATCCTTTTCACACTGCATGCGTGTGTGAGTTCTCCATTCATGAGTTCCTTCACTATTGTGATGTGTTAAGCAATGAACCCCCAAAATAGATGTCCACATGGATCATCAGAATGTAAACTTACATGGATTAAGATTCTCTGTAGATATAATTAGGATAAGGATTTCAAGATGAGAGGAAATCTTGAATTAGACTGGGTTCTAAATCCAATGATAGGAGTCTGTAGAAAATACAGGAAGGAGGAAGACAAAGGGACACAGAGATGGAAGGTACAGCAGAGATTAGAGTCATGGTTCCTGAAGCCAATGAATGATAAGAGTTGCTAAAAGTCACCAGATGCTAGAGGAGGGTCATGGAGTGATTTCTCTTTTAGAGCTTCTAGAAGGAATAAGACCTGCTGACACCTCTATTTCAGACTTCTACCTACAAGGAAGGAATACATTTCTGTTGTTTTAAGCAAAGAAATTTGTGATTTGTTATGGCAGCCCTAGGAACTAACACTACTACTTATAGTTCTTTGACAACTATGTGCTCTTCTTTGTCAGGATCTCTGCATATATTGGTTCTCTCCTATTGTACCTTGGACCTATTCATCTCCCTTTTACTAACTTTTGGGCAGGGTTTGGCAAATATTCTCTAAAGGACAAGGTAATAAATATTTTCTGCTTTGTGAACTATATAGTCTCTGTCACAACTACTTAACTCTGGTGTTATATCATGAAAATAGCCGTAGGTAACATATAAACACAGGAGCATGGTTGTGTTTTAGTTAAACTTTATAAAAGCAGTGTGCTGGATTTGCCAATGGGCTGAAGTTTTCTGACACTGCTTTCTGTTATTGTGGAGATCTCAGCTTAAAGATCATTTGCTTAGGAGCTTTCTCCTAATTCTTAGATACAACCTCTCACTGTGGTCTTTAGACCCCTCATTCTACTTTTGCAGATATTTGCTTAATGTGTGGTTATTCCTCAAATTCCAAGCTCTGTGAGGTCAGGAACTGTTTGTTCATTGTTAGAGTCCCAGTAGGTAAGACAGATATGGCATAGAACAGTACTCAGGAATTAGTTTACAAATCCTTGATTAATTAAGTATGGTTATTGGACTTGTTCAGGGAAAGCCTCACTGCTGAAATTGAATTTAGAACTTGTAGAAAGTAATTTCTTAAACAGTTAAACATAGAGTTGACGTATGAGCCAGCAATTGTGCTTCTGAATATATGCCCCCAAAGAATTAAAAGCAGGAATTCAAAAATTTACATAAAAACCCATATTACTAGCAACATTCACCATAGCCAGAAGAAAAGGTAACAAAATGTGGTATGCAAATGCAGTAGAATATTATTCATTTGAACAGAAAGGGTATATGACTCATGCTATAACATGGGTGAAGTTTAGAAACATGCTAAGTGAAATAAGACTGACATAAAAAGACAGTATTTTATGATCCTGCTTATATGCACAACTTATAAAAGGCAACTTCAAGGTCACAAAAAGTAATGTAGAGAGGCTTCCCAGCCAACCTACCACTGCTCCCAGCACAAAGGAAGCTTCTGGGTCAATGTGCCACAGCTCCCAGTGCAGAGTAGGAAGCTTCTGGGTCAACCTACCACCACTCCCAGCACAGAGGAGGCTTCTGGGTTGACTTGCCACAGCTCCCAGCCCAAAGGAGGAGGATTCCGGGTCAACATGCCACAGCTCCCAGTGCAGAGTGGGAGGCTTCCTGGCCAACCTACCACCACTCCCAGCACAGAGGAGGCTTCCAGGTCGACTTTCCACAGCTCCCAGCACAGAGTAGGATGCTTCCAGATCAATGTGCCACAGCTCCCAGTGCAGAGACGGCAGCTTCTGGGCCAACCTAACACCACTTCCAGCACAGAGGAGATGATGCAGGTGCCAGCACCACCCTCCCTCCCCTGCCATCGAAAGGAGAAGACATGTGAACAAGCCTCAGAACTAGACTTCCAGATCACCTAAAGCAACACCAAAGGGAAATGAGATAGAACACCCTGATACTCAACCACCTGGACTCCCTGAACTGGCAACAAACAAGAATCTGGAAAAAATGAAACCAGAAATAATTTCTCAGATGAGAGCAGAGATTGTGCCCATAGTGCAAGACATGATTAATAAATCTGGAGAGGACACAGATAAAGAAAATAGAGGATCTGAGGAACATGATGGAATCTCAACATAGGAAACAAATGGAATCCATAAAACACATGCAAACAGATTTGCGGGAGATTAAAAACTCCACTGAAAGCAACCTTATGAGGGAAATTCATAACAGTAAATACTCATATTAGGAAAACAGAGAGAGCCCAATTAAACAACCTGATGTTGAACCTCAAGCTTCTAGAAAAAGGAGAGCAGGACAACCCCAAAACTCATACAAGGGAGGAAATTATAAAGATTAGAGCAAAAATCAATGCAATGGAGACTAAGAGAATAATACAAAAAAATCAATGAAGCCAAGAGCTGGTTCTTTGAAAGAATCAACAAAATTGACAAACCCTTAGGAAACCTTATCAGAAAAAGGAAAGAAAAGGCCCAAATCCATGCAATTAGCAATGAAAAGGGTGTGATTACAACAGACCCAGCAGAAATCCAGAGGATCATCAATACCTACTTCGAAAACCTATACGCCAATAAGATGGAAAACAGAAAAAATGGACAGATTCCTAAATAAGTGTGAATTACCAAAGTTGAATGAAGAAGACCTAAAAATTCTAAACAACCCAATATCAATCAATGAAATTGAAAACTTAATTAAAAACTTACCAACTAAGAAAAGCCTGGGGCCTGATGGCTTCACTGCTGAATTCTACAAGACATTTAGAGAGGAACTACTGCCACTACTTTTTAAACTCTTCAGTGAAATTGAAAGCGAAGCAATACTCCTGAATTCATTCCTGGAAGCAAGCATCACCTTGATCCCCAAAGCAGAGAAAGACCAAACTGAGAAAGAGAACTATAGGCCAATCTCACTAATGAACACAGGTGCAAAAATCCTTAATAAGATACTGGCAAATAGAATGCAGAAGATCATCAAGAAGATCACACACCGTGACTAAGTGGGATTCATCCCAGGGATGCAGGGATGGTTCAACATACACAAATCAGTAAATGTAATATGCTGTATCAATAGAGCCAAAGACAAAAACCACATGATCATCTCAATAGATGCAAAAAAAGCATTTGACAAAATCCAACACACATTTATGATAAAAGCCCTACAAAAAAATTTGAATAGACGGTTTCTACCTCATTCTGATAAAAGCCATCTATGAAAAACCAACAGCCAATATCATACTAAATGGTCAAAAACTGAAATCCTTCACACTAAAATCAGGAACAAGACAAAGATATCCACTGTCACCACTCCTGTTCAATATAGTCTTGGAAACATTAGCCACGGCAATTAGACAAGAGAAAGAAAGAAAAGGAATAAAGATAGGAAATGAAGAAGTCAAATTGTCATTATTTGCTGATGACATGACACTCTATATAGAAGACCCCAAAAATGCCACCAAAAGTCTTCTAGACTTAATAATAAATTCAGTAAAGTAGCTAGATACTAGGTCAACACCCCAAAATCAATAGCTTTCCTCTACACAAATAACAGACTCACTGAGGGTGAAATAGAGCAAACAATTCCTTTCACAATAGCATCCAAAAAACTGAAATACCTAGGAATCAACCTAATAAAAGAAATTAAAGACCTCTTCTCTGAAAACTATAGCACTCTTAAAGGAGAGATTGAAGAGGATATCAGAAAATGGAAAGACATCCCTTGTTTCTGGGTAGGAAGGATCAACATAGTGAAATGGCCATATTTCCAAAACTGCTGTATAGATTCAATGCAATCCCAATTGAAATTTTCATGGACCTTTAGAAAACAATCCAAAAATTCATTTGGAACAAGAAGAGACCGAGAATAGCAAAACAATTCTACATAACAGAGACATGGCAGGGGGTATTACAACCCCCAACTTGAAACTATACTACAAAGCTACTGTGATAAAACAGCATGGTACTGGCAAAGAAACAGACCTGAGGACCAGTGGGACAGATTAGAAGATGCAGAAACAATACCAGACACACTCAGCCACCTCATCTTTGACAAAGGAGCCAAACACCCTCACTGGAGGAAAGATAGCCTCTTTAATAAATGGTGTTGGAAAATTCGGTTTTAACTTGCCAAAGACTAAAACTAGACCTATATCTCTCACCATGTCCTAAACTAAAATTGAAATCGATTAAAGATCTAAATATTTAAACAGAAACACTAAAACGGCTGGAAGAGGGTTTAGGAAGAACTCTCGAAGACATTGGTGTAGGAAAAGATTTTATGAACAAAATCTCAGTTGCCTCTGAGCTACCACAAACAACAAGTGGAATCTCTTCTTACTAAAAAGCTTCTGCACAGCAAAAAAAACAAAAAAACAAAACCACCAATAGAATGAAGAGAAAACCCACAATGTGGAAAAAAATTTTCACCTGCTGATCCTCAGACAAAGGTCTACTGTCTAGAATCTATAAAGAACTTAAAAAGATCTGACCTCCCAAATTTAAAGACCCAATCCAAAAATGGGCATCTGACATGAACAGACATTTCTCAGACAAAGAACTAGAAATAGCAAATAAACATATGAAAAAATGTTCCACATCACTGGTCATTTGAGAGATGCAAATGAAAACAATGCTGAGATTCCACCTCACTCCAGAAAGAATGGCTGCTATCATGAAATCAACCAATAACAAATGCTGGCAGGGCTGTGGGGAAAGAGGAACCCTGCTCCACTGCTGGTGGGAGTGGAGACTGGTGCAACCACTGTGGAAATCAGTATGGAGATACCTCAAAGAACTAGGACTGGAAGTCCCATTTGACCTAGCTATTCCCCTGCTGAGTATCTTCCCCATAGAATTAAAGAATCATACCACAGTGATATGTGTGCACCCATGTTCATAGCAGCACAGTTTGTAAGAGCTAAAACTTGGAAACAGCCCAAATCCCCATCCACTGGAGACTGGATAAAGAAAATGTGGGGTTTTTTTGCTAAAATGGAGCACTACTCAGCCACAAAAAATGAGAAATTAGAGACATTTATAGCTAAATGGATACACATTGAGGCAATACTCTTAAGTGAAATAAATAGGACACACATGTGTAAATGCCAAATAGTTTCTCTGGTGTGAGAAACTGAAAGTGTAAATAAGGACTAATAGGTATAATAGATAATGTGAAATAGGAAGAAAAGGGCAAATGGGAAGTTGAATTGGGAGGGATAGGGGAAAGGAAAGAAGGGAATGGAATTAGTATGAGAAAATGAAAAAATGGAAACAAAGTGTAAATAGGGAGGGATGGGGGTGTTGAAGGGAGGGCAGAGGAAGGGGGAAAAATAAGAACCAAGAGAGATTATGTAAAGGTGCAAATTCCCAATGATGAATGTCATTATATTGTATACCTAAAATGTACCAATAAAATAAAATTGAAGAAAATACTTCTATAAACATAAACATACATAATTTCAGAGATTCCTTGTATGTGTTTACTATGGTTAATCTATGGTTGGGTATGAAAACTGACAATCTTGTTGGGCTTTCTTGATAGTATAAATTTTGAATTAAAATATTATATATCAGTATGTCTGTACTTCTGTCAGCTTAGAAACAGCGACCCTTTAAAAAAAAAAAGTAATGTAGAGATTACTGGGGTGAAGGGATGGGAAAAATAGATTGCTATTGCTTAATGGGTATTGTTTAAGGTGGTGAGAAAGAGGATATTGGTGACTGTTCTACAACATTGTGGATGTTCTCAATGCACTGAATTTCACATGTAAAAATATGGTTAAAATCTTAAGTATAGTATTTACAACATCTACAGGAATCAAGTTAGATATAAAAAAGAGACTAGGCCAAGCTGGAGTAGAATAGCATAGATGAAGGTTAAAAATCCTAGGATGTTGTTGCTAGAAAGGATCTTGGAAATCCACTGGCCCAGTAGTTTCTCTCTCTACCTATTTTATAGAGGAGGAAACAAGAGCCAGCATGGTTCTATCAAAAGTGACCTGGATGTCAGACAACTTGGGTGCAAGCCCAACTGGACTTGCTTCATTCAGCATCCTCAGACATATCTTTGGCACAGATACGTGCAATTTTTAAGTCTACAAACTCTGGTTGGTCCCTTCTCCTGCTCTTTGGTTTGAATGTGGATTTTCTCCCTAGGGGTTTGGGCAAGTGGGTTATTGTCTTTGTGAAGGGGCTTTTCAGATTTTGGCTGGCCTTATTGGATCCTTGCCTCTCCTTGGTCTCCAAGTTCATCCCAATTTCCCAGGTAGTTTTGTGTAAAGAAGTCTTCATTAAAAACACCTGCTTGGCTTTATTTGCTTCACGCTGTGTTTCTAGTCAGTTTCATGGCTGGGGGCAGCCAGCTCCAGTGGCTAATCCGGGAGTCCTGGCGTCTATTTTGGCCTCAGATTCCAACTTACCGTTCTACATTATGCCAGTCAGTTGGCCTCTCAAGACTGCAGTTCTTTTAAGAATAATGACAAAACACTGCTTTTTTCCTATTAACTTAATACTTTTTTTTGTAAGGATCAAATTATTAAGGAAAATAGATTCTACTTCAGTGGACTTACAGCAAGACTGTGGAGCCGGGGGTTACATGGGAAGGTACTTCCTTCCAGAGTGTAGGCTCCCAGAAGGCCACGCTCTCGTTTTGCACAGAAAGGTGAGAAATGCCAGTAAAAGGAGCCCTGGTTCACGTCAAGGTGACTGGCTTCCCCTTCCTGGTTCTGCCACTGTTTTCCCTGTGATCCTGTCCGTTGCCACTCCACTCACCTAATGCGTGTCTTCACCTGTAAAGTGACGGGCATTGATTGAGACTATCTTTTAAGTTTCCCTTAAGTTCTGATGCTTATGATTTTTTGTGCTTTTAGTGCTTAGCTCTGTGACTTGTATGTAATACGTAATTAATATAGTTGGATTTAGTTGAGTTCAGTTGAATTTAGTTAATTGCTATTTATTATTAGTCAAGTATTGACCCTTACATCATTTAGGTTCCTGGAAAGATGACTGACTTTTAAAAAATTGTTCTTAGAAGATGGGGCAATGATCACACATATTTAGTGGCTCTGAGGATAGCTGATAATAGAAGTGGTAGTAATAAAACTACATAATTAGTGAGTGCTAATTATGTCCCAGGCACATGCTGTGTGCTTTTATATTTATTTCTCAACATTGTGAGATAGGTACAGGCATTAACCTTAATTTAGAGATGAGGAAATTCACATGTTAAATAACTGGCCATATTCATTATCACTTACCTGAGAAACACAAAGAGTATAATGAGAGGATTAGTGTATCTCCAAATATACCTGGCATATTAAGCCGATAAGAATACAGGATGACAAATAAATAATGAGTCATTATTTTCTTATACATATCATTCAATAATACTATCCTTGCCTGCCACCCATAGATGAATAATGATCATTTTTACTACTAGCTTCTTGATTCAGAGGGTATAGTGGTTTCCTCTAAAGAAAACCACACTGAGACAGAGCTCTTGTTTCTTACAGGATACTTGGTCTTCTATACTGTAGGACTGGAAACCAGAAGAAAATTTAGTATTACATGGTAAAAAGATAAAAAGTGAGAGCTTTCCAGGTTAGGAAAGTGACCTCATGTGTTGTGATGGGGTGAATTTTTCTCTTATCCTGGATCTCTTACATCTAATGATTTTCTGTCTTGTGAATCTTCACTCTTTGGAATTTCTATCTGAATAACAAGGCGAAACAAGGGAAGTTCTTCTCTTGAAAGTTGAGGTGAAATCTGGAAGGATGGCAGTGCATGCAGTCAGGCTGTCTTGTGGATGATCTGGAGAGTGTGACTTCCTTATGCTGGAGCTGAAGTTTCTGGTGTGTCTGTGGCTGTGACAATGGGTACTTGTCAGTGGGTGATGTCACAATCTGATCAGCACATTCACAGTGCAGGCTTATGTTGCAACGTCTTCACTACAGTTGCGCATATGGGGTTCCACCTTAATCTAGCAAATTGAATTCATAGCAGGAGATGGCTCATTTTATTCAGATTAGGAGGCATTGGAAGAAATGAGGCCTGGCCTCCTGTTTGCTCATCACCGCTTTTAATTCAGTTTCCTCCACCCTAAAGTAGACTAATAATAGTCCCTTTACCACAGGGTTGTGGTAAATGGATTCCTGGAGATTACACGGAAGATTCAAATAAAGTATTTAGCTTAGTACCTGGTAAGTAGTCTGCTATTGTTTTATCACTACTATTAAGTTTAATCTATTTTGGAGAACCTCAACATAGGTTTATGAAATTATATTTTTGTCACTTAGTTTACTCATCAAAGAGAGAAGGAAGTTTCTAAACAACCTGATATCAGTCAATGAAATTGAAAATGTAATTAAAAACTTACCAAGAAGGAAAAGCCCAGGTCCTGATAGAATCATTGCCAAATTAAACAAGAAATTTAGAGAAGGCCTAGTACTGCTACTTCTCTAACTCTTTAATGAAATTGAAAGGGAATCAATACTCTCAAAATCATTCCTGGAAGCAAGCATTACCCTGATTCCAAAAGCAGAGAAGGACCCAACCAAAAAAGAGAACTACAGGTCAATCTCCCTAATGAACAACATTCAGAAATCCTCAAGAAGATACTGGCAGACAGAATACAGAGGGTCATCAAGAAGATCATACACCCTGATCAAGTGGGATTCATCCAAAGGATGCAGGGATGGCTCAATATACACAAATCAATTAATGTAATACACTATATTAACAGAGTCAAGGACAAAAACCATATGATCATATCAATAAATGCAGAAAACGCATTCTACAAAATTCAACATCCATCCATGATAAAAACCCTACAGGATATTGGAATAGGTGGTCCTTATCTCAACCTGATAAAAGCCATCTATGAAAAACCAACAGCCAACATCATACTAAATGGACAAAAACTGAAAGATTTCACAGTAAAATCAGGAATAAGACAAGGGTGTCCACTATCACCACTCTTGTTCAATATAGTTCAGAAATATTAGCCACAGCAATTAGGCAAGAAAAAGAAATAAAAAGGATAAGGATAGGAAATGAAGTAGTTAAATTGTCATTATTTGCAGATGACATGATACTCATATAGAAGACCCCAAGAACTCCACCAAAAGTCTTCTAGACTTAATAAACAAATTCAGTAGAGTAGCTGGATACAAGGTCAACACACAAAAATCAATAGCATTCCTGTACATGAACAACAGACTCACTGGGAAAGGACCTGGAGAAACAAGCTCCTCTCACAATAGCTTCCAAAAAATAGGAACACCTAGGAATCAATCTAATGAAGGAAGTAAAACAGCTCTACATTGAAAACTATAGTACTCTGAAAAAGGAGATTGAAGGGGATATCAGAAAATGGGAAGACATCCCTTGTTCTTGGGTAGGAAGAACCAATATAGTGAAAATAGTCATACTCTCAAAACTGTTATATAGATTTAATACAATCCTGATCAAAATTCCAACAGCATGTTTCACAGATTTAGAGAAAACAATCCAAAAGTTCATTCAGAACCAGAAGTGACCTAAAATAGCAAAAGCAATTCTGGGCAACAAAGGCAAGGCAGGGGGTGGGTATCAGCATCCCTGACCTGAAATTATTCTACAAAGCTACTGTGAAACATGGTACTGGCAAAAGAACAGACATGATGATCAGTGGAAGAGATTAGAATATACAGAAACAGCTTCAGACATATTCAGCCATCTTATCTCTGACAAAGGAGTCAAACATCCTCACTGGAGGAAAGATAGCCTCTTTAATAAATGTTGCTAGAAAAACTGGGTTTCAACTTGCTGAACATTAAAACTAGACTCATACATTTCACTATCCACTAAACTAAAATTGAAATGGATCAAAGATCTAAATATTAAAACAGAAACACCAAATCTGCTGAAAGATAGGTTAGGTAGAACTCTTGAAGATATTTGTGTAGGAAAATATTTTATGAACAACACCTCTGTTGAACGGGAACTAATGCTAAGAATCAACAACTGGGATCTCATCCTATTAAAAAGCTTTTTGCACAGCAAGAGAAACCACCAACAGAGTGAAGAGACAACCCACAATGTGGGAAAAAATTTTTACCAGCTGTTCTCCAGACAAAAGACTACTATATAGAATATATAAAGAACAAAAAAAAATCAGACTCCCCCAACTTGAAGACCTGATCCAAAAATGAGCATTTGAAATGAATACTTGCAGGGCTGCAGGGGAGAAGGAACCCTTCTCCACTGTTGGTGGGAGTGTAGACTGGTACAACCACTCTGGATATCAGTGTGGTGAGTCCTCATAAAAGTAAAACTAGAGGTTTTATTTGACCCAGCTATTCCCCTTCGTGGTATCTTCCCAAAAGAATTAAAAGCATCATACCTCAGCAATATATGTACACCCATCTTTATAGTGGCACAGTTTGTAATATCTAAATCTTGGAAATAGCCCAAAGTCTTTCAGCTGGTGATTAGATAATGAAGATGTAGTTCTTTTATAAAATGGAGTACTACTCAGCCATATAGATAAATTAGAGTCATTTCTCGCTAGATGAATGCACCTTGAGACCATACTTTAAAGTGAAATAAATAGGACACACATGTGTAAAGACCAAATAGTTTCTCTGGTGTGAGAAACAAAATATAAATGAAGACTAAAATGTATAATAGCTATTGTGAAATAGGAAGAAAATATTCAAAGGGAGAGGGGAACTAAGGAGGGGATGAGGGGAAGGAAAGAAGGGAAAAATGAGAGAAGAAGAAAATAACGGAAACAGAGCTTCTGTAACTAGGAAGGGATGGAGAGATGGAAGGGAGAGCAGGGGACTGGGAAAAAATAAGAACCAAGATATATCATATACTGGTACAGATTTCCTAGGATGAATGGGATCATAATGTTCACGTAAATCATAGCAAGAAACTCAGTGAATTGAGAGAGAGAGAGAGAGACAGAGAGAGAGAGAGAGAGAGAGAGAGAGATTAAAATTGAAAAGCCAAGCTATGGAACTAGAAGATTAGGGTCCTAATAATGTTTTTCCAATCTAGTTGTAAGCATTTGGGCAAATTCTTAGACAACACGGAACCTCATTGTGTTATCTGCCAACTGTTAATAATCCTCTGGTCCCCATTCCTTCTCAGATGTTTTGAAAACTAAATGAAATAATATATGTCTCATGCTGTAAGTGCTGCAGACTGTAAAGTGTGCTGCCTTACGAAAAGTTAACCCTTTGTGACAGATTGTTCTGTGGCCAGTCTGGGCAGGTCCTCTCCAGTGACAGGGCCCTCAGCTTGCCAACCACCCCGGTAGGTTTGTTGAGTGTCATCACAGAAGAGCATTTCACAACGGGTCAGTGAGAGGCTTCGGCAGAATTAGACGGTAAGAGAAAATAGACTGGAGAGGATTTCAGCTTACAAGTCTGAAAGGGGCTCAGCTATGATGAAGAATATCAGTCTGGCTAGTGCATTAACAAAAGGATGGGACCATGTTTTATGGGCTTGCTGGGTGAACTAAGGTCTGGTGGATCACTACCTCAGTTCCAGTTTACAGTCCCTTCCAGGAGAAGCCCTTACTACCTGAGGGGGACAGTTTGGTCTCCATGAGAAAAATACATTTGCCTGGAGCCGTCTATGTTTTGTGGAGGCTCTGCTGGAACCCAGGGTGGGTGGAAAGCAATGTCTGGAGACTTCTGTGTGCTCATTTGAAACTGATGATCCTGTAAGACTCTTCTCTTCGTGTCCTCAGTCTTGAAGGGGGATGAGGAAGGTAAAGTCAACTGAGGTCTGATCAACCTTGTTTTGCTTATTGGCAGAGCGAAGCAAAGATCTGGCCAAAAGTTTTAAGGCAATAAATTGAGACAAAGCTTTGTTCTGCTTTTAGTTACCTGTTGGGCATATATAGGACCGAATGAAGAGTTCTTTTTTCTTTTAGAAAAAAACACTTTTAAATCCCTGAATACCTCAGAAGAAAACACAAATCATGCTTGTCCAAACTCTGTCCCTACAGCGCCTCTGACTGTGTCATTGTTACTAACCTGAGCTCCTGCATTGCAGTAGATCTGTCTCTGGGTCAGGAATTGGCCCTTAGATGTCTCAAGCCAGGTTCGTTATTTGCCAAGGCTGAGCATTGGCACCATATTTTGATTTCATGAGAGGTTTGTTTTGTTGTAGGTAGAAAATTCTGTTCCTTCCTAGATGCATGAACTTAGACAAGCCTCTCTGTGATTCAATTTCTAGCTGTAATGTGGGATGAAAAAGATTACTTCTCTCATGGGATTGTTTTAAGAGTTGAATAAAATAACACACTTAAAACATTTAGCACAGTAACGGGAAATATTAAAAAATGTTAGCTACTAATGCCGTTAAAATTCTGTGCTTCCATCTATTTCTTGTAATTTATATTTGGTACCTTGTATGATTTCTGCTTTGCTTTTTCCTTTTTTTGTTTTTAAGGAATATGTAGTTGCAATTTGAGCAAGGCCACCAGCAAATGGTGTTCTCAGCGAACTTTGCATCTGCCCTCCAAATCCAGGTTTCAAAAATCACAAACTACTTCTCCATTGTTTAACATGTAACCATTTGATTTATATTAAGGCTTAACTACATACATTTAAATTATATTTTGAAGGAAAATATTCTTTAGCAGGCAATGAGATAAAGAATTATGTGTGCAGTTAGCACTCTCGTTTCTTAGATTTAAGACATATCATTATCTTTCCATTTTCGTTATTTGCTGTCTTCTGAAATTGGTTACCATCTATTTGAGTTCTCCCTCTGGTGCCACAACCTTGTGATTCTTTAGCTGCCAGCATCAGCGTTCAGTATGGTTAATTGATGGCTCTCGGCTATCAAATCAAAGCCCTTTTCTTTCAGACTATAAAGAGAGACGCTCCGGATTTCTGTTGGGCTCCTGGCTCCTTCGCTCTGGGCTGACGGGGACAAAGGAACTTCATTTAGCCCATGACATTCTTGCTCTCTTGCTCACTCGGTGGGAGCAGGACATGCAGGTGTGCTTGCCCGAAGACTGGGTCTCTTCCATGTTCACTCTGCTCTGGGGCTTTCAAACACAGCCTAAGTGCCCACCTGAGGTAGGCAGGCCCCAGGCATCAGATAGAGGTCTGAAGCAGGTTATGTTTTAAAGTCACTGACAACCTCAAGTACAGTTACAGTGCCAATGCCTAAACTGTAGCTACCCATTATTTCCCATTTCTCAGCAAAAGTGAACCCAAATCAATTTCATTTTCACAGACCGGATTTTAAGTTCTATTCTTTCAAAAATCTATGAGTATTTCTTCTTGGAATTTATCCAATAAGATCAGGTTTTTCACAGTAGAAGAGACGTTGTCTCTTCTTTCAGTGTCATAGAAACTAATTCTCTGGAGACAAATTACTGGCTCAGGTTCATTGCTCCACTGAGAAAGATAAAAATTCTGGTGACACTAAAATTCACCAACTACCTAATACAACCAACATATTCTGATGTGAGTGTACATGGTACAACCACATTGGACAGCTATTTGGTGGTTTCTTACAAAATTAATATAGCATGTAATTCAATCATTTTACTCTTAAGTAGCCTAATATGTATCTCTACCCCAAACTGCCAAATTAATGGGCAGCTTATTCATAATGGCCTCAAACTGGAAACAAGAAAAGTGTCTGTCTGTCATAGACTAATGGATCCACAAATTGTGGCATATCTATAAAATAAATACAATTTAGCAATAAAAAGATACATTTCTGATCTACAGAACAACATAAACTAAACTCATATATGCTACGCTAGGTGAAAGAAATGTGATTTAAAGAGTGCACACTGTATTATTTTCAATGATTGCAAATTCTAGAACCATTAAAAATAATGCACAATGGGGCTGGGGATTTAGCTCAGCGGTTCTGCCGCCTGCCTCGCAAGTGCAAGGATCCGAGTTCGATCCCCAGTATCAAAAAAAAAAAAAAAATGCACAATGGAGATTTGAGGTTAGGGTACATGGGAGGGGATGTTGACAGTGAAAGATTATGAGAGAACTGTGTGGAATGATAGAAATGTTCCTTATATTAATTGAGGTGGTGTTTAAAAGCTGTGTACATGTATTAAAATATATAAAAATATATACAATCAATGTGCTTACTGCATGAAAATTATAGCTCAAATTGTTTTAAAAATGAAAGAAAGTCTGAAAGATGCCATAATCACAGAAGAATGAATTTTGAGCTAATAATGATAGTACTTATCATGGACTTTGTATCAGATGATAGATTAAGAGTCACAGGACTATGAAGCTCAGATTTTAGCCAGAGAGTAGAATCAATTTAAAGCACAAGCATGGAAGATAATCTATGACTGACTTCTCATTGCACCATGTCTAATAAAACACACAAAACTGGTTACCAAATTCTTAAAAGATGACACCCTAGCAATGTCCAAAAGCTATCGATCTCATCCTAAATAAAGCATATGTTATTGTTCACAGAGTAAGATACACTGCCCAAAGTAGCCTCCCTCACAGAAAGAGCATTTTGTTTCTTAGTAAATCAGCTTTGCTCTTATTAAAACATGAAAAATCTTTGTTATATGTGATTTAAATTATTTATCTTTGGTTAATTTGGGCAAGGGAATCTTGAACAATAGGTAAAAGTTAAGCTTAAACAAAGCAAATAACTCATTAGTGAGTTGCAGTATTTAAGAACAGCTTGGGGATTTAAAGCTCTAGGCTCAAATCCTAGGTATGCGGCTTACAAGTTAGGTGACCCAAGGCAAATTACTTAATTTCTCCAGGGTCAGTTTACACACTTGTAAAATAGAAACAAAACAGACACACAATTATGGGATTGGATAAGGATTAAATGAGCTGATACCAATGACCGTAAGCAGTAAAATTTGTGGCATACAGTAGGAGAGGCACTTTTTGTATGGTAATAATGGAGCTTTATTAACAACCAAAAATGGAAAGCAATAAAAATCTTTTCCAATTAGGGAAAGACTCATTAGGTTTCACATACACCAATAGCCCACACTTTCATGTAGCTTTTCCCTTTCTAAAACAAAGATCTGTCCTGACTATGTGGGAAGGAAAGATAAATTGAGAGCAAGGATCTTGGAAGGACATTTGCCTGATAATTCACTCACTGACAGACATCTTTTGACAGGCAAATCAGAGGCTAAAAGGAAACTTTCCTTCTGAAGCTTTTGATAAATAATGGTCCAGAGATCCTACAGGGATTTAATTTTTCTAGCAATATACAGTTTCCATATGTCTGAAATGAAGGTTTTCTCAAGTATGAAGATATAATCAAGATTATATAAATTATGGATAGGAAAATCTAATTTCCAGTAAACAGTTATCTGCAGGTACTTCTGGTGGTGTTTGTTTAAATCATGCCTTATGGAAATAATTTTTTTGTAGTAAGATGATATTAATTGATAACACTGGTTATCACTTTCAGTAAGAATATTTCCACTAAAAATTTAAGCAAGTAGGGAAGCACACAATATTCTGTTTGTTCAATTTAATTATA
Organism: Heterocephalus glaber; assembly: GCF_053883595.1. Taxonomy (NCBI): domain Eukaryota; kingdom Metazoa; phylum Chordata; class Mammalia; order Rodentia; family Bathyergidae; genus Heterocephalus; species Heterocephalus glaber. The sequence continues at coordinate 33,075,922 of NW_028258377.1, read as the reverse complement.
TGGCTGATAGGATGACAGTAAACTCATCCCTGGCCTCCAGCAATTTACTTGGTTTAAGTTCACTAACTGTAGGCCAAATATCCAGGGGAAAAGTGAACCACCACCTGGGTATTTGCAGGCTTGTACATGGGGGGAAGTATGGACAGAAGGGCAATTAATTAGTTATAGTTTATATAACTATATGATAACTAATATATAGTTTCCATATGTCTGAGATGAAAGTTTTCTGAAGTGTGAGGGCACAATCAAGACTGTGTTAACTATGGGTAGGACAATCTAATTTTCAGTGAACAGTTGTGTATATATATTAACTGTATATGTAATTAGAGTATAGCCAGCCTTGCTGGTTACATTAGGGGTCAGCAAACTTTCTGAAAGTGGCAGGCTGTTCATGTTTTCAGCTTTGCCACTTACTTGGTCACTTTTTCAGGTCACTCAGCTCTACTGTTTTTGTGAGAAAAGTACCACAGCCATTCATTAACAAGTGCACATGGCTGCATTCAAACAACACTTTATCCATGGACACTGAATTTCGTATCATTTTCATATGTCGCCAATTCGTTTGACTTTTTTCTCAGCTTTAAGGCTGTCCAAAAACACGTTAGTAGATTGAGCATCATTCTCAGAAGAAGGCGCACTTGTCCAAATGGTTTAGTTTGCCTTTTCTTGCAGAACACTTTGTGCCTTGATTTACACTTTTCAGCCGTGGTACTTATCTTTCAGGTATGGAAGTAGCAAGTATTTATGCTTTCCCCTGGAATTAATGCATTATTTGGATTGCCTCATTGACTTTCCCATCTCCACCCAAGAAGGTAGTACTATAACTAATCCCCATATTCAGGTGAAAAAACTAAAACACAGTCATACTAAATAGCTTGACTAATATTAGACATTTAGGGGTGCAGGGCTGAAATTTGAATTTGGTCTGGTGGTGACCAGAGCCCTTGCTCTTTTTGAAGGTGCAGGAGTGTGAGCGGATGATGCAGTGGGACTCTTCACTGCTCTAGGAAGCACAATTCACACGCTTTAGCAGACACGTTGGTTCACCTCCATGCACAAGGAAAGGTCATCTGCCTTTCCATTAGGCTTTTTTCATAAGATTCAGCAAGTCACTCAGGAAAGTTTCTGTCTAACCATAACACCAAGGGGAAGTTTGCCAGGGGTCCTTGGCAATTTGGATACTATAAAACCCTTCCCAAATGCATTCATTCTGTCAGGATGTGGCTATTGGGAAAGAATATTCCCATGTTCTCAGAGGGGAAATCTATAGCATTCAATGTGATCTTGTATGCAGGCAGCTCTCACTTGGGGTTAATTTTTCCTCCAGAGCTTTAAATTTGCAATAAGTACATGTAATTGGACTGAAGTGGCAGAAAGCTTATAAATCAGATCACATCATTCTCTGGCTTAAGTCCCTGCCATGCCTTTGTTCTACACTTAAAATAAAATCCAAGTTGCTTACAATGACCTGCCAGGTTCTACCTGGCTAACCCTTTGCGCACCTGTCTAATGTCATCTGTGCTGATCGCTCCCTTGGCTTTCTGCTCTCCAGTCACACCTGCCTTATTTTCTTTGCCCATACTGTCTGTGCCCACGCTGTCCTTTTACATATGCTATGCCCTATGCCTGGAATGCTTTCCTTCCAATCTTTACAGAGCTGATGCTTTCTCAACTTTCAGATCTTAGCTTCTACATCTGTTGCTCAGAACAATCTTTCTTAACTATATACCTATTTATTGGCATCTCCCGCCTCATCACCCCTAGTCCCTGCCTAATCTGGTTCTATTTTACTTTCTTTACAGTGTGTACCTGTATTTAAAATTGTCTCAGCAATGTCTGCATGTGTTTATTTGTTTGGCTGTCATTTTCCACTCATGTGGCAGACCCAAGACTGCAGTACCCTCATCTTGCCTTGCTCACCCTGCCCCCTAGGACCTATTGCAGGCCCTCAATACATTTTTACTGAATAAAGAATGATATCCTGGAAAATTAAAGTACCTTATTGTGATATTATTGTCTGGTTTTAGGTTTTGTTCAGGCCTTGGGCACAACAGACAGATGAGAAGGCTGTGAAGGTCTTCTTGGTCAGCAATTGTCAATTCAGATTTATTCTGCTTTCTTGTCCAAGCCTCAAATTCATTATTAATGTGCAACCAGTTGACAAGTTTCAGTTTTCTCAAATATATCTATGGCAAAAAAATTGGACAATGTATTGCACAATAAGCTATTGATTTATACACCCCCAGAAGACATACACATTATTCTGAATGCATAATTACATTGCAGACAGCACATTTTTCACCTGGGATATGGCATATTTAGATAAAAACCAAGTATGCTCAACTGGGTGCTGCATCTAAATCTGGGTATGGAGAATGCATATAAAATTAGCATTCTACTAAAAATGAGCAAAATATGGGATACAGCTATAAAGAGGCACCTGTATCAACTGCAACGTTGGAATGGCAGAAGCAGTGTTAGAGCTCTGGCTTCCTTCATGCAGCAAGGTGTTGAGGTGCTAGGCTTCGGTTGAGATTTTGGATGTGACATGACACAAAGTATTTGTTTATTGAGGACACATAGCGATCCATCAGTTAAAGGAAGATTCTGTTAAATCAGAAAGTGCTGGACTAATATCCTAGCTTTGACATTTGATAGCTGTGTAGCTTTGGTTAAATCCCACAACCTCTCTATGATTCAGTCTGCCCAACTACACAAAGAGGCGACCAACAGTATATACGTCATGGAATTAAATGATGTGACACACAGCAAGCATGCTCTCAGAGCCTGGGTGATGTTCAGTAGCATGGACCCCACACCCTCAGAGGAGCTAAGCTCACCTACTGTATCAATGAAAGAATATTCAAATGAAAATTAGGAGACCTGGGATCAAGCCCTCTTGGATCAAGGGTGGGTGTCATGTCATCTGTGAGGCTGCCCCCAAAATTTACTGGTTCATTTTCTGAAAACTGTCCACAGACAAGTATTTCCCGAGCATCTCTGCTTGTAAAACCACTTTTATAAGGTTGCCTAGTCCAGCGCCCTCTATCTGTAGAAAAGAGCAAAGTCACACTCTGCCTTGTACGGTGCAATTTATTTAAAAAACAAGATTTGTTCTAGCTCTCATGAAGATATAGTGGAGCTCGAAACAGGGAACAGACACACTGGAAATAGCTGTCATGCTAAGAGAACACAGGACAACAAATAACGATCAGCTTGGTGCACATTCTGTGTATAGTGAACATAGTTGGAGGCTAGTGAACACGATGGTGCCAGAAGAGTCAGGGAAGGGTACTCTTTTGCAGATAATAATGCTTAGGGATTACTAGGAATAGGATTAGGGTAGGATGTGGAGACAATAAAATATATTCTAGGAAAAGGAAACATTAGTAACAAAGTTTTGAAATGTATTTTGCTTGGAGAGTGACCCAAAATACAGCTTATGGCAAGTCTTGAGTAAAGTGAATGATAATAATAAATAACAATTTTCATTGGGGTAACATTCTATATCTGCTCTTATTGTGAGGAAAGCCAGGAGCTAAATAGCCACTGGGTATCCCACTAAGCATATCACTAGCATTGTGTCATGTAATTCTTTCAGCAACTGGATTCTTCAGGACTCTAGGTTGTTAGTGACAGACATTCAGTACAAACTAGTTTAAGCATAAAAGCAAATGGTATTTATTCTCATAACTGAAAAACTTAGGGGAGCTAACGAAGCTGACTTTGTGCCCAGCTGGTTGGAAGAACTCTGCTAATATCTTTAGGACTCTTTCTTTTTTCTCCCCCTTAGCCAATACTTTTCTATGAGGCAGAGAAATGGCTTTCTGCAGATCCAAATCCTCTTCTATGTAGAAGACCAGGTAGAAAGAAATAGTCTTCAAGGCAACTCCGGGAGAAAGGTTTCAGACAGGATTCTGGTGGTCCAACTTGGGTTGCATGCCCATTCCTGGGCCAGTCACTGAGGCCTTGGTGTGTGGTACCATGATTGGTCGGACCTAGTTACATGTCTACCACATGAATGAGTGCAAGTCGATTGCCTCATTTGGATCACATGGCATACTTCCTCTGTAGGAAAGCAGGAGTACTATTGGCATGGCAGCATGGAGAGACTGTCTAGGCAGGCAAAGCAGATGCAAGGATTGAGAGAACTGTAAGGACTCGTTCAAGTCTGAATGGATAGAGAAGTAATGGAACCAGGATCAGACCTAAGTCTCTGGCTGCAGAAACCACTCATTAACCATTATGTCTCCTCAAGGTTAAAGCCACCAGTGCTTACTTCTCAAGACTTTGGGTATCCCATTCCTAATTTTTTTAAGGAATGGAAAACAGATTTCATCAGATAGTAGCCTTAGGCCATTTTTTTTCACTTTCCTACCTGAATTATTTCCCTTTGGGAAATTGCTCAACATGCACCTCATCTCACAGTGGAGAAGCTTAAGATGGCAGATAGTCAGTTTTCCATCTATGACTACAGGAAGGGCACAGGATCATAGCTAAGCTATAATACACACTCACTCAGGCTTTAAGTAGGAGATAGTGAGGATGAACTGAGACCTGTGAGACTTCTGGTATGGCGTGTATCTAGATGTCCCCCCAGATCCTCATGTGAGGTGAGGTTTTTGGGAAGTGGCTGGATCTAAGGTGTGTGTTGCTGGAATTAAGGGTGAGATGCTGGGATTGAAGGTGCCTCACCCTGGGTGTGGGTGGCACCCCTCAAATGGTGGGTAGCCTGGAAGGGATAAAAGGGAGATGCAGAAGGATGCTTCTGCTTGCTGCTGCTGCTTGCTGCTTTGCTGTCTGCTGTCTGCCTGCCATGAACTGTTTCTCCTCTGTGATGCCCCTCTGCCATACCAACCTGCCTTGGAGCCAGCTGACTATGGACTGAAACCTCTACAAATTGAGCTGAAATAAACCTTTTGTCCTTTAGCTTTGGGTACCTGGTATTTTGTCTCAGCAAGAAGAAAAGTAAATAAGACAGATTTTAGTACCAGAGGACTGGGATTGTTGCTGTGACTACGCCTGATGTTGTATTTAGGGTCCTTTGGAACTGGTTTGTAGGAAGAGTTTGGAAATGTTTGGAGATTCTGCTGAAGAAACAGCCCTGGAATACTTTAAGCTTACTTGATGGGAGATTCTGGTGAGAGCTTAGAAGCCCAGAATGGTGATAGAAATGCAGCAGGTAAAGATGAGGCTCAGGAGACTTCTGTTGGCAAGACTGACTGCATTAGCTGTTGGACTCCAGACCATGTGTGTTATCCTTTGGCAGAAAATTTGTCTGCATTTTGTTCATGTCCAGAGACTTTGCCTGGACTTAGATTAAACACAGCAGACTAATCTTGTGGAAGAAATTTCAAGGCAGTCTAATGTTGATGTGGTGGCCTGGCTTTTGTTGGGGGCTTTTAGCCACATCTATGTTAAGAATCAAAAGCAAAGAGCTCAGCAGAAAGATTGAAATCATTTTGAGTTTGGCCAGAAAGGAAGCTCCAGTAAAGTTACCAACTGTAAAGATGGAGCAGTGGAGAATTTGGTTGCTTGGATGGAAGAAGACAATAGGAAAGGTGGCTGAGAACATCACAAGAACCTCCAGCCTTTACAGTCTCAAAATTGCAAAGGTGGAAGACTGCTTTGATAAGAGAGCCCCAGAATACCATGTTCCCAAATGGCATTGTTCCTTTGGATTGGGTTCATAGTACTCAGAAATCCAGGCACTCTACCCCTACAACCAAGAGAGAAGCCTGGCTGTTGCTCCGACTGGCAGCAGACCCTGGTGGCATCTGCATGGCACTGGTTTTAGGTGCATGCAGAACTTTGGGGTCTGGAAGGCTTCCATCTGGATTTCAGAAGAAGACCTGGGAAGCCAGGCAGTGTGCCCCTGAGAGGGCAGTTTGTGAAGCTGTGAGTGTGAATCCAAAGGTTCAGTGGAGACCCCGGAAGGTTGAGAAGTCAGGAATGTGGATCTTCTGAGGAAATCTGCAAGGATAGAGCAAAGCCAGCCCTAGGCAGAAGCTATGGGAGCTGCAACCACTGGCAGTGCCATAGGGGCAGAGCCACCCAAACCCTTTGGAGTCCACATCTTGCCACAGATTACACAGAATGCTCGACATGGAACTACAGGATTTAATGTGTGCCCTGCTGGATTTTGGACTTATTTTGGTCGTGTTCTTTTCTAGTCTTCTTCTTTTTTTTTTTTTTTGGTACCGGGGATTGAATTCGGGTCCTTGCGCTTGTGAGGCAGGCAGCAAAACCACCAAGCTAAATCCCCGGCCCTCCTTTCTATCCTTCTATTTGTACCTTTTGGACTGGGAATGTTTATCTCATGCCTTTGTATGTTGGAAGAGTTTAACTTTCTTTTCATTTGTACAGGTGGTTTGCAGGTAAGAGTTTGCCTTAAATCTCAGAGGAGACGTTGGGCTTGGACTTTTCAGGAATGCTAAAACTGGTAGGACTGTGGTAACTCTTGGAGATGGACTAAACACTGTTTGCATAAAGGGACGTACAGGAATCTTCTGGGGGAGAGGGGCAGAATGCCACGGTTTGTGTCTAGATGTACCTCAAAGCCTCATGCAGTTATAGGTGAGGCTTTTCGGAGGTGGCTGGATCTAGGCTGTGTGATGTTGGGATTAAGGTTTCCCTACCCTGGTGTGGGTGGTGCTACCCAAAAGGTGGGTAGCCTAGAAAAGATAAAAGGGAGATACAGAAGGCTTTTTCTGCTTATTACTGTGCTTGCTGCTTCACTGTCTCTGCCACACCTTGGAGCCAGCCAATTATGGACTGAAACCTCTACAAACTGAGCTGAAACCTTTTATCCTTTAACTTTGGGTGTCTGGTATTTTGTCTTAGCAATGGGAAAAGTAACTAAGACAACTCTCCTCTGGCAGTCAGTGTGGTTATAGCACAGTCATTGATGTGTTTGGAGCTCCAAGAATGGTTGCTAAGAGTGGACTCACTCTTCCAGGAGTGGCTATAGTAAAATCTGGCCCTCCTGAGGTCTGCCCATGGCAGCGAATGGATATTCACAGAACTGCTGTGTATATCTCAGTGCTGATCCTGATTAGGAGGCTGCTGAGTTTTTAATCCAGTGTTCTTTTTTTTTTTTTTTTAAAGATAATGGTTTTAATTGAATTAATGAGATGAAAAGATAGGGAGGCCCTGTTTGCTACTTACATGAAAGAAGATTTAAAAAAATAATCACTGCACAAAATACAAAGGGTGGGGTTATGCTGTGGCATTAAATTTGTCTCCATGTTTTCCTTGACTGTTCAAGAGCAACTTAAAGTTTCCATGGCAAATTTGTTTTCAAAATGCCGAATTGTGACACAATTGCTAGCTTCGCATTTCTGAATACCTTTAATAGTTTCTCTGTGTTGCAATTTGTAAGTTTCCTTGTCATGACACAGTCGATAGATGAAGAAACCCAGATGGTCGATGTTTTCAATTCGATCAGTAATAACCATGTGTTCATGAATCAGGTGTGACTGAGGCAAATAGGTTCCAGCCTTGATGTTAATGAGTAATTCCAACAGGTTTCTAGGAGGCATAACAGTGGAAGTATTCAGAGGAATCAAGTAGCACTTATCCAGGTCAAGATCTAAATAGGCAGTGAGTTTCTTGTTAAAAAGTCATGAACAATGTTGGCAGGATCACTGTGTGCAAATTCCTGGACAGGCACACTAATGAATTCAACCTCACCTTCTTTAAAGATCTTAATATTTTCTTTGATTGTCTGGTAGCGAGAAGCTGGGGCATCTGCAGAAGGCTCATTGATGTACTTTATTCCACAGTAGTACACATCATCTGGTTGAAGTGCAAAATATTTGTACAGGTATGCTCCTCCTAGAATGACTCCTGCAAGCATAAATGCTAGTCCAAAGCACATGCACCAACACCAGGCTCTTCTTTGGCCAACTGGTACCACATCATCTGGGTCACTGGGAAGGGAGTGCCAAAGCTGGCGGTGGTTTTTGCCTGTCACTGCTGGTCCTCAGGCGAAGTCCAGCATGGAACCCGACTGGCACAAGCAAGAGGACCTCGGCATAGCCATCTGGTGCTGCACTCTCAGGGCTCTGGGCCCACTACACGGATGCCACCGTGTCCCACAAACGCAGCTCCTCCTATCCAGTGTTCTTGATGACTCAGCAGCGACTCAATGTCTTTATAACAAACAGTTTTCTGTTTAAATCAACGCGAGCTGATTTCTGTTGCTGGCAACTTAGAATTCTGTCTGATTTACATCCAGAGAGAATGGCTTGGTGTCTTATCCTCTCCTCTGATATTAAAGAACTAGAACCATTTCCCTTCCCCCCACTACTAGGTATTGAACCCATGGTCTTCACACTTTACACTGAGCTATATCCCCAGCCCTGTTTTTACTTTATATTTTGAGGTGTGCTCTCACTAAGTAAGTTGTCCAGGCTGAGCTTGAATGTGTGATCCTCCTGCCTCAGACTCCCAGGGTGCTGGAATTATAAGTATATGCTACCATGCCCTGCTGGAACCTCCTTGATAGAATTAATAGAATTAATAACAGAACTGAAGAATGCATATTGTCTTCCTAGCTCCTCCTACCTTGCCTTTCTTCACTCTTGTTCTTCCACGATTTTCTAGTACTCTTGCTATCCTAAGAGAGAATTCTGTGCTGTGTGAGGGGCTGGAGCTCTCCTCTCATCTTTCCTCATCTCTTTCATTTCTCATGAGATCAGCTGCTTTGTCTGATTCCTTCCCTGGCTTCCCTCTTTTCTGGGAGGATCTATTTTTCTTACTTGCTCTCAATCCCTTCCTTCTAGCTTGTCTTTCAAAAAATTTAATTAAAAATAACTTTGAATCTGACTTCCCCAAGTTCAAATACAAACCCACAGCCCAGCAGGAACAGACCTGGCCTTGAACACTTTCATGAACTCAACCCTAAGCTCTTTATAAAGGACACGACTTGAGTCAGTGGCTGTCCCCTCTAGAGAATGTAAATGGTAAGCTTTTAGATAGAGGTTTGCTCCCAATAAATATGGAAGCTTTGGGGCCAAATCCTCTGGGAGAAACTTACAGATGCCCTGACCAACACTGTAATGGACTTGGCCTAAAACTGGCGTGTTTCGCTGCTGTTTCCTGAAAGAAACACACCACTCAGCTTTGGGGCACCGCTTCAGGCAGTGTAGACCTGGCAGAGAAGGGAAGGCAAAGCTGTTTGAAGAGGAGATTTTGAGTGTGTCTTTGCCTCCTCTTCACCGCTGAGTGTATCCCCCAAGCTTGGATGCTCTGAAAGCCAAGCTTAATTGGGACAAGTTAACATAATTTAATGCTTTTTTCTTTATTAAAAGAAGAAAGATGAAAAGTTATCTTTAAGATATTTAAAGAAATTATTCTTTGGGTATGCAGATTACTATCTCAGCTTCCACAATTCATTTCCTGAAATAAGATTAGCATTTCAATGTAATACTTGTTTTTTCTCACTCACTTCTCTTCTACTCTATTTTCTATGAATAAAAAGGGGTAAGAGAGGTGCAGAAAATAGAAAACTTAAACAGTAACCATATGATATTGAATGAAGAGAAGCATTCTCAGGTTCTTGCAAACAAGGCCTGAAGACTTTTTCTCCTTGCTATTAACAGTCGTATCAAAGACTCTATAGTCTTATAAGCAACAGAAGATGCAAAGCTGAAAGCCAGACAGCTGAAATGCCCTGAGCAACTACTGCACATAAGGCACAGTGGTATACGTCCTCAGACTGCAAATGGGAAGAAATCTGAACTCTGACTTAAAGGAATTCCCAGTGAAGAAGATAGACAGGAAGTAACTTTGGACTTGATTTCATAGTAATTTTAGTAATTCCCACTGACTGAGCACTCAGTTTATCCAAAGGACTGTTCTAAATAGTTCATATACATCATTTCTCTGCATACTGCCCAAAGCCCCAGAGTACTTCCTGTTGTGATCCATATCTTACAGCTAAGGGAAGTGAGCACCCCGCTCCCCAAGGTAAATCTCTTGCCCCAGGGCACATAGCTAGTACATGGAGTAGTCTGCATTCCATTCTTCTTGGGTAGAAATGAAGTCTGGTTCTGTCTGTGAAACTACTTGGTGCATGAAACTAGACTTAGCTCTGCAGATTAATGAAAGATGGCCAGTGTTCTCAGTGCTTTTGTTTTGGTGCAGAGGAATAAGCTAAAAATGCCAAAAGCTGTAGCACAGAGCATAGTGTCATAGAATTTTGCCAAGGAATTAGGTATGAGTCTTCAAAGAAAAGAAAGAAAACATCTGTTTGAGAAAATGACACCTAAGGTGTCGCAGATAGGAGGTTTGGTTCCTCAGACGCAGAGGAGGGTTTGGCAATGCCACAAATCTGCACCGATCTGTACCTAGAAATGCTTTTAAAGCAAGCCAGATTATAAAATGTTCACCACCCCTTTCCTGCCTACTGGGGTCACAGCAACGCTGCACAGTGTGCTGATTAAAACTGGGAGCCTGGAGGAGACGCTCAGGCGGGCGTGGAGGAGGAAGGGCTGCTCCAGTGCTGTGAAGGTGAGGTAATGACAGGTGGCTCATTCCCAGACAAAACAAACTCAGGCCTTTTCTTTTCACTCTCACTCCCCAAAATGATCCTGTAAATCTCACTTAGAGCAAATCTTCTCCTAGGGAACCCTGCTGCCACTTCTCTGCCTGGGCTTTCTCCCGTGTACCAAAGACTTTCTTAGCTGATAAGTTATTGGATATTTGACACAAGAGTAAGACATTTCCAGACCCGATGAGAGGTCACCTGCAGGTTCCTGTATCCCACCTCTGAATAATCCCCCATAATAATTCATCTTTCGAGTTTCAAAGCGACTGCAATCTTTGCATAAGAATCCACTTACAGACCTTCCAGAATTGGAAATGCAGTCACATAATTGTCCAGCTTCCTACCCAGTACCCCTCCAACATAATTCCATTCATCAAATATGTGAATATTTATTGCTGTTAAATACAATTAAAATTATTATAGCAAGAATTCCATCTGTATACCAAGGAATGAACAAGAACTTGGCTGCGGGTGGCCAGTATCTCCTTTCTTATTACCACTTGATGCATAATCAATAATAAGGCTCAGAATTGGGTATGGGATGCAGGTGTCAAAGTAGGATGCAGAGTCTGAAGCTTTGATGATGAGCTGACATGCTGACACAGAGTTCCTGATGTGGGTGACTCCAAGCATTTCTTGGAGTTAGATTTGGGTTTTTGTCACAATAGTTCCTACACAATTACTCTTTACTCAATCAAAGCATGTTATACAATTACTTCTCCAATGCCAAGGAGGGAGGTTGTAGTCCTGAGGAAGGTGAGATGAACTTGACTTTGGCTGCTGCAGTGTCATGAGACATTGCAAGAGGAAAGGAGTTAATGTTACCAAAGCACTAGAGAGACGTAAGGGGGGAAAAGGCACCCCTGCATTCTATCTTTTGCTTAGATGTTTCCACGGTAATGTTTTGGATGGAAAACCAGAGCCATTTCGGTAGATAGAGGGCTTGAAGAAAGTGCCAGCCCAGGTCATGGCCTTCAGCATGTGCCCCATGCATGTTTGGGGGACACTGTAGGTGTTTATAACAGGCCTTGAGAACTGCTACGGGCCCCTTTTGTTACTTAACGAAGCTAACAAGCTGTTAGCTGCCTCTGACGCAGATTTCCCCAGAGCTGCATAGGTTACCTTGTACTTGGATGAAGACACATGCTCAGAACCTGCTCAAGGAATTACCTCTGGTCCAACAAAAGAAGTAATAACTACATATATGCCTTTCACGCCCCCCTTTTCCCATTCGCCCCACATCCTTGGAAGGCTCTTCTGAATAAAGGACCCAGACCGCATTGGATTTTAATGGAATATTTCAACCAATCAACCATGAAATGGAATAGCAGCCAGTCAGTTTATTAAGGAACAAACCAAGCACAGATTCATCAAAGCCACTATTTTGCTTCCTAATTAGTACTCATAATCATTGTGCTGGATGTTTTTTCCTCCAAAATTCATCAAGGTCTGATTTAGTTGTCACAAAAAACTTGAATAGAAAATTAAAATTGGGAAGCATTCCAAGCATGCTGGCTAAAAGCAAGGATGACGAGGCTTACCTTGCTACTTAGGGGAGGCCAATCAGAGTTTCTGATCATTTTGGGTTAATTTTTTTGACAACTCCAAAGGTCTAGGTTTCCAAGTTATGTTTCCTGCTAATGAGGGCCTGGATCGGCTCTTTCCCTGTTACAGCTGTAGCACGCTGGCTGACAAGTACTAGCTAGCATCGTAGCTTCCTGTTCCAAGGAGCACCACTTTGGTAAGGGTTGCTGGTGAAATGACGTTGTCCTCAGTTGGATGGATCTACTTGACATGACTAACAGTGAGTGTTTGAATCATCACTGGAGATGACGAATAGAGAGCTAGGAACGGACACCTTGGGTTTTATCTTGAGGAAACAGAAAACTTACTTAGAAAGATGTGGTTTCTATCTCTAAATGTTCTCACAAAGGTTCATCCCCTCCTCTCCAACCCCAGTGGCTGTCTCTGGTCCCGGGTACTAAGATCTCCTGTGTCAGCTAGACTGCAGCTGCCTCCTAAGTCAGTTTATGCTGCCTGCCTGCTCTCCAATCAGCTTCATTCTGCAGCAAGGTGACCCTGTGCAGTCTAAATAGGATCATGTTTCTCTTATCCTTAAAGCTTCTCTGGCTCCTATTGTATCTAGAAAAAAGTTCAAATCCATATAACCTAAAAGGCCTTAAATTATATGTTCCCTGTGACTTTTTCCTTGTCACTGAAATATATTTTATCCATAAAGAATATTGAGATTAGCACGCAAATTTAAAAACAGAAATGTTTTACAATAGAAGAAATACTAATTATGTAGTCTGTGAACTATAATTCCTGTGACTAAAACTGTCAAATGTTGTAATGTAATGATTGTTGAGTGGTTCCCTGTAACTTATGTCTAACTTTATACCACTGCCCTGCCTTCCCTCTTTTACTGAACACTTAGGTACACATGCGCACACACACACACACACACACACACACACACACAGCACACACACACAATGTACAGCTTTAGCTGTGGACAGCTGGGGGGAAAGATTAGCAGGGGAAGCATGGAGGGCTCCCTTCCTTTGTCTCTAATGCTCTTCCCCACACTTTTTTCTCTTAAAACTTGGTTACAGAATTCGATTCCATTAGCCCTCATTGTCTAAGGGGGTTATGTTATAGCACTTCCAGTCAGTGCCTAAAACCACCATAGTACAAGAGCCTTTATGTATGAAGATTTTCCTATGCACACATACCTCTGAGAAAACTTAATGTCTAAATTAGGCATAGTAACAATACTAATAAAACAGGATAATTACAACAATGCACTGTCATAAAAGTTAGGTGAATGTGGACTCTCTCTTGTTCTCTGAAGATATCATATTGCACTGAACCCACCCTTCTTGCGACGACGTGAGATCATCCAGTGCCTGTAGAGGATGTAGAATGAAATGAATAACCTAACATTAAGGTGCAAGGTAATGGTTGCTTGAGCACAAGTACCACAGTACTGCAACAGTTGATTTGATAACCAAGTTGGCTGTTAAATGACTAAAAGATGGGTAGGATATACAGTATGGAAACACTGGAAAGAGGCATGATTCGGGTCTTGGGCTGGTGTGTGGCGTGGCCTAGCACAAGATTTCATTACCTTAGTCTGAATGGTATACAATTGAAAGCTGATGAATTATTTATTTCTGAGATTTTTCCATCTAACATTTTTTGGCTATTGTTGACTAAAACTATGGAGAGCAAAACCATGGTTAAGGAAGAGCAACTTTAGACATTCTTTGGGTTGTGAAGCACATTTTATGTTAATTTGGGAATTAGAATATTGACAATAACTTACATCTACTCTTTAGATTCTCCAGTATTCTTGCCTCCTGCTTTCCTCCATCCAAAACAAACTCTATTAGAATATTGTATTGATTTTTCCCCTCTACTTCAAACCTCCTCTAATTTCTATGTAACTCCCAAATAAATATTACTTAATTGTAGTTTATTTATAAAAATGTTATGCCATTCTAAAATCTTTTAGGAGTAATTTTTTCATTCAATACTTTATTAAAATGTACCTATCTGATTGTAAGTGGCTATATATCGTGCATTTTGACTGCCATGTAATATCCTGTTGGTTGAGTGATCCACACTGAGATATTGTTGTAGTGGACTCTTGGGCTGCTTCTCATTGTGAACATTCTTATGTAGGGTCTCTTCTGCAGAAGCCTTTCTCTTTGGTATATGTCCTAGGAAGGGAATTCTGCTGAGCTGTAAGATATGTGAATGTTAATTTCATAATACAGTGGTTATTGTCCAAAGTAACTATCAATTTTTTTTCCCAAACAATGTATGAGAGCTTTCATGGTTTTACTCTCTCCCCAGTGGCACAAGTCACAAGTTGAACGGTGCTGAGCATTTTTGATTTGTGCTATTGTAATGGTGTGGTATGGTACCTTATTGTGATATCGATTTGCATTTCTCTGATCACCAATAAGGATGATTTCTCTCCAGTCCTATGTACACTTCAGGTCTCAGCTTAAATGCATCCCTTCATACTGATCTTTAATTTTCTTTGTTCATTAATCCAAAGCAGGCTCTTAAGTTCTTTACTCTCGGGATCTGTGGCCAATTTTATTGCCATGAGGGCATTTCATCATTATTCGTTTCCCTCCAAAATGTCGCCTTACACTTTAGATTGCGATAAATGCCTGGTGAGGAAGTACCACGAAATGAGTGGCCAAATAATTTCAGAAATGGGAAAACTCTTCAGAAGTATTTAATCAAATCCCCTTCATTATTTCCAAGGTGATAGAACCCCAATTCAAATTGACTTCAGAAAAGAAGGAGCATCTGTGAGCCCATGAAATCAGCATTTGGGCCAGTATCCAGGTCTTGCTGATCACATCATTCCAAGGAAGTTATCAAGGCCCCATTTCTTATCTCATCACTCAGCTTTGCTTTCCTTTACCCGTCACTGTTCTCTCCTGTTGTGCATAGCTTCTTCTGTTCTGCCAAGTGAGGTGATACTGACAGTACCAACTTCATCCCCATCAATATTTTAATTCCACAAGACAGAGAAGTTCTCTCTCAATGTCAGTATAATAGTATGGGGAAATAATAATGGTATCATTTCTTGAAAATTTTCTTTGTCCTTCTGGCTGTATACACATTCTCATATTACATTATGCAATTTTTTTCATTGATTTTATTGGTACAGATTAAGTATACAGTATGCTGACATTCATTATTGGGAATTTGCACCTTTACAGAATCTCTCTTGGTTCTTATTTTTTTCCCTATTCCCCTGCCCTCCCTTCAACCCCTCCACCCCTCCCTATTTACAAAACCTTAGTTTCCATTTTTTCCTTTTCTCATATTTATTCTTCTCTTTCCTTTCCTTTCCCCTACCCCTCTCACGTCCCCTTCCCCTTTGCCCTTTTTCTCCCTCTTTCACATTATCTATTATACCTTTTGATTCTTATTTACACTTTCAGTTTCTCACACCAGAGAAACTATTCAGTATTTACAGATGTGTGTCCTATTTATTTCACTTAAGAGAATGGCCTCAATGTGTTAAGTTATGCAGTTTTATGAAGAAGGTGCTATAATGATCTCCACCTTGAAAACCAAGATTTAAACAGGTGATGAAAGACATCCCACAAGTCTCAGCGGCTCTGCTAGGGTCACTGGCCCTGAACTCCCCACAGGGCAGGCAGTGGGCACTGTGAATGGGTCAGCCTCTGGCTCCTGTGCACCCGAGGCCAAGGATCAAAAACCACTGCTTCTCACCACACTCTCATTTGACAGACAAGGAAATGGAGCCTGTGTTTTTTCCACAGTTAAGAGCCATGGGATGTTACAGTAAAGTCGCAAAGCTGGACACCACTGGCTTTCTCCTCTGGACCAAGCTGCCTTGCAAAAGAGCAGAGCACTGTGTTTCCAAAAGACAAATAGAGAAAATCCTCCCTGCCCCCAGGCTCCCGCTGTAAACCCTCAGTCCATGCCCTTGAGTGTGAAGGTCTCAATTAAAGTGAAGTATTCCAACACACAGTCTGAAGGGCTTTTTCCCAGCCCCTGCCCTGAAGTGGCTGGGAAAGCATTGCTGCTTTCCCCCTGCTTCCATGGTGACCACGCCAGAGGGCTGACCACCGAGTGCTCATGCTGGAGAGGTGAGTGACTTGGACCCTGTCTGCCTGAGCAGATTCTTGAGACATCACTGTTCTTGCTATTTACCGTTTTAGATGGCTCTGAGCTTCCCAGCATCACTGAATTTCCATAAAAAAGAATAATCCTCCCCCAGCTTGTCAGAAGCCTTGTTTGAAGTCAGCATTAAATGTGACCTGGTGTATGCATAAGAATTTCCCTTTGATACACGTGGTATTTGATAAAGACCCTGATTCACTTCATTCCCCCCTCCCCTTTCTACATCATCCCCCTCCTCCCACCTCCACATTTATTTTACTTGCTACTTAAGCCAACCTTGGTGATTGGGACAGGTGATGCAGGCAGGTTCTACTGCCCCTTTTCTATGTTGTGTCCAGGAATCCTGAGGCACAAATATTTCCCCCATAATTGAGTTCTACAGAGTCCTACAAATTCCCTTTCATCGAAGAACCTTTTTCCAACTTGCCTTTGGGCTGAGAGAATCCTGTCCTGGGAGGAGCAAGGAATATTTGTGTGTAGTAAAGTGAAAAGGAAGACCCAAGGCTCTGATTTCTAATGCTGGTGTTGGCACTGCTGTCTCGCTGTTGGGACTCTCGGAGCTTCTGAATTTCATCTGTACAGTAGAGACCCTGTCCCTTAGAGCAGAATGGATGTAATAGGCAAGTATCAAGGCCCTGCACACAGAAACGCAGGTTTGTGGGCCGGGGATTTAGCTCAGTGGCACTGCTCCTGCCTTGCAAGTGCAAGGTCCTGAGTTTGATCCCTGGTACTGCAAAAAAAAAAAAAAAAAAGAAACAATAGGTTTGTAAGTTTTATGTGTCAGACTGAAGAAATGCATCATAACATGTCGTACTCTTCTTGGCTTGAGCTAAGGAATATTTTCCAAAGGAAAACAACTTGGAAGTATTTTGGTTTACAGTCTGTGTTCTGTGCTTTTCTTTCTAACTGTGTATATTACATTGTTATACTATGGTTCGAGGGTAAGTATTCCTTCAAAATTCACATGTTTGAAATTAAGAGGTGGAGCCTCTGGAAGACAATGAGGCCATAAGGGCTCTGTCCTCATGCACAGGACTAATGAATTTCTAAAATGATTTCTGAGACCTACCTGGTCTTTCCATCCCTTCCACTATGTGGGGACACAGTGTGGTTCCTGTCTTCAGCGGAGGACCTAGTGACAAGGTGCCGCGTTGGAAGCAGAGAGCAGCCCTTGTCAGACCCTCGGCCCTTCCATCTCTCTTGATGCTTGGGGACAACTACACAGTGCCATCTATGAGCAGGGGGCCCACATCAGGCACTGACCCTGCTAGAGCTTTGATTCTGGACCTCAGTCTCCAGACTGAGAAGTAAATCCGGACGACTTATAAATTACCAGTCTCCAGTATGTTGTAGCAACACAAATAAATTCAAACATGTTATATTCCTCCAAGAGAAAGGCTTTTTAAAACATCAGTTGCCTCAGATGCTAATATTAGTTATCATTTTAAAATAAGGCATTATTAAGCTGCACTGTGAGCATTTAGAATTGGCCTCCTTTCTTCTTTAATGCAGTTCTTCGTGAAAACAGTCAGTGGAAAGATTTATGGCTGAGGGTATCTCATGGGAAGATTCACTCTCAAAGTTCAGGGTTGGGCAGATGCTGACAAACTCACATTACTGATTTTGAGAAAGAATTCTGCTTGTTTTAAAGGAGTTTTCCACATGAATAAAGCTGTATTCCACACAGGGCAACAACATTATTCTAAACTGCAGCTTTATTTTATATAGTAGCATTCACAGGAGAGCCTGCCCCTTGCCAGTTTGCTGGGCTATGGTAAACTAGACTTCCATTCATCCAACATTAAATACTTATTAAATACTTCCCGAGTACTTCCTGTGTGCCAGGCCTCATGTTGGACATGGAACAAGATTTTGTCCCTGTTCATTTGGAGATTTGATAGGGTTAATAATGGGCCCCCAAGGAAGTTTGCATCCTAATCTCTGAAATTTCCTAATGTGTCACAGAACAAAAGGGATTTTACAGACATGACTAAATTAAGGATCTTGGGGCATGAGATGGTCTTGTATTACCCAGTAGATCCAATGTAGCATACAAATCCTTATTAGACAGAAGAAGGAGTCATTAGGGAACTGGAAGCAATAGATTGGAATGACTGGAGTAAGAGATCACGAACCATGAAATGCAGGTGGCTTCTAGAAGTTGAAAGAGGTAAGGAAATAAATTCTTCTAGGAACTCTCCATTGTGAACACAGTCACATAGACATCCTGATTTTACCTCCAGAGCTGTAAAAGAATGACTCTGTGTTGTTTTAAGCCCCTAAATTTGTGGCAATCTGTTATAGCAGGACTATGAAACAAATACAGATGCTTATATTCCAAATGGGAGCAACAGATTATAAGATTAACACATCAGTATTTCTTGCCAGGGAAGCTATTGCCATTTTAGGGGGATGACTTCCCTTATGCAAATACATCCAGGCTTCAGAGGTCATCTAGCATATTTTAGTGCATCCACTCAATGCCAGGGTGGCCCTTAGTCATCATGTCAATCAAAACTTTCTCCACACTTTACCAAGTGTTCCCCTCTGGTGGCGATACTGTCCTGGCCGAGAGACACTGATTTGGATTCGGCAAAGGTATAAGAAAGCATTGAAAATGGAGTGACACAGCCCAGAGAGACTGAAGTTCTAGGGCTACTATGCACTGTGTGTCCAGGAAGGAAGGGCCCGCCCCTCCAGGGAGGCAAGATCGGAGTTGAGGTCAGTTGGTGGAAAGGAAGCAGGTATGTGGAAATCTGTGGACCAGTGTTACAGATGCAGGAAAATGTCTGTGTATGTAGAAGTCCTGAGGGAAAAACATATGTTTTGTGTTAGACGAATGGCTATAAGGAAGGGCAGATTGCCAGAAGCAGGGATAGTGGGAGGAAAATGAGGCTGGGGAGGAGGCAGTGTTCCATGTAGGGTTGTCATGGTAAGGAGTATGGATTTCACTCCAAGAGACAAACTAGGATAATAAGAAGAGCTAGAAAACAATGAGCTTTGAGAAGCTGGGAAAGATGGGGTGTGTTTCAGAAAGGATCAGAAGAGTTAGTATGTATTAGTGCAGTGATCTCATAGAGCAAAGCACATTATTTCCATTTTTTTGTTGAGTATTTTGCTTTTATGCAAACATTACAATAGATTGCATGCCAAGTTAAACTCAAGGAAAAAGGGGGAGTAGATGAAAGATGAAAAGAAAACGTAAAAAGAAAAGAAAGGGTATAGTACTTTTCTATTGTATTATTTTAAGATTAATTTATGGTGTTTCCGAAGATTTTCTTATATTGCCATTTACAAAGTGTGTTTTGCCTCTCTTTTCTCAGCGTAGTTCCTCCAATCCTTGTACAGTAGGTAATGGTCATCTCCGTTACCCAAAGAAGGAACTCCTGACCACAAGAGAAACCCCCCCCCCCCCAGTCCAGCTGATGGATGTGGATATGAAGCCTGATCTTCTGAATGTAACCTCAGGGCTATTTGCAGGAGTCACCTTTGTGAAAGGGTAGAGAGTTGGAAACTTTCTCACTCAAGATCTTTACCTTTTAAGTTAAAGATGTGTTTCCATCAATTCTTTACCCTTTCAAAAACACTTTCTCATTTCACATATATTTGATCCTTCAGATCACCCTCAAAGGGGACAGCACCCCTTTTATGGATACAGAAACCAAGGTTCAGGGCTTGTGTGAGGTCCCAGGCAGCAAAGCTTTGACTCTGAGTCAAATGTTCTTTCCGATGTGTCACACCACCTCATAAAGCTTTTTATTCTGCGATTTCCTATCCATCTACCCTTGTTTTACTGAAATCTTATATCCAGTTTAGTATAGGCCTTGCTGCTGACACTTGTGCTTTTAAGTAGTTAATTTTCTCGACAATGACTCAAACTTTAGGTGCATCTAAGGGAGCACATTTTTTATTACATTAATCATGTCTTCCATGTTGGTATGAGGTAGATTGTATGGCCCATTTGATAGGGCAGTAATGTGCTCCTTTAGCTGCATTAATTCTGCATAATTTGTAATTGTACATTATGTTGTTTAATTCATAGAAAATTAAAATAAAACCAAACTCCTGGGAGCCACACCTAGCAAACCATGCTTTTCCCATTTGAAGACATCCCTGGTCATGTAAAATAAGTCTACAAATTCGGGTCAGCTGTCACTTCACTTCACTGGCCCCAAGAGGCACAGTCAGCCAAGATCTACAAAATACAATCATCTTCTTTAACTCTCCCCCAAATGTGAATTCTGCCGGTTTCTTCTGCCTCATTTCCCCTCAAGCCTAGGTTGCTGTAAAAGATATTAATGAACATCTGTCTCATATTCTGCAGCTTAGTCACTTCATGGGATGTACCAGGCATTGCCCCCATTTTATGGATGAGCACGCTGAGGGAAGGAAATTAAACCAGGTCACCTGAGCGGTTGGAACTCTGGCCAGATCACTGCAGTCCTTGAGGGAGGTCCTTTCGCTCCAGGGGTTGGACTTGCTCTGCTACTCTGCTGCTGGAGCTCCCACGCTTCTCTCAAGAGCACTGGGAATGTTTTGGCCTAATGTGAAGGAGGTCCCCAAAGTCTGACTCAGCTCAGTTTGTCATTCTGAGTCTTGCTGCATGCAGAGGACTCAGGATGAGCAAATAGAGGATGAGACGGGGGCTGATATGACACAGAACCAAGGAGGAGAAGAAGCTGGAGTCTAGAGCAAAGTGAGCAGATAACCATGTGGTTGTGTGATGTTATGTGAGCATGGTAGGCTCAGCGTTGGGGATGTACGTGCTGTGTGGTTGGGTTATCATCACCCCAATACACAGATGAGACAGGCCAGGCTTCGAGAGAGTTAGACCCACTCAGAGTTAGACAGCAACCTGGCAAGCTGGGGTTCAAGTTCTAATCTCACTCCAAGCTCTAATCTCACTCTGAGCCTGTTTTCTGTTATCCTATTACAGTCACTGAGGAGGTAATGGAGGCTGTAACCTTTTCCCTGGCTCCCTGCTCTCCCCGGGGGCTTCGTCTTAGCTTCTCATCCCCCTTTCCAAGCTCTCAGTGGTTACAAGGACAGACAGTGATGTCTGCTTTGTCTCTGGAGGTGATTATTCATACAGTGAAGGAGTCGAAACTGGTTCTGGGCTTCAAACTGTGTCATGATACTGGGAAGGAGACTTATTGAGCTAAGAACCTACCCCAGGTTCTAGGGCCACAGCACCTCCAGGTTTCCTTGGACCATTGGTCACCTGTTAATAAACACATCAACTTACTTTGCTTTCTTGGGCACAAAGGGAAAATAGATATAAATGCAGACAGATTTATTACAGTCCAATTTAATAAAAATGTCAACAAATAAAAGCACATGTAGCTGGGAAATAAATATCCGTGATGAGGAAAGTTGACAGTGGAGTGGGTTGTAAGAAATTAACATTAAATAGTTCGGGTTGACAGTGACTATAAAATAAAATTGTTCCTTGGAGACATCTTTAAACAATTTAGCAAATGTGTGCTTTGAACATGAGAGGAGGCAAATGAATGCAGGTGGCTGAGGTGGGACAGGACCCTGTGGAGCTCCGGGGAGTGAGAGTGATTTTCATGTGGGTTCTGCCCCATACATCTGCAAAATAACATTTAGCACAAACCAAAAACAATGATCTGAGGATGTTTTCCCTGAATTCAATGTGCTTCACACGCCAAATGGAGCGCTCATACAAATTCTCATCAAAAATAAATAAACACAAATTTTTTTCCTAACACAACCTGCCTTATAGTCACCTGGCAGAGCAAAACGAGAATAGCATACCATGTTTGGAAGACCTCGATTTATCTCCTGCTATTGCAATTTGTTAGCTATGTGACCTTGGGGACATTTCCAAACCTTTCTGGTCCTCAACTATAGACAAAAAATAAGCTGTAGGGAATAAGGTTGTTGTGTGTCCCAAGCACCTACTACAAAGCCTGCTGTGATGAAGAAACTAAAATTTCACAAATACTTGAGTATTTGTGTCCGCAGCATATAATTTGGATCCTGCTTGTAAGTTAAAGATTTATGTTCATCAATTCCTTGGGATATAAAAATGAATGGTTCCTTCCATCAAGAAGCTTACATTACAGCATAGATAAATGTAACAGAAGATCAATGGGATGAATAGGTAAACAGTGTGGTATGCTAGGTCAAGAAAAAATGGAGAGGAAGGTATATGGGAAAGGTACAATTTTAGAGAGAAATAGCATGGAAACCTCCACTGCTAGATGACATTTTTGCAGAGCTGCTGGATTTAGGAAGTGAAAGTAATGGATGCTCATTTAAATTTGAATTTCAGATAAATAAATGGTAAAATAAGTCCCCAAATTTAATATCCTCAGTTGTATATCCCATGTCACTATCTGAAATTCAAATTTCAATGGCTATCTTTTATTTTACCTGGCAATCCTACAGTTTGAGCCAGGACCAGAGGAAGTTCTTGTGTATACCTATGGGAAGACAGCTAAGCTCAGGGACCAGAGTCCATGGGAAAGCTCAGGGCCAGCTTGTGGGTCACCAAGGGGAGTGACCCAGATGGAGCAGAGTGAGCTAGGGAGGGACAGTGTCACGGGATTGGAGGACAGAGGGACATGGGAGGCTGATCACATCTGACCTTCTAAACACTTTGGCTTTGACTCTGAGTGACATGGGGAGACCCTGCAGAGTTTGTGCAAAGAAGTAACATACTTGGACATATTCTGGCTGCTGGCCCAGAGTTGACTCTGGAGGGGAGAAATTTCTGAAGTCCTATAGGCAAGAGGCAAGGTGCTAGCTATGGCAGGAAAAGTAAGTGGATCCAGAATATTACCAAAGTAGAGCCCATGGTGAAGAGTCATGGAAAACTGAGAATCAGAGATGATTGCAAGACTCATGGCTTGAGCAGCTGAAGAAGTGAGCTTGGGTGATGGGGAACTCTGGGATGGGGGGTGGAGGAGGAGCTCGATCTAGTTCCATGTTTGGGCACATTAGATTTGAGACATCCTAATAGAGATGCTTAAAGGTACTGGAATGTGAGTCCAGAGTGGAGAAGAGACGTCTGGGAAGGGGAAGTAAATCTGGGAACATTTTGACAGTTGGGTGTCATGAGACTATATCATCAAGGCACTAGCGGAGTAAGAGAAAAGACAAACTGAAAACACTGCCTTGCAACACATATCTTATTAAACTGCAATAAAATTCTCCACACAATACCTTTTCCCTTCTCCTTCCCCGCCCTGGGCTCTAGGCTCTTGGGATAAACTGATAATTCATGTTCTAAACAATGGTAGGGAAGAGAGCGACCATTTGTCATTGGCTGTTAGCATAAAAACACAGGGGTTGGCTTTTACTTTTTCTGTTGGGAGGATTCTGGGTAACCACATCCAACAGCATAGGAGTCTGCAGCCCCCATCCTCTGCGTGAAGGACCGTGAAGTGCCTTTCGCTGGAGGAGACGCCTGGCCCTCCAATTGTAACAGGGCCCTCAGCCTTGAAGCTGGAGCTGAGGTCCCCCAGAGTTATGTCCTTGGTGTTTGTTCAGAAATCTTCCTGAGGCCAGGCAGCTCAACTCTTTTGATCTATTTAAAAATCTTTTGGAATGCTTTTAAATTTACAGAAAAGTTGCAAATGTAGTACTGGAAGTTTCTGTATACACCTCACCCAGGTTCCCTAATTTCAGCATCTTACATTGATTGCTGTGGCATTTGTCAAAATGAAGAAACCTACATTGTGATGTAACTTTAATCGCAGATGGTTTCCTACTTTACCACCCCCCGTCACGTTCTTCACCTTTCCAGATGGAACTCAGGGTGTGACATTGTGTCCGAGCCTCCCACCTCCCCAGCCTCATCCTCTCTAGGACAGTTTCTCTGGCTTCCCTCTTTTTACTTGGTCTTGGTAGTTTTGAAGAAAATCAGTCAGTTTTACATTTTATCAAGTGGCCCTCATTATGTGTTGATCTCATGCTTTCCTCACGTTTAGATTGAGGTGCTATTTGGGGGGAAGAATGCCACCCCGAGATTAAATGCCTTTCTGATCATGCTACATCGGGGGTGCAAGATACCCGCAGAGTCCACGCTGGAGAATTTAACCTTGATGGTTTGGTGAAGGTAGTATCTACCAGGTTCCTTTAGGGTGAAGTCACTGTTTTCCCCCTTTCTATATTCTTTTCTTCAGATGTAAGTCCCCTAGTCCTGCCCACACCCAAAGATGGCAAGAGGTCAAGCTCTGCTTCCTACAGCTTTATAATAATAGGATAATAATATCAAAATAATAATATCTTTATTATTTGGAATTCTTTGGTAAGGAAGTTTGTGTGTGTGTGTGTGTGTGTCTGTGTGTGTGTGTGTGTGTGTGTGAGAGAGAGAGAGAGAGAGAGAGAGAGAGAGAGAGAGGGAGAGAGGGAGAGAGGGTACAATGGAATGAACCCAGGGCCTTTGTGCTGAGCTCCATGCCCAGCCCTTTTTTATTTTCTATTTTAATTTTGAGGTAGTGTCTTTCTAAATTGCTGAATTCTCCAGGCTGTGTGAAACTTGCAATCCTTCTGCCTCAGTCTACCAGAGTTGAAATGAAGGTTTTTTTCCCCCTAATTTATTCAACCATTTATTCAATCAATCATTTATTTATCTGAGTTGAAGTTAATGGCGACTCATGTGCACTTATTTTATACTTTGGGTTAAAATCCAGTACCAGAACATTTGTTTGTTGGCTCGATTTCCCCTGGCTTTGGTCCTTAGTAGCTCTGTCGGGCTGGGTCTTCTGTGTGTTTGAGACGCCTCCAATCGTTTGTCCTTTTAGCCCATCCTTAATTTCAGGCATTGCGATATGCTTGTGCTTTCCATGTTCATGACAAGAATCCACCACTTCTCCAATGATTCCTGCCTCCTTTTGTTGGAAAATATTAGGAGTCACAAGATCTGGATAATGGGTATCCAAAGACATATAGGATTGGATTAAAGATACTCCCCCAGTACACCTGGTGAATGACCAGCAGCAATCGTGTATTATCCAGGGGATGCCAGCAGAGGTCACCAAGTGACTGGGCTGGGGTGTGACAGGATTGACAAATTGGAGTTTAGGATAGCCTCACATCCTTCAAGTTGGAGAAGCAGGCACAGTCACATAGATGTAGCTTAGTTTGGGAAGCAGTAATAAATTTCTCTTCTTTCCTCCCTACCTCAAAATATCCCTTTCTATCTACAAGGTGCCTGAAACTTCTACATTGAAGTCTTTTAAGACGGTTTCCAATTGAAATCATGCTTCATTTCATTGACAGTTGTCTTTTATCCCTATTTAAATTTTAGATATGTAACTGGCCTTTACTGGTGTCAAATTTGGTCATTGTGCAGTCGAACTTGATTGGCCGATTCCTTATTCATTCATCAGACTTGCAGTGCATTTGGCAGAATTGGACCTTAGCTTTCTTCTAGAGGTAAGGCTTTTCCTACAGGTCACCAGGAACCTCTGGATGTTTTTCACATGATCTGCAATGTGCTCTGAAGGGCAATAATCTTGGGCTCCTAATGATGTTCCTGCTGGTAGCAGAGTCACCCAGGGGACAGGGACCTGAGGCAGGAGCCCTTTGCAGGAAGGATTTCCCAGGATGAGCAGGGCTCAAAGCTACACTTGGCAAATGAGATTCTTTGCCTGCCAAAGTCTCTGACCATCACCCCCCAGGGAGCTTAGAGAGTAATTAGGAGTAACTCTTTTAGGAAGACTGAGTTTTATTTTTTAAGAGCCTTGTCATTTATGCAGTGCTGAATTTAGTGACTGTCACGCGCTGATTTTCCAGCAGTGAGATTGGGTTTGCTGACTCATCTTCATGGCCTCACTTGGGGCTTCTTGAAATTAATAGGAGGAAGCTTTGAGAGACCTGCCAGTGGTCAGAATGTTCTATTACTGTCACCACCACTGATGCCATTAATAACTACAGCAAATACTGTAGAGCTGCTGCTACGTGCACGGGCGTGTGCACACACACACACACACACACTCACTGATTTCTCACAAGCACCATATGAAGTTGGTGCCACTTTTATCTCTGTTTTACAGGTAGGAAAGCTGAGGCACAGAAAGGCAATATACCTTGTCTCACAGTTATGAAGTGAAAAAGATGAGATTTAAACGCAGGCCGGCTAATCTCAGATTTCCTGGTTCCTAACTAAGTTCCGTGCTGCTGATTTGATTGTCTCCTTCTCCTCCACCCTCTTCGAGGTAAGATCCCAAATCATCACCTCCCCTCATCCTGAGCCTTTGTCTCCAGAATCCTACAATCTAAGACACTCCACAAGCCATGTCCTGCTCTCCTGCCCTCTTTGGTATCTTTTGTATTTCGTCTTCTCTCTCCCCAGTTTTCACTGGTTTAATGATAATTGACCCTAGAAAATGATATTTTGACCTGATATGATTAAATTCTTCTGTGTGAGAGGGTGTATACACATTTTAAAATAGGACTATACCATAACTCAAAGAAAATGGTAGTACAGGCATCAATAAAAGATAAGTGAAAAGTGGGCCGGGGATTTAGCTCAGTGGTTCCGCCACTTGCCTTGCAAGCGCAAGGACCTGAGTTCGGTCCCCAATACCAAAAAAAAAAAAAAAAAAAAAAAAAAAGTAATAAAGAATGAAGACAGCAGTTTTTCTTGGCATAATGTAAGTGCTCAAAAAATACAGCAGATAGCATTTACTGAGTGATTACTTTGTGTCTCCTATTGTGCTAAATGTTTTGCATAGATAGTTCCAATTTTCACAGTAAACCTAGAAGGGCAACACTATTCTGTTTCCTTGTAGACACTCAGGGTTGATGAATAGTTTGTCCAAGATCACAAGACTGGCGTAGCTGGAATTTGTTTGGTAACGGGGAATCTGCAAAAGCCTTCTTTCTTTTTTACCCCTTGATACTGGGGTTAGAACCCATAGCCTTTGCACTAAGCTACATCTTCCACTCTTTTTTATTTTGAGACGGGATCTCGCCAAGTTATTAAGTTGTCCAGACTGGGACTGAGTTTGTGATTCTCCCGCCTCAGCCTCCCAGAATGCTGGGAGAACAGATGTGCACCACATCTGTCAGTGCCTGGCAAGGTCTTGAGCTCCACTCTTGAGCTCAGTGCAGAATTGGCCACAGTGCTCATCAAGTGACCACAGGTACAGGCCAATTTTATACAGCTCAGTCCTCCTGCACAAGTCCCCCTACAGAAGGAATCCTTGTGATTTTGCTTCTTATCTATGATAGATCAATATTTCTATAAAACATAGTAACAACAACGAGTCACATGATCATGTGCCAAGAGATGATGTAAGTCTCTGAATGCTTTCTCTCAATTTCTGCACTTACCACAGGGCTTGGTAACCGACAGTTCATGGACTAGTCCCAGTCTGTAGAGAGTATTCTGAATAGTGTTAGTCTAATAGTGTCCTTGTCAGTCATGTGATTCTTTAAATGCATGTCTCAATACAACTGAATTTTTATTTCTTTGTAACATGTGTCTTGGATTCTTTGCTCTATTGGTCATTAAAACCACAGTGGCAGGCCAAAATCCAGACAAATCTGCATTTGATTCTAACCCTACCTGTCCTGCCTGTGTGAGCTGGAGTAACTTAACTTCTCTGAGCCTCTGTTTTAGCATCAATGAGAAGGGGTCAATAATGTTTACCTGGATGATGAATTGTGAGAATTCAGTGGTACAAGGATGTGTGGAATGTAGTGAGTAGTCGATTAATTCTACCCCCTAGCTCCTCCATTCTACCCCGCACCAAATCTGACCATGGCCATGGCGAGATGAAAATCAACTGATATGCATGCTGGGGACTGGAAGACCTCTATAAATTATTAACAAATGTTCTAATGACAGATCAACTAGTGCCTCAGTACTCCCGATTATGGGGAAATTGTGTTTATCCACCATCCCCACTGGGGGCAGGGATGGGGCAGCTGGTACACTTGAAAGGAATTCTCTTTGAGCAGCAGTTTTCCATCTGGCAAAGCAATTCATTAGGCTTGGGGAGGGCAGGCTTCCTCTGACCCTTCCGCCTCTCTGGAGCCTGCTGCCCCCGGCTCACCCAGGGAGGACACAGGCTCCAAGCAGCTGCATAGTGGGTGGAGATTGATGTCAAAATATTAATTTAGTGTCAGCACTGCTGATGTAGCTACACGGGCACCCTTTTAACCCTTGGAGGTCTTCTCAGTTCTTAGCCTGCAGGTGGAAGAGAAGAGCGTGTCATGCCTGGAGGAAGAGATTGCAGATGCCTCTGAGGGCCAAGAAGTTCATGCAGATTGCTGATGGCCCCGTCAGCCTCCTTGGGGCATCTGGCAGCTAATTTTCTTGAGATTTTAGGCTCAAGGGAAGTTAGAGCTGGACAGAGCCTTAGGGGTCAACTTGTCTTTTCAAACAGAAAGACAGAGCTGGCTCAGGGGACACACTTTGGCGTCAGCATACAGTGTGCCTCCTGATTTTGCCACTTATGAGCAGTGTGGTACGAGGCAAATTATTTTATCTCTCTGAACCTTAGTGTCCATGTCTATAAAATGGGGACTCTAATGCTTTCAGAGCTGGATGTGGTAGTGAATGCCTATAGTCCAAACGACTGGGGAGGCTGAGGCAGGAGGAGGATTGTCTGAGCCTGTGAATTCAAGATCTCATCAAATCAATCTATCTGTCAATTCATCAATTAATCGATCAATAAGCAATCAACCTTACATCACAGATTATGTCTTGTAGGATTAGTCTTATGCATACACATGTCATGGGCTCTGATTCTTCAGAAAACTCTGTTTCTCACAAGATTTTAATTTATCCTTTCACTAGTCACATTTTCTTTGCATCCAAGGTCTGTGCACAGACTGAAATGGACAGCGGGAAATAGGCAAGGTCTCTGGCCTTGATGGAGGCTGCAGTGAAGTGGGAGAGACAGCCCCAGATCAAGTCATCCCAGGACACAATGTGCATGCAGCAGCAAGACGGAGATGAGCTACAGAGGAGAGTGCTGGGAGCTGGGAAAGACGTCCCGGGGGAATCTGATTTAGTTTGGTGGTCAAGGCCGGCTTCCCAGCAGAAGCAGCAGCTGATCTGAGGTCTGTGGGGTGAAAAGAGGCCGAGGGAAATAGGAGAGAACAGAGCTGTAAGATGAGGGGAGAACATGCGTTGAGTCTCCACTGAGCCAGCTGGGAGGGGGGCTGCAGAGTGCTGGGGAAGTGGGAGGCGGAATTCTCACAGCACAGGGAGGCCTGGTGTCCATCATAGGATTTGTGTTCTTCATCGCAGTAGCAAGCAGGCAGCTGAGTTTCATGCAGATCAGTGTGAGCGCAGGGAGGAAAGCGGAGTCTGTTCACATGCCTGTGCTGCTAAGAGTTCTTTGGTCACAGCCCAGAGGCCAGGGTCTGCCCTCTCTTTTGGCTCATATCCTCTGCCGTAGCAGCTCCATTCCTGCCCCTGCTCTCCAGCTCTGAAGATCAGAGCTGCCGTTCTGCTTGCTGCCCTTCTGCACTCTCTGGTCCTTTCCTTCCATCCTGCCTTCTGACCTCAAAGCCACCTCTCGGTTTCATCTGGGGTCTGGGGTTTCTTCCATCCCTGTGGACATGTTTGTTCCTCTGTCCTCTTTCCACATCCCATTGAAGAGCGAGGTCCTGCCTCTCTAGACGGAAGAGTCAGGTGCCGGTGAGGGCACCCACCCCGCAGTGCAGGGTCCTAAAACTGTGCAAAGCCCTTTGTGTGTTCCTTCCTTTCAGCTGCTGATTATGTGCCCATGTAATAGCAGGGCAAGGATTATTATCCCCATTTACTGGACAAGAAAACCAATTCAAAAAACCTAGTGTGGTTTTGCAGCTGGAGCACAGCGCATGGGGTCAGCTCTCAGTCTGCGTCAGGTCTGGAATTTCAAATCCATTCTCTTTTCTTTTTCCCATATTCTCTTAGGATTTGTTATTATCATGTGTCTTTATAGTTTGTCAGTTTTATTGGTACACTGAACATAAAGCATAGACTTACAAATACACCTCTGAGACCATCACTTCAACAGTTTCCTGTGCGGCTTTAAAATTCCTCTTTCCTGGTCTACCTGTGCTACCATTCCCAGGCCACCCAACTACTAGTCTGCACTTTATCACTGTACTTCACCTTTTATTTTCTAGAATTGTAGAAAGAGGAACTCATTCCACATATGCATTATTTTTCTGGTTCCTTTCACGCAGCTCAATCATTTTGAGATCCATCCATGCTGTTGGACATATGAATAATTTATTCCTCTTTAGTTCTGGCAGTGTCCCATCATGCAGATGTGTGGCCACTTGGCTATTTATCCATCTGATGATTAGGCATGAAAGTGCCAAGGCTGCTTTGAATATCCATGGATAAGTGTTTGTGTTTTGATTTGTGACTTTGATTTTCTTCTCTCTTGAATAAATACCTGGAAGGTAAATGACTGCATCACTATCGTAGATGATGCATGTTTTTCTTTTTCAGCTGAATGGAGTAATCATGTTCTCTAAACAGTAGTTAGATTTAGACATTCTAATAGGTGTGTAGTGGTGTCTCATTGTAGCCCCATTTTGTGTTTTCTTGTCCACCTCTCAAATGAAATGAAGATATAGTTCCTGTTTGTGTGCAGGGTGTACTGCATTCTGACTTAATAATAAACTTATTCAAATGTCATAATATGTGTATGCTGCATGCCTATAATCCAAGCTGTTCAGGAGGCTGAGGCAGGTGGGTCACAATTCCAAGGTCATCCCAGGCAACTTAGCTAGATTCTATCTTGAAATAAAAGATAATGAGGCCTGATGACATAGCCCAACAGCAGAGCACTTGATGAGCATGCGCAAGGCTCCAGGTTCAGTCCCCAGTATGAAGAAATGCATGATGGATGAATGCATGGATGGATGGATCGATATATATATATATATATATATATATATAATAAAAAGTACTATAATAACATCATAATTTTATGTCATTACAATATGTGTTATTAGATTTTTATTAAGAACAAGGTAAGTGAATGATATTTCATGTGTAAGCTAAATGTGTGATATTGTTCTACTATATAATGCCTTTTATCACATTGTACAGTGGACTTCTCTTTGTAAATCTGCCTCTTCTCTCCTAGACAGTGAATACCCCACAAGAAAGTCTGCATATTCTTTATCTTCCTATCCCTGAAGTCCATCTCATTGTTAGGCTTATAGTAGGAGCTTTGTAAATATGTTATGAACTGAATTTATTTGCTTAACATCAAGAAGTAGCCCTGTGGTAGAAGCTGAAAAATAATTAAATGATCATTTTAAAATCATTTTTAAATGATTAAAGGGTCGAGTACTTTCTTATATTTTGCATTACATAATTGCGTCCTGCTGGACAGCTCCCTCCTCCCCCTGATGTCTTATTTTCCTGTATCCCAAATGAGCCAGTTTGGCTAGACACAAGTTGGGTCTAATGCTCCCAGAGCGGACCACCTATGAAAACAGATAAGTTCATATTTCTTTAAATACTCAAATTATATTGACCTTAAATCATAAGTAAATAGCTGGAAATTTAGTTCTGAGATTTCTCATTCTAAGTCTTCCCAAGATCTTTACTCTGAGAATCATCCTGCCATATTTGAGAAAGGCATACATCCCAAGAGGATACAGAGCTCTGGGGTTCCCCCTTCCTTCAGCACTTGAGGAAGGATTTCATTTCCATTCAGTAGGTCATTTCTCACACTAAAATAAATAACAATGAAAAACCCTGCCTCAGACCTGTGTGATGTTGCCCTGAAGAACAAATGCCCTGGGACATGGATCCAAGCTATTCTGAGGGGCATGTTTCAGCATGGAAGAGGTTACAAGCACTTTTGTAGTTGCAGAAAGAAAGTTATATTTCAAATATAACTTACATTTTCCAAACACATTGGCACAGATTACACCAGGTGAGCAGGCCACAGCTTTGGGGCTGGTGGGGGCTAGAGGTCTATGAATCTTAGCTACACATTCCAGAAGTTGTATGTAATGTCAGACTCAGAGGCTGATAGTAAATGACCATTAAAAGGAACTAAAGATAGTTTGAGATGACTTATTCTGAAACATCTCTCCACAGTGACCATGTTCTAGTCAACCAAGATCATGCAGCCTGTTGGATCTTTAGTATAGATGGGGGTTCTTTGAGGAATTTCAATTCACAGCTCCCTCTTTTGGGCTCCACCAGGGAGACTGGGTCCAAGTGTGAGTGCATCAGCATTGCGTGAAAGAGCCATTCCATGCCTGTCCCTGTCTAGAATCCCATTTTCCTGGGGGCAGAGGTTCTTCCAGGGGACTGTGGGAGTCCTCTGGTAATCTCTTTGGCCTTAGTCAAAGCCAGCTTTTCCTCCAGAACACTTCCCAGTGACTCTCAACCTCGAAGAGGAGGTGGCCATACCCCTTCCTTCAAGAATTCTCCTTGGTTTCCTTCATAAATGTTTGAGTGCAACTGAATTTATGGGAAATGGCACCACCTGGTTCAGTCTGTGCTACTATCTAAGTCCTAGAATGGTGGTTTTTAGAAATGGACTCCAAGGCCTGTTTATCAGAATTCCCATATTTTTTCTTAATATTTTTTTGACTTTTCCCCAGAACACAATCTCTGGAGGTGGACCCTGGGCTTTGCATTTAATGCAGCAGATGTTCATCATACACATGAGATCTTTGAAAACTATATCCCTAGACCAGTGGTGGCAAACCCATGGCACATGTGCCATAGTGGCCTGTTTGTATCATTGAAAGCTCTAAAAGGCTCACCATCACTGCCCTAGGACCTTCACCACCACCGTTCACACAAAATTATGATAATAAATTGTTATTGTTTCCCCCAACTAAGACCTGCTAGTACTTGGTTTTCAGAACAAAAGAAAGTTCTAACAGTTCTGTGCATGTGGTTCTACACAAGAAAAGGAGGCATATTCAAACATAAATATTCCTTCCTTGTTTCACTTCTTCATCAGTGACTCTGTGTGTAGGGGACTGTGGAGCTACACACTATGCTAGAAGTTGAGCTTCAGCAGTGGACGTTTCCTGACCTCCCAGAGCCCACATTCTAGTTAAAGAGAGATAAGTAAAACATAAGTAAAAACAAAAATGAAATGGCTACAGAGTGACAACACAATAAAGGAAAGAAACAGAAAGATATGTGGAGTGACTTGGGGAAGAGTACAAGGAGGGCAGGGAGGAACACACTCTCTCTGGAGGGGATGTGTGAAAGGGACCAGAGACAGGTAGGAATGGAGTCCTCTTAGCTCCACAAATAGACCAAGGCGTCAGGGGCTAGGTTTGGTAAATGAAGGAGAGGGAGGGAAAGAAGGCAGAAGCTCAGTAAGGAGAAAGAATTAGGAAGACTAAATGAAAACTGTGTGTGTGTGTGTGTGTGTGTGTGTGTGTGTGTGTGTGTGTGTGTGTAGGGGGGAGAGAGAGAGGCAGAGAGAGAGAAGAGAGAGGAGAAAAGGAAGGGAGGGGAATTAGGGAAGGATGGGAAAAAGGAGAGAAGAATAAAGAAATAAAAAATGAATGGGGAGAGGAAGAGAGGAAGTATAGCAGCAGGAGAAATTTCTCCTCAGCCCTCTGAAGGTTTCCTGAAATTATCTAACAATAGAGAGATAAACAGGAGAAAAGGTAAACAGATTTATTTAAAGTGCATAAACATGGGAGTCATACCAAATGGGAAACTCACAGCAAGGATCAGATTGTTGAGGCTCAAAGAGCTTTACACGGGGAGAGAGGAATGTGGGAGGTATGGGCAAGTTCAGAAGGGAGTAAATAGTCTTTAGAATGAATGAATGACCCTGAAGAGCAAAGAGGGACCTGAGACAAAGGCCCGCTTAGCGCTGAGGAAGGAGCATTACAGGACGGTGAGGGCCGAGCTTCCCTGGGAACACAGGGCTTCCTGCAGATGAAGCCTCCCAAGTACTCTCTGGAGCTGTCCTGGCAGAACAGAGGAAAAGTCTGTCCTGGGTACTGAGGACTTTCAGTCTCTTCCCTTGTCCTGAGGGTGTGTGCTGAGATCCCTATGGGGGAGTGGGTGGTGTTCCCGAGGTCCCATAAGGGGGCTTCTGAGAATACTCCTCCCTGTGCCCGGACAACGACACATGCTGAGGATGGAGTGTGGGTCCCGGGGCCAGAGTGACCTTGCTTACTTCTAAGACCTTGGTCCAAGCTGAGCATGTCAAGAGGACACACTTGGGGGTATTGTTTTCTGAGGACCAGCAGGGAAGAAAGGAAAAAGGAAGGAAGGGAGGGAGGGAGGAAGAGATTTCTTCCATTCCTTTTAGGGAGCATTACACAAATGAGCAGAGCCCAGAGAATGGAAAGCCAGATAGATGCCAGTGTGGGCTGCTTTATGGAAATCGGAAGTGAATTTCTTATCGTGGAGAGTAATTAAGCCTAGAGAGCGAACACCCATTCCGGAGTCGACACCTTTTATTTATGGGTATGGGAGAAGGCAGGAATCTAGTAACTAGATGAGATTAAACCAAATGTAAGAAGCCCTGGCACATTGGCTGTGTGACCTTATACTGCTCCTAAAATTTAATTTTGTTCAAAGACTCCTATTAAATATGGAAAGTCTGTTGCTGCCTTAGAGTCATCTAATATTCTGAACAATGTCCTCGCAACAATCAGATCATTTAACTCCATGGCTGTGCTAAAAGCAATGTTCATTCCTTAATTTTTTTCCCATTCTTGACTTGGAAGTATTGCCATTACCACCTTTAATCTTTTGAAAAGTCAGATCCTTTCAATAAGGGCAAAATTACTTTTTCTGTTGGGGCGGTGAGGTAAATTATATTTTATTGTAACACTCACGCCATTAGCTCATGGCTGGCAAACCTGTCCTCGCTCGGAGGTTTGTGACTCTGCTGTGGCTTCCCCCAGTTCTCAGATGAGAAGTATGAACAGCTCTGAGAAGACAGGGCAGGACCGTGACCTGCGGGTGTGGACCGACAGAGAGGCAGCAGGTGTGCTTACTCAAGACAGTGTGTAGGTTTTCCTTCTAAACTTGTTCAGTGTAGACTGATCTGTTCAAAGATTATTTCATTGTCATGTCCAAAATTCCAGTTGCATTGGCATCTAAAGTCTAAACGTCTGATGTGGAGCATTTCAAAGGATAGAAAGTCAGTTAAACAGGACAAGTTCCTGCAAAGGTGAACTTCCAAGGTGGCAATCAGGGCTAGATAACCTGAATATGTAACTCACAGCTTACCTGTCTTTCCCTCCCTGCCGTGCTGCCCTGCTTCACTCCTTTTGGTTGACACATAGATGAGAAAGTTTGATCACCTTTCACCGGCCCATTGTACCAAACAATAGCAGTCTGATCCACAGAACTGAGAGGCTGACTCTTGGACTCCTTCCCTAGGAAACAGCAGGGCATGGTGGGTGCTGCAGGAAACTGGGGCTTCCCTGCTGCATCTAAAGGGCCAACTCAGCCCCAGCTGATGGTGCACTAGAAGCAAAGTCACCCCAAAATCACCACCATTGCATGTCTTCCACAAGAAGCTGGAACTCTGGATTTCTTTTTTACATGTGAAATATCCAAACATTTTAGATCCACAATTAATTCAGACTTTAAAAAACTGCCACGTGGGCCAAATCAAACACACCTGTGAGTAACTGCAGCCCACTGGCTCTGCTTTTGTCCTCTGTTCAGGGGGAATCACTGTGTTCCTCTCCTGTTCACAGAGTTCTCCTTTTCCACCTCCAACTGCACTCTGAACTTAGTGGAAATATGGAAGCAAATCAAGCAAAGTATATGTTTATGAGCTCCAAGACAAGTTCTTGCTGGATGTTAGAATTTCCAAGAAAGGTCAAATTTGGAGTCTTATAAAATGTTGTCCCTTATTAGTCATTCTTGAAGAAGCCTGCTTTTATTTTTTATTCACAGCCGTGGCTCTAACTTCGTTTTGAAAAATACCTTTAGCAGTGAGAAGAGATATTTTATGTGACACGGTAGCAAAACTCAGATATTTTTCCCATTTAGATTTATGGCTGTTTCTTGCTCTCAGAAGGGTTTCTACTGGCTCCATTTGTGAAATGGTGAATCGTCTTCGACAGCAATGAATTCGCTGGACATACTCTTAAACCTTCCCAATTACTGGCTTTTTCCTAAGCCTCAGAGTATATTAATCATGTAACCGAGCGAAGACTTATTATGACCCTCTTTTGTATCAATCTTAGATCTATGCTACATGTGGAAAAGCTGCCTGCAGAGGGGTCAAGTGTTTTCCATGAGAATTAGGTTAAAGCAAACAAGAAATGAAAATGAGAAGTCTAGAATGGGAGGAAAGGAAATTAGAAGCTGTGAAGGGTCGAGCAGGTTGTCATCATATTCCTATTTAACTTAGGTAGATTTGGCTGTGGGAAAGAGGACAGAGAGGGAAGGAGGGAGAGGGTTTTGATTGTCATTTCAGCCTCCCCAGGAGCGCAATGGGAGGCAGGAATCTGCTTCTGCTCAGTTGATTTGTGTTCACCTGTGAGTGTCTCCTGGGAATAACCAGTTTACAGATGTGTTTGTTTAAAAACATGACCTGGATTTGCAAGCTAAGTATCTGATGCTCAACTGAGGAGATCTAGACATGGGGGCTCCTCTAGGATCCTGACAGCTTTCAGAGATGTTTTCAAGGGTAAGCATGACCTCCTTATGCACAGACGGGTCACTCGCAACCTCTACCCCGACCACCATCCCCTCTCCCCCTCCCTACAGCAGGTGTCCTGATCGCCTCTCTCTAGACTCGAGGCTGCTGTCCCTCAGGCTGCAGAAGTGGCGGAAGAGACTGCCTTCTTGGGCTCATTCACTGGAGCATTTTTTTTTTTGGAAAAGGCAATTGTATAAGTGCTGCTTTTTTTCTTCTGATTTCTCATATCTCATTTTTCATTCCCCATCAAACATGAACCCCAGCTACTATGTGCTGATCATTTATAGAAATGCATTTCTTGCCTGATGAGCATGCCATGGGATCTTCCCATCATCCTAGTGCTTTGTCTGCCAAGGAGAAGGAATCACCCATGAGGTACTGAAACAGAACTCAGAGTTCTTTCTTCAGGAAACAGAGCAGGCCTTTTCTCTCCTTCCCATTTAAAGGTGATTGGAATGGAGGTTTGGCCAGAAAGAAAAACTTAAAAGAAAACCATGAAATTTTTAAGAGGGTTCGATTGCATGTAGTTATTCAAAGGATTAAGAAGTCATCAAGGGTTAATTGAACACCCATCTCCACTCAGGTTTGTATTAAGTACAATGAAGTATGAAGAAGTAGAAGGAGTTGGTGACAAACCTGATGATATACGAGAATGAAATATTATTAAAAGCGCATAGTAGAGTAATTATTTGTCTAGGTTCTTAGAGCATAAAAAGCACTTTAAAATACATCATCTTACTTGACTCACCCAATTGCTCTCAGACACATGTTATTATCCTAATCTAATAGCCAAGCAAACTGAGGCCTATGTATCATAAAGTACTTTGTCTAGGTAGACGGCTTAGTCTTGATCCCAGGCATTTCGCTCTGTACTCAACTCTTCCCATGCAGTTCAGACGGGGCATAAGTGACGGTATTAAAGGCCATGCTCTGTAGTGCTTATGTTTTCCTTATTTTTCCAATTGGCACTGGCTGTATGTGGTCCAGACCATTTTTCCAAGAATCTTTGTAGTACAAACAGCCTGATGGGTGACAATAGTTTCCTCTCAGGAGCAGAGGATGAGCTTACTTCTGTCTAGTACAGTAAAGAACATCATAATCTTCTTCTAGGTCATAAGATTAGGCCCATTATGGAAGATTCATGTTCCCTAAGAATCTTAGTTCATCGATTGAAGGAATATTAGAAGTTCTACAATCCAATCACTAAAGGAAAAAGACAAAACCTTTATTGAGGTGTAATTTGCATACAGTAAATTTAGCAATTTTTAATGTGCAATTTGACAAGTCTCAACAAATCTATATGAGTTTAAATGGCAAAACAATGAAGGTTAAGAAATATCTCCTTTACCCTCAAAAGTTCCTTCCTGCTGCTTTCCAGTGAAGTCCCCTTCTGAACCTCTTGCCCTTGGCAACCACAGACTTCTGTCGCTTTAGTTTTCCATCACTCTCTTTCTGCTCCTTCTCAGGTTTCACAGCAATGGAATCATACAATATGTGGTATTCAGCTTCTGGTCGGTTTCACATAGAATGATGTTTTTGAATTTCATCCATGTGGTTGTATATATCAGTAGATCATTCTTCGTATTGCTGAGTGGTAGTAAATGAATGCACATCCACTTGTTTCTGTATTCATTAGTTGAAGGAAATTGACATTGCTTCCAATTTTGGGCCTTGTAAATAAATTTGCCATCAATATTAACATGAACAACATTTTTTTGTGGTCCTGAGGATGGAATCCAGGACCTCACGCATGCTGGCCAAGTGTCCTACCACTGAGTTACACCCCCAGCCCAAACATGCAAATTTTTGTGTAACACATTTTTTTTCATTTCAATGGGGGTCATATAGTGAGCATATATTCAAGCTTAATAAAAAATAATAGCAAAAATATGTTCTAATTGCTGCATAATTTTAACTCCTATTAGCAATACATGAGTTCCAGTTGTCCTATAGCCTCCCTAACACATGGTGTGGTTACTCTCCTAAGTTGTAGCCGCTCTTGATAGAATTCAGTACTATCTTATTGTGCTTTCCACTTACATTCCCGTAATAACTAGTGGTGTTAGGGATGCTTGCCTGGGTGATTTGCCATCTTTCTGTCCCCTTTGGTTAAGTGACTGTTTGACTATTTCACTATTTTTTAAAAGCTAGGTTATTCTACCTTTTTATTATTGAGTTGTAGG
This sequence comes from Heterocephalus glaber, assembly GCF_053883595.1. Lineage (NCBI taxonomy): Eukaryota > Metazoa > Chordata > Mammalia > Rodentia > Bathyergidae > Heterocephalus > Heterocephalus glaber. The sequence goes on along the minus strand of NW_028258377.1, from coordinate 33,036,902 downwards.
AGTGCTTTTATATATTCTGGAAAGATATCCTTTATCAGAGATATGTTTTGCAATTGTTTTCCTAGGCTATGAGTAGTATTTTCCTTTTCTATATAGTGCCTTCTAAAGAGTAAATATTTTATCTTTGATGATATACAATTTGTCAGTGTTTTCATAGAAATCTCATGGTTTTATGTTTTACATTTAGGTCTGTGGTCAACTTCGAGTTAGGAAACCATGCATACGACACAAGCTGAGGGTTGAGGTTCATTATCTCATATAGCCAGTAGTTCCACTGCCATTCTTTGAAAAGTTTATCTTGTCTCCATTAAATTCCTTAGCAATTTTGTTGAAAGTCAATCGATCAAGTGTTTCTGTTTCTGAATTATCTATTCTTTTCCGCTGATCTATTTGTCTATCTTCATATAAACATTATATTGTCTAAATTATTATAGCTTTATGGTAAGACAATATAATTTCTCTAACAAAGGCAAGACTGGGTCCCGGTCACATAATAAAGTATCATCCAATCCAGAGTTAGCACTGACGTATCTTACTGCAGCCCACCTGACTCTACAGTGTTTTCCGGTACCATTTATTCCTACGTGGCTCCCCTCACTTACTTTCCCTTTGGTCGAGGAGAGTAAAAGTGTAGTGCCACGCATTCATGTTAAAATTTTTGAAATTTTGTTTTCTATTGAATCACATACTAATCAACTTAACAGAATGTTTTTCCCCACCTTCTTTCTCTCTTTCCTTGAATCCAGAAAACTGCATACTCTAAGAGAATGAGCACATCTCTCCTGCACATGCCCCTGGGGTGAGGGCCTCCGCGGGTGGAGCGGACTGACCCAGATCAGGAGCGGCCGCTGCTCTGTGAGGACAAAGACCAGCGGTGCCATAAGGTGGGCTGGCCTGTGGGAGTTTTCCCTTGGCTTCCCTCTTTCCTCAGAACTTTTCTGAGTGGGAGCACATGGCTGGTGCAATACAGAGAAAACAGTCATAAGAGCCTGCTTCTGTTTTGCTCAATTCCTCTCCCTAGTCTACAAACACGAAATTCAGGGCATGTGACAAGTCAGCCAACTCGGGATTCCTACATACGTGTTCTCTTCGTGCATCTTCTCCCGTCAGGCGTTGCTTCTCCAATCATTAGCATTTGCAGAGACTTGAGCCTTTGCATCTTCTGGAACACTGGACAAGTAGATGGCTGGAAGCCAGCCACAGCTGGAGAGTCCCGATCAGCCTTCATGGAATGTAGGCGCCCGCTGAGAAACGAGTGCTGTTTCAAAGATGCATCTTAGCCAAGTTTTAATCAAATTCCACTCTTACTGCAGTTTAGTTTTTTACATTAACTTTATTTTTTAATTTTTTTTCTTAAATTCTTTTATTGGGACATTGTAGGTATACAACACATTTACATTTCTCATTGGGAACTGTACCTTTACATAATGCATCTTGGTTCTAATTTTTTCCCCATTCCTAGCCCTCCCTTCAGCCCCTCCACCCTTCCCTGTTTACAAAGACTTTATTTCCATTTTTTCCATTTCTCAACATTTTTCCTTTCCCTTCTTTTCTTTCCCCTGCCCCTCCCACTACCCCTATCCCTTTGGACCTTTTCTTCCTATTTTACATTATCCATTATTCATTCTAATCATTGGTACATTTTAGGTATACAGTATAATGACATTCATCATTGGAAATTTGCACCTTTACATAGTCTCTCTTGGTTCTTATTTTCCACCCTTGCCCTGCCCTCTGTTCAACCCCTCCATTCCTCCCTTTTTACAAAGATTTTCTTCCTATTTTTCCATTTTCTCATATTAATTCGATTCCCTTCTATCCTTTCCCCTAGCCCTCCCACTTCCTTCCCCTTTGCCCCTTTTCTTCCTATTTCACATGACCTATTATACATTTAGTCCTTATTTACACTTTCAGTTTCTCACACCAGAGAAACTATTCAGTATTTATATATGTGTGTCCTATTTATTTCACTTAAGAGTATTGCCTCAATGTGCATCCATTTAGCTATAAATGTCTCTAATTTCTCATTTTTTATGGCTGAGTAGTACTCCATTTTATTAAAAAACTTACATTTTCTTCATCCAGTCTCCAGTGGATGGGCATTTGGGCTGTTTCTAAGTTTTAGCTATCACAAACTGTGCTGCTATGAACATGAGTGCACACATATCACTGTGGTATGATTCTTTTCATTTTGGGGGGAAGATCCCCAGCAGGGGAATAGCGGGGTCAAATGGGACTTCCAGTCCTAGTTCTTTGAGGTATCTCCATACTGATTTCCACAGTGGTTGCACCAGTCTACACTCCCACCAGCAGTGGAGCAGGGTTCCTCTTTCCCCACAGCCCCTCCAGCATTTGTTATTAGTTGACTTCATGATAGCAGCCATTCTTTCTGGGGTGAGGTAGAATCTCAGCATTGTTTTCATTTGCATCTCTCAAATGACCAATGATGTTGAACACTTTTTCATGTATTTATTTGCTATTTCTACTTCTTTGTGTGAGAAATGTCTGTTCATTTCAGATGCCCATTTTCGGATTGGGTCTTTAAATTTGGGAGGTCTGATCTTTTTAAGTTCTTCGAGATAGTAGATGTTTATCTGAAGAAAAGCAGGTGAAGATTTTTTCCCACATTGTGGGTTGTCTCTTCATACTTCTGGTGGTTTCTCTTGCTGTGCAGAAGCTTTTTAATAAGACAAGATTCCACTTGTTGATTGTTTGTGCTAGTTCACGGGCAAGTAAAGTTTTGTTCATAAAATCTTTTCCTACACCGATGTCTTCAAGAGTTCTACCTAACCTCTGTTCCAACTGGTTCAGTGTTTCTATTTTAATATTTAGATCTTTAATCCATTTTGATTTTAGTTTAGTCCATGGCGAGAGATATAGGTCTAGTTTTAATCTTTGGCAAGTTGAAGCCCAATTTTTCCAGCATTATTTTTTAAAGAGGCTATCTTTCCTCCAGTGAGGGTGTTTGGCTCCTTTATCAAAGATGAGATGGCTGAATGTGTCTGGCGTTGTTTCTGCATCTTCTAATCTGTTCCACTGGTCCTCAAGTCTGTTTCTTTGCCAGTACCATGGTGTTTTTATCACAGTAGCTTTGTAGTATAGTTGCAGTATAGTATAGTATAGTATAGTATAGTATAGTATAGTATAGTATAGTATAGTGTAGTATAGTATAGTTGGGGATTGTGATACCCCCTGCCATGTCTCTGTTACCTAGAATTGCTTTTGCTATTCTGGGTCTCTTCTTGTTCCAAATGAATTTTTGGATTCTTTTCTCAAGGTCCATGAAGTATGCTGCTGGGATCTCAATTGGAACTGCATTGAATCTATATAGCAGTTTTGGAAGTATGGCCGTTTTCACTATATTAATCCTTCCTACCCAGGAGCAGGGGATGTGTGTCCATTTTCTGATATTATCTTCCATCTCTCTTTTCAGGGTGCTAGAGTTTTCAGAGAAGAGGTCTTCGATTTCTTTCATTAGGTTGATTCCTAGGTATTTCAGTTTTTTGGATGCTATTGTGAAAGGAATTGCTTGCCCTATTTCTCTCTCAGTGAGTCTGTCATTGGTGTAGAGGAAAGCTATTGATTTTTGTGTGTTGACCTTGTAACCAGCTACTTGACTGAATTTGGTGATTAAGTCTAGAAGACTTTTGGTGGAGTTCTTGGGGTCTTCTATATAGAGTATCATGTCATCTGCCAATAATGACAATTTGACTTCTTCATTTCCTATCTTTATTCCTTTTCTTTCTTTCTCTTGTCTAATTGCCATGGCTAATGTTTCTAAAACTGTATTGAACAAGAGTGGTGAGAGTGGACATCCTTGTCTTGTTCCTGATTTGAGTGTGAAGGATTTCAGTTTTTGACCATTGAGTATGATATTTGGTGTTGGTTTTTCATAGATGGCTTTTATCAGTTTGAGGTAGAGACCATCTATTCCAGTTTTTTGTGGGGTTTTTATCATAAATATCTGTTGGATTTTGTCAAATGCTTTTTTTGTGTCTATGGAGATAATCATATGGTTTTTGTCCTTGGTTCTATTGATATAATGTATTACATTGATTGATTTGCGTATATTGAACCATCCTTGCATCCCTGGCATGAATCCCACTTGGTCAGGGTGTATGATCTTCTTGATGATCTGAATTCTATTTGCCAGTATCTTATTAAGGATTTTTGCGTCTATGTTCATTAGTGAGATGGGCCTATAGTTCTCCTTTTCGGTTGGGTCTTTCTCTGCTTTGGGGATCAAGGTGATGCTTGCTTCCAGGAATGAATTCAGGAGTATCACTTCCCTTTCAATTTCATTGAAGAGTTTAAACAGTAGTGGCAGCAATTCTTCTCTAAATGTCTTGTAGAATTCAGCAGTGAGGCCATCAGGGCCCGGGCTTTTCTTAGTTGATAAGTTTTTTATTACTTTTTCAATTTCATTGGTTGATATTGGGTTGTTTAGAATTTTTAGGTCTTCTTCGTTCAACTTTGGAAATTCATATGTATCTAGGAATCTGTCCATTTCTTCTGTGTTCTCCATCTTATTGGCATATAGATTCTGGAAGTAGGTATTGATGATCCTCTGGATTTCTGCTGGGTCTGTTGTCATTTTACCCTTTTCATTCCTAATTGCATGGATTTGGGCCTTTTCTTTTCTTTTTCTGATAAGGTTGGCTAAGGGTTTGTCAATTTTGTTGATTCTTTTGAAGAACCAACTCTTGGTTTCATTGATTTTTTGTATCGTTCTCTTAGTCTCCATTGCATTGATTTCTCCTCTGATCTTTATAATTTCCTCCCTTGTATTAGCTTTGGGGTTGTCCTGCTCTTCTTTTTCTAGAAGCTTGAGGTTCAGCATCAGGTTATGTAATGGGGCTCAGTCTGTTTTCCAGTAGGAGTATTCACTGCTATGAATTTCCCTCATAAGACTGCTTTCATTGTGTCCCATAGATTCTGATATGTTGTATTGTCATTGTCATTTAATTGCAGGAACTGTGTGATTTCTTTAATTTCCTCTGTGGCCCATTGGTTATTCAGAAGTGTGTTGTTCAATTTCCACATGTTTATGAAATTTTTGCTATGGATCTCCAATTTCATCGCACTATGGACTGATAATATACAGGGGATAACTTCAATTCCTTTGCTCTTACTTAAACATGTTCTATGTGTGAGTATGTGCTCTATTTTGGAGAATGACCCATGTGCAGCTGAGAAGAATGTGTATTCTGATTTTGTGGGGTTGAAGACTCTGTCAACATCTGTCAAGTTCATTTGTTCAAGAGTTTGATTGAGTTCTAGTATTTCATTACTTATTTTTTGTCTAGTTGATCTATCTATTTGTGACAGTGGGGTGTTGAGGTCCCCCACTACAATTGTATTAGTGCATATATGACTTTTCATGTCTGTTAGTATTTGTTTTATATAGTTGGGTGCACTAGTGTTTGGTGCATAGATATTTATGATTGTCATCTCTTCCTCTTGGATTCTTCCCTTTACAAGGATGTAGTGTCCTTCTTCATCTCTCTTAATCAGTGTTGGTTTGAAATCTACTTGATCTGCAAAGAGGATAGCTACTCCTGCTTTTTTTTGGGTTCCTGTCGCATGGAGTATTGTTTTCCACCCTTTAACTTTCAGTCTATGAGTTTCCTTTTGAATGAAGTGTGTTTCTTGTATGCAGCACATTGTTGGATTTTGTTTCTTGACCCATTCTGCCAGTCTATTTCTTTTGATTGGTGAATTGAGACCATTAACATTGATGGTTATAACTGAAACGTATTGACTTGTCATTGCCATGACTTCTTCTTTTTGTTGGGTTCTCCCCCTTTCCATTTAATTTCTTGTCATGCCAGATGGGTTCATTCTGCTTTGCTTCCTGGGGTTGTGATCCTCAATGTCCTTTCCTAGGATATTGTGTAAAATTCTTTGGAGTGCTGGTTTGGTATTCACGAAGTTTCTAAGGTGCTCTTTGTCATGAAAGTATCTTATTTCTCCATCCATTTTGAAAGATAGTTTTGCAGGGTACATCAATCTGGGTTGGAGGCTGTTTTCTTTTAGGGCTTGGAATATATCACTCCAAGCTCTTCTTGCCTTGATGGTTTGTGTTGAGAAGTCTGCTGTGATTCTGATGGGCTTTCCTCTGTATGTGATTTTTTTCTTTTCTCTAACTGCTTGTAGAACTTTGTTCTTCTGTTGTGTTTCTGGAATCTTAACAATTATATGCCTGTGTGTAGATTTTTTTTGATCAAGGCTATTTGGAGCCCTATATGCCTCACTTATCTGTGTGTCAAGTTCTTTTCCCTTGCTTGGGAAGTTTTCTGCCATTACTTCTGTGAAGAGTTTTTTTTATGTCACCTGCACTCTCTCCTGTTTCTTCTTTGACTCCAATCAGTCTTATGTTATTCTCCTTTGCATCATCTAGCAGCTGCTGGAATGATTTCTCGTGTTCCCTTATAATTTTGAAACAGTTTTTCTTTTTCTGGTCATTAATTGCAATCTTATCTTCTATATCTGAAATTCTGTCCTCACATTGGCTCATTCTGTTTTGTAGACTTTCAGTGGTGTTTTTCATGTCCTGGAAATCTATTTGCATCTGTTTTATGGATTCCATTTGTTTCCTATGTTGAGATTCCATCATGTTTTTGAGCTCCTCTTTAGATTTATTAATCATGTCTTGCACTAGGAGCACAATCTCTCCTGTTATCTGAGAATTTATTTCTGATTGCATTTTTTCAAGATCCCCTTTTGTTGCCAGTTCAGTGGGTCCATGTAGTTGAGTATCAGAGTGTTCCATCTCATTTCCCTTTGGGGTTGCTGTAGGTGATCTGGAAGTCTGGTTTTGAGACATATTTACGTGTCTTCTCATTTTGACCGGGGGGCGGGGGCATGCTATTGGTGCCCGCGTGGCTCACCTCCTGTGAGCTGGGAGAGGTGGGACACAGGCCAGGAGTGGTAGGAGGGATGGTGGCCCAAAAGCCCTTTCCTCTGGGCCGGGAGTGGCAGGATGGTCTGACATTAACTTTATAAATTTGTGCTTAAGTTTGAGCTTCTTATGTCATCTTGCCATCCATTCCTCAACCTCCATGTGTATGGCCCCCCCCATACACACACACACACATATCCCGCTAAAGAACAATTGATCATACATATGTATGTATGTATGTATGTATGAATGTATGCACGTGTGTTTTTGGTCTCGGGGCTACAGTATCAATAATTTTAATTTAATTTTATTGAAATGATTTGAAACAGTCATAATTTAAAAATTTACAAGAAAGCAAGCAAAGGATCATATATCATTTAGAAATATGTATATTATAAGCTAAGGAGTTTCTTCACTGTACCACACCTAAAGACCAAACCTTTTCCTTCTCTCTATCTCTGTAACAAAGAAAAAAAGATCAATTCAGTATGGAAGCTTCATAGAATCACATGCATTGACAATCTGTTGTATTTAACTGCAAAATATAGTATAATCTGAATTAGCTACAGGACTCTAGAAGAACATTCTTTTTCTTCCTTGATTGAGGAGTTAAGCAGAAAGTTTCTCCTTAGCTTTTGATGAAATAGCTTCCAAAATATATGAATATGCTTCCCTGTATTCATAATTCAAAGAATATATATGAAGATTTAGGGCTTATTTGTAAAGTCCATCTCATTATCTTGGGCTGTAACTGCAGTATTGAGATTTCAGGAGTTCCAGTGAATGTGCAGTGACACTAGCTTGTAGTTCTCTTGTGAAATGGGGCAAAAACTGTGTTCATAGTTTGCTCACTGTGTTGGAAAGAGCACCAGTGTCCTATTTGTCACATTCAGGTAAGATATTTGTAACACTGTGTTTCCAATCATGACACCAATCCAAGGACATAGTTATTGTCATCTTTGTTTGTACATGTGGAAAAGAACATCAGAAAGACTCTGTATCTTACTCAAGGTCATCAAATGAATAAGAAACAAAGTTGGCAGCAAAGATAGAGCCATCACTTTCTATTCTTGTCACTGAGACCAAAGTTGTCAAATCTCAGTGATTTCTTATAACTTTGTTTTCTGGCTTATTGTGTCCTGGAAAATTCTGACGTAGACTTGCCTTCATTGGGTGATACATGCTACACATGTTCCTCGCTCTTGTTAGCTCAGGACCCTATGTCAGGAGCCCTAATTTGTATACTCACATTTTGGAAGCTCTCATACTGAGAAACACAACCAATTTCATTAGGATAAGGTGTGTAATCGTGGCTGGAGGTGCACAAGTACTTGGGGATATATGGCCTTTTCCGTACACAAATTCCACCATCTGGGCAACACTTTCTTATTCCATACAAACAGCTGAATGGTCCTGGGGGAGCTGCCAAGGACTTCTTGCCATACATTATGTCCCAGAGCTTTTAGTTTTGAATGGATGTGGCAGATGCTGGGGTTTTATCCCTTAGGAGGGCAAGGGACACTGCATGGCATAAGTGGTTCCCTAAAAAGAAAACCAAGTCAATGGAGGTCAATTATCTCTTCCAATTCCCTCATTAGACAAGCACTTCCTTAGATGGGAGTTTAGTTAGCATGCTCATGAGCAGCAACCTGCAAGAAATGAGATATTTTGGTTAGCTCAGTTGTCTGCCCCATAAAAGTGTCTTTGCGCTATGTGTAGAAGAGCCCCAATCAGGGGTGTATAGTTTCCTGCAGCACTTTTGTTGAGAAGCCCTGAAGCTTGCTCCCAATTTCTTTTTCCTATCTTGGGCTTGTTTTAGGGAGTTGTCAAATAGATTACAAAGGAAGGTCTGCAAGATTCTATTTTATCCTGTTTCAAACTTTTAAAGACGTGACATGTTTATTACAGAAAATATGGAAGGTATGAAAAACATTGAGGATAATTGAAATCTGGTCCTGTCATGTTGTCATGGAAAACACTTCCATGGCTTCTCACATTTAGAACAAAATCCCAACTCCTCTTTCTTGTGGAAAATTTTGGACATTGGTGTTCTTTCATTATACTTTTAATACGTTTTTATAGTGTTAGCAGCACCATTTCATAAGAACTTTATGATTTCACAAGAGAAAGAAAACCTGCTGTAACTTTATTGTATTATATGGATATACCATAACATTCTTCCCCTTTCCCTCCAAGTTTGCTGATTAGATTGCTTCAGTTATTTTCATTTATGAAGAGCACTTCAAGGAATATCTTGGCATGTAAACATTTACAAGTTGAGTAGCCTTATCCAAAAGACTTGCAACCAGAATAGTTTCAAATTTCAGATTTTTAAAAAATTTGGAATATTTGCATATACATAGAGATTTCTTGGTGACAAGACCCAAGTCTGTATATGAAATTCATTATATTTCATATATACCTTCTACGCATAGCCTGAAGGTAACTTTACATAACGATTTAAAATTATTTTGTGCATAAAACAAAATTTGTGTACATTTAACCACTAGAAACCAAAAGTATCATCATGCACTTACCCAAGAGGACAACTCTGGTGGTTTTGTTAGTCCTGGAGGCTTCTTTTCAGGTCCTTGTGTCCCAAAAAGAATTGGATGAGACCCAGAAAAGGTAGCAAAGAAATACATTTATTGAAGGAGTGAAAGAAGTATATACTACAGGGCAAGGGCAGGCCAGTGAAAAGGCTCACTGCAGCCCCAAGGATAAGGGAAAGAGATTTTTGTATCCAAAATTCCTGGGTTTTCTTCCCCCTCATGTTAATAAGGCATTGGAATACTTAGTTGTTCAATCAAAACCTCACCAAATTCAGCAATGTACCAGAATAGCATTCTTGTACACCAATAAGGAACTCACAAAGAAGGAAATTAGAACCAGAAGAGATCCAGAATAGAGAAAGCAAGCCTGCGCAGCAAGAATGAGGCAGGAGGAATTAGAATTCCAGACTTCAATGTATACCAAAATGCTACACTGATAAAAACAGCATAGTACCGGCACAAAAACCAACATGTAGACATGTGGAACAGAGTAGAGAATACAGAACAACTCTAGACACATTCAGCCACCTGATCTTTGACAAAGAGGCTAGAGACATACACTGGAGGAAAGATAGCCTCATTAACAAGCGGTGCTGGGAAAACTGGATAACCACATGGAGAAGACTGAATCTCTTATAATGTACTAAACTAAAATAAAAATGGATCGAAGATCTAGCTATTAAAACAGAAACACTTAACCTTCTGGAAGATGAGATAGGTAAAACTCTTGGAGTCATAGCCACAGACGAGAACTTTGTGAACAAAACCCCAATTTCACAAGAAATAGCCTAAGAATCAACAAAAGGGATAGACTCAAAATAAAAAGCTTCTGCATGGGAAAGGATATAAGCAACAGAGTGAAGAAACAGCCCATAGAATGGTAGAACATTTTGCCAGCTATCCCTCAAACAGAGGATTAATATCTAGAATATATAAAGACTCAAAAAATTAGACCCTCTAGAATAAAAGACCCAATCAAAATATTGGCAACTGAGCTGAATTGACACCTTTCAGAGGAAGTACCAATGGCTAATAAATACATGAAAAAACATTCAACATCGCTGGTCATTATGTACCAATAAACTTAATGAATTCTAAAAAAGAAAAAAATGAAAAATGAAAATTAAAACAACATTGATGTTCCATCTTACTCCAGAAAGCATGGCTATCATCAAGAAATCAAATAATAGCAAATTCTGGCAAGGTTGCAGAGGAAAAAGGAACCCTTCTATATTGTTGGCAGGAATGTAAACTAATACAACCATTGTGTATATCAGTATAGAGATTCCTCAAAAAAGAATTGAAATTCCATTCGACATAGCTATTCCCTTTCTAGCTATCTTCCTGAAGGAGTAACAATTATCACATTGAAGTGATACATGCACACCCATGTTTGTGGCAGCCCAGCTCTCAACAGCTAAATCCTGAAGGCAGCCAAGTGAATGAATAAAGAGAATGCAATATTTGTACATAATGGAGTATTATTCTGCTATAAAGAAGGATAAATTTGAGTCATTTGTTGGCAAATGGATGCACCTTGAGACCAATAATTTTAGGTGAAATAAAGCAGACACATAAGCTTAAATGTCATATGGTTTCTCTTATATGAGAAACTCAAAGTATAAATAAATCAAAAAGCAAAATAAAAAATGAATAGGATATAGAGATTTGGAAATGGGAAGAAAAGTAAAGATATTGGGGAGGCAAAGTGGGGAAAGGGGTGAGGGATATAAATGAATTAAGATATGTTATGTACATGTATCAACTATCCACAATTATTCATTATGTATGCCAAATATGTACTAATAAAAAATAAAAAGCTTCATTTGGTATCATACCAGGTATAAACTGTCATCTTGAAAAACTTGCTTGGTTTCCCACCAGATATAAATGAAAGGATAGAAACAAAATCTTTTGATTGGTTGCTCCCACATGTAAATGAAAGGTTGAAAATAGCATCTTCTGATTGGTTCTGCTAACATCACCAGAGTCAAGTGAAGGACTGAGAATATTGCTTTCTGGTTGGTTCTGTGTACAGTGCTCAGGAGCTCTGGAGCCAACTTGAGTGCTGTGTTCTATGCGTGTGCTCTCCTTTTAGGAAATAATCTTGTTCAGCTCATTAGCTATGGGTTTTCATGACCTTTGATATTTTCTACACAGTTAGTTGTCTCACTGGCCCCAGCCCTAATGTCCTCCCTGCATTTAGAACGATCATTAGATCTGACTCTGAATCTAGATGCTACAAATAACCAATCATTTTCTTATACTTGTTTTCACATATGTAGTTAGTAGTAAGGAAAATGACATCGCATTAATATAGTGAAAAACTGTATGTTTTCAGGGTAACTAAGTACTGTGTGACCACTCAGAAAGATTTTGAGTTTCCAGATTAGGAATGTTCAACCTGTATAAATATTTATATATTAAAAATATTTTTGTGGCAATTAGGAGATTGAGCAGACCATGTAAATGAGATAATAAATGAGAGCCTTTAACTGTATTTGCATATACTTTATTATAATTAGTATAAATTGCTTTAGCTTCAGATTCCATTCACTCCAACACTGAGTTAGGGCTAAGAAAATGTCTTCCTCGGGGTTTAGAACAGTATCTGACATTTGGTTAGTATTCCATTCAAGTTGTTGCCTGACTTTCATTTATTCTTAATAAATTCCATCAATAAATTCATTAATTGGGATTGTGTTTATATTTCTAGCATGAATTAGAAAACCTAATGTATTTCAAGAGGAACCCCACTTCGTACACTATGCTGGGAATCCAGGGTTTCTTGCCTGCTAGACAAGTGCTGTACCTCTGAGCTACAGTCTCAGCATGCCCCCTCTTTAAATTTTGAGACAAGGTCTTGCTAAATTGTACATGCTAGCCTCAAGCTTGCAACCCTCCTGCTTCAGCCTCCCTAGTAGCTAGGATTACAGGTGTGCACTACCACACTGGGCTCAGAAACACTTGTGAAACTTGTTCTCAGGGGTTTACCACACTAAGTCAAAAGATGTGTCTAAGTATTTACTAGATAGAAATATTTCAGTTTATGATGAATATTCAGAGTGTCATGTCACATTGAAGGAAACATAATCCAATAATAAAAACATTGTTTTAGCATGGTGAAGTGTGCTTCCAATCCAGTTGATTTACTGCAGATAACAAATATAAACTCTGGAAAAAATATATTTTAGGAAATCCAACAAATCAATTACCAGAAGGATATGGGTCATGAAATAAAGCTGGAAGATCCAGACAGTGATGGAAACTTGGGGAAAAAACAACTAGTAGTGTAAATCAGTTTCCTGTTACTATGGTCTTTAGCTTGAGTCCAGGACAAAGTAACTCAATATGTGACATCTAGAACTTTGATAGAAAATTTATAGCCTTCACGTCTGAAGAATCAGAAGACAAAGTTTGGGGCAACCACAGCCATTAAGAAGCGTGGCTATGAATACAGAAAGAAGAAAACCAGAGAGAGGCCTCTGTTACTTTGTATAAATTCTTTGAAATCTCTGGGTGATTCCTGAACCACACGAACAACCAATCAGTCAGCTGTGGGATGAAAGAATTAAACAGATTTGAGCTGTTGCCATGAAAATGGATTCCAATTAGTCTCCTGAAACATATGTATCAGAAAAGTTCACACTTTTTGGAAGAATGTAACAGAATCCAGTCTTTAGAACACAAGATTACAATGCCTAGAATATAATCCAAAAGGACTTGACGTATAAGAACAGAAAAACGTGTCCCATTCTCAAATGAAATGACAAAATGAGAAGCTAACCACAAACTATTTTAGATGGTAGGTTTGGTGAACAAGGGTTTGAAAACACTTAGTTCAGCTTTATTAATGAGGTTAAAGAAAAAAAAATGTTCATAAATTAAAAGATAGATAATCTCATCAAATAGAACTAAAATATAAAATGCTTCAAATAAAACACACACAATAATTCTAATATTTACTGTGGCATCTCCTGAACCTTCCAGGATAGTTGAATTTTCATCAGATGGATGCTAGCATAGAAAGCTATTCTGAGAAGAACAGAATGAGAAGGTTCAGATATAGAACTTGAGTTTGGAAGGCTGGAGGGTTTGTTAAATATTTGGATAAAGAAGATGGTTTTGTAGGTGGGATGGGAGATACTTTTGCAAACCTAGTTGTCTTCTTTTATATTGACTAATAATTGAAATTTAAGAGCTTTATTTCATACTGTATTGGAACTACTAAAGTTTTTAAGTTGAGAAATGCTCTGTATACATTAGATTGTCAGGTGACATCTCAGGGAACAAGACCAGGCAGGTAGGCAGGTATTTAAAGCAATTATTTAGCAAGAGATCATGAATAAGCATTGGATCTAGAGACAATGGCAAAAGAGGGAATGAAATGACCTTCTAACAGTAGATACGAGAAAATGTGGGACATTCTAAGGAAGAAAATGCTCCGAGATGAATCAAGAGTTTCTACCTTGGTAACTAAGTAGGCACTAAAGCCATCTATTGAGTCAGTAAATGTAAGAGAAGTAGTAGTAGACTTAAGAGACTTAAGATTTTACAGCATAGTATAAAAAGACAGAGGTAGACCACACACACACACACACACACACACACACACACACACACACACACACTTTGAGGTATCTACTTTTTTTAGATGAGTTGTTTTTACTGAGTTGCTCAGGCTGGCTTTGAACTCATGATCTTCCCACCTCAGTCTCCCAAGGAGCTGAGATTACAGGCGTGCACCACCATATCAGGGTCTTAAGGTATCCAAAGTGCCAAAGAATTAGATAACAACATATTTTAGGGCTGGGGGTATGACTCTGTGGTAGAGCATTTGCTTAACATGTCTAAGGTTCTGGGTTTGACCTGCAGCATCACACACAAAAAAAGAATTTTTGATAGTGTATTCTGTTTGAACTACAGTCTACAGGGACAGATGCATTCTTTATTCAGTCATCATAACTTGGGAGAGGGGCTTACTATGTGTAAGTTTTCTAAGTGCTAATGATTTAAAGATGAAAAAGACAGTTCCCACCCTAAAGGAATTCTCAGTCTAAGACTTACCACAACCGATCTGACTCCGAATCTAGGTGTTTGGCACCATAATTCAAGTACATTAAAAGTCTTCTAGACAGCTCTGTTGCTGCCCTAGCATATCTACTGATCTCTTAACATAACACCTTCCAGCTCTAAGCGTTTGCCTTTCCATGAGGTCCTCCTATGGCAATGTCAACCCTCTGAAGGTGTCAAAAATTAGCCTTCCTCTCACATGATGCTAGGCAAATGACAGTGATGAGTTAGTAGATAAAGAACAGAGCAACACCACCTTTTAGTTAGGATAAGCAATGGGTCTATCTCACACTGCATCACACAGTTGCAAGTGAGATTAAGCCTCAGCAGCCTGAGGTGCAAAGCTAGTGGTTCATTCTCCCTGAAATGGCTTCATTCCCTTCCTGCCTCACTTCAGTCCTCTGCTGGTGCTTCCTGAGCCCAACAGCCAAAGAACTACTTGCTCTTGAATCCTTGGCTCCTTCCATGGCAGTTTTTCACCATGGTCATAAACTATTTGACACCTCTCTCAGGAGACTGGACATGGGTGAAGTTTGACCTTCAGAGTGTGGTGAAAATTATGCTGTGTGAGTTTTGAGGCTGTGTCCTAAAATGTCAAGCAGTTTCTGTCTTGTTCACTTGCATTTGTGCTCTTGGATCTCTGAGTCACCCTGAAGAGGGTTTAGCTGCCTGGGGCTGCCATACTAGGGATACTGTGTTGAAAGGCCACATAGAGAGCTCTGAGACTATCCTAAGAGAGACGCCATTGAGCCCATAGTCATTCATGTTATTCCAGCCCCGGAGTGAGTCATGTGAGTGGAGAGGCCCCACTATTCTAGTTGCTTCCAGCCAATCCAATGTTGTCAGGTAAGATCCAAGACTTTTTGGGGCAGAGAAAGCTGCCCCCACTGTGCCCTGCCTGAATTCCTGGCCCATTGACCCCACGAACATAATAAAATAGTGTTTTACAGCGCCAAGTTGTAGGGCTGTGAGCAGAACATTGACTTATGACAGTACTTTCCTGGAAGAAGCATTATGAAAGCTTGTGAGATAGCTGAAAATTTGGGTGTAAATTACCTCACTGAGAAAGAGTGTGGCTGAATTATTTTCTACCCTGCAGAGAGGGATGGTATACTTTACCTAAAAAGGTGTATATTCAGCATATGTCCTCTCTCCCACAATAGGACTAGCTTCAATCGATACTGTCTAAGGAAATCAGCTTTCAGGAAGTTATATGGTCTGAATTAGGCTAATAAATTACCAAAGAACTATCAAGAGGCCACTAGTTAATAAGTTTCCGATAGTTTTCCCCTTCTTAATGGTGTTTGCTTGTTTCATCATTAACAATCTGCATGTATTTGGTTAGAAATATATGTGACCTGAAATAAGGCCCTAGAGCAGAGAGACTGCCCGAGTTAAACTCTAGAATCTATCTGCTTTGAACATGAGGTGAAGGCAGGGGCAGTTCTCAGGTGATTGGAAGTGGTTTCTGTGGATATGATATCTGTCACATCCAGTCACCTGGTGCCTGCTTAGGATCAGACATATGACAGCAGGTGGAAGTGTGCCTTTTGATCCCCAAATGGCAACAGACCCTCATGTCTGCAGCTTCATCTGACAAATTTGGCAGGAAGGAAGAGGTCTGGAACCAGAAGCATCTGCCACTGAGCTGGAAAAGCTGAAAAAAAAAATGATTTGTTAAGGTTGTTTCCTCCCATCTCTGTGCTGTGAGCTTTAGGTGCACAGACATTTAGAATCAAGCCTAGTTTTCAGCATGATGTCTTGGTGTCCTCTATCAGTGACTCATTGGCAGTTCTGAGATTCAACATCAATCAGTCTAATCTGATTCTGCTCGAGACACGTTTACACAGCTGTGTGGTGGGGGAGTGTATGTGGGTGCTGGGGACCTCGCAGGAGACCTGAGCAAGTCATGATAGCTGTGACTGAGGGTCCCAGTCCTTGGGCAGGTGTCCCCGAGAAGCCCTTCCTAACACTGAATGGATCACAGGTGTGCTAAAAACAGAAAAGAGAATACATGGATCTATTTTATTATGATGGGCAAGCATTTTTACAATGAAATTAGTGGAAACATTCAAAGGTGATAAATTATAGTTTGGATACTGGTGAACAAATGCTGCTGTAGGTGATAGATGATCTAAGTGAAAAAGGGGAAATGATAATCTTTGGAAAATATTTTTTAGGAAATATTAGATTAACCTCCTAAATAATTAAAAAGTTTTAACAGTCCACTAAAAATAAAACACTACAATGCTAGCATGCCAATAAGAACAGGTAAAGCACATGAACAAATAATTCACGTTAGAGTTATAAGTGGCTAATAAAAGTAGGAATAAACGATCATCTCACTAGTAATTAAAAGGATACACATGAAATAACTGATAACAGGAAGGAGACAGCACATTTTGCCTGTCAGGTTTACCAGAATTTCTTGAAAGCAATAATAGAAAGTAGGGTGAAAGCAACTAAGTTTCTCACACTGTTGTTAGTAGGGACACACGTCTGCTATTCTTCTGAAAGTAAAATGGCAGTCTGTGTCGAGTCAGAAGAGCTTAAAAACTTTCATGTATTCATACCCCTTCTAGGAATCTGTGTCAAAGGAAAAAAATATGAATTCAAGCATTTATGCAAAGAATAATCATCAAAATAAAATTTATTTTAAAAGAAATATGAAAAAACAATCTAAATGTCTATAACAGGATATAGTTAAAAACTTTTCCTTTTTTTTTTTTTTTTGGTAATGGGGATCGAACTGGGGACCTTGTGCTTGCGAGGCAGGCAGCAGCACCACTGAGCTAAATCCCAGGCCCAATAGTTAAATAAATGTATTCATGTATATAATACAGAGTAATTGCTAAAAGGTACATTTTAAAAGAATATTTGATGATATAGGAAATAGCTCTGTCAGAATGTTAGTGAACAAAATAGAGAACAAAATTTAATAATAGTTTGTTACTAGTTTTATACATAAATTTGTAAACATTAGAATCAAATACATTAATATATCAGCTCAGTTACCTCTGAGTAGTGAGGTTATGGGTGATAATTATTTTGTTCTATTTAACACTTTGTAATTTTGTAAATCTCTACATTGAACATTGAATTAGTTTTCCATGGCTGCATAATAAATTATCACACACTTAATGCACATTAAACATCCATAATCTGAAAATCTGCAATCTTCCCAAATCCAAAACTTTTGGATCATCAAGATGCTCTCATAAGCATGAAATTCCACACCACGAACACTTTATTGCATGCACAGAATTGTTATTAAAACATTGTATAAAATCACCTTTAGGATGGATATGTGTATAAGTTGTATATGAAACCAGTGAATTTCAAGCTTAGACTTGGGTCTCATCCCCAAGATATCTCATTGTATGTATATACAAATTCCAAAATATGGAAACATCCAAAACCCTTTTAGCCCCAGACATTTGGTTAAGGGTTATTCAATCTTTAGTTGAAAGCAGAAGCCTGAGTTGGACCGATGGTGATTACCAGCACAGGGTCTCAGGAGGCTGGAAAAGTGGGGGAGCTGAGGTGGATTTTCAGCAGGAGCCCAGGGCTCTCATTCACACTCATTCAGGTTGTTGATGGGATTCAGTTTCTATGGCTGTAGGGTAGAATCCCCTACCCCCACCCTGCCACGAGGCCACCCGCTTTTCTTGCGGCTGTCAACCAGGGACAACTCTTAGCTGCTGGAAGCTGCCACCTTTCCTGTGCAGGTGGCACAAGGGCAATTACAACATGCATAGCTGCTTTTCTCCAGTCCGCCGGACTTCATGAATTGGCTGTGTGATGACCTGCTGGAGAAAGCTCTGCTTTTACAGGACTCAGTGAGATTTTTAAAGGAACTGGATGATCTTCCTCTAACAAGGTCAACTGATTTGGGAACTTAATTACATCTGCGAAATCCCTTCAAAGGAGTGCCTAGATGAGGGTGTGACTGAACAACAAAGAGAAAGTGTATGTCCCCAGGAGTTGGGATACTTAGGAACTACCTTAGAATCCTGCATACATACGTGAACATACGTTAGCGGGTCAAGCTTTGGGGACAGAGTCCAGAGTTTTTAATTCTGCCTCTGATTGAGTGACTTTTGGCACACTCCATAGCCTCTCTCTGCTTCAGGTATCTTAGCCTTAATATGGAAGAGCAATAATAATAATAGTCTCCAAGAATTGTCATAAAATCTGTAGCAAATTTAAACATAATAATATTTGATTACTTAATTTGGCATGAAGGCTGGTTTGCAGTATCAGTATCAGGAAATACAGCACAGAGCATAAGTAAAGTCCACAAAAACTAGTTAGGCAGAAAATAGTTTGACTAAGTACCTATAAAAAAGCTCCAGATATTTTCATTATCTTTTCTCTTTACATGACAGGGGCTGGTAGCTTATTTGTTCCCTACCTCTGAGCAGTGCTGGGCTGCAGCAAAACTGTGAAGTCTGTGGGGGCTCCAGCCTCTTTCTTTTTCATGATCCTTTGCTTCTGTCTCCATAAGAAAAACTTCCTGTGCTTCCCCTCGGCTGCCCAAACCTGATTAAAATACAAATACTGTCTAAAAAGAAAGGACACGCATAACAGTTAACCCTGGCTTATGTCATTTTGAAATGTCTGTAATGGACACTGAGAGAAGCACACACAGATGAGGATGCTTTGATGTAGGATGCAGAAGAAGGGCAAGGAGGTGCTTTGGTGAATGGTCCATACTTCTTGATACAGAAAGATGAACAGAGTCATGAGAATGGTAATTTCTTGAGAAAAAATATCCAAGAGATAGAAGGAATGATAGAATCTCACTTCTAGAAAGCCTGGACAACCACCAAGAACTCCCGCCTGTACATCCCAGAGAAGCGCCACCCTGTGTCTGTTAGTACTGCACCACTTTGGGTGATTTCAAGTTATGAGAAAAGTTTGCTTCTCTATTGAAGCTCCTGCTTTTGCTCTTTGGTTCCTTCCATGGAAGGTCTCAACCTTCTTCTCCAGGCCAGCCTTTCAGGGTCTGGCAAGATGGGAAAGGGAAGGAGAGATGCTGGGGGGGGGGGGAACTTTAATGGCTCCAGAGCCCAGGCTATTTTTTCCTTCTGGGTCATTTGTGCTTGCTGTCACTCGATCTGACACTTCTTTTCATTTTTATACACATCTGTTGGTATATTGCCTTCCAGTGTTAGAATAAACCGACTGTCCACGGGTAAAGTCTGCTTGGGTTTTCTAAAAGGTGCCAGGTGCAAGTGTCACATTGCTAGATACCCAGTTGTACCATTCATTTTTGCCCTGCTGCTGGAGCTAAAGGTATCATGAAGCAAATGAATGGAAGAAGGTAAAGCCAAGTAGTCTGACAGATTTCTCTTGATTTTATAAAACTGGTATTCTTTAACCCAGAGTATATGTTTAAAATGAATAAAACTGTATTATAACAACACCTAAAGTTGAGGACTAAATATTATGAATTATAGAACAATGATTATATTCATTGTGCATGGATGATATAGGGATTTGAGTTTGAATTGAACAAAAAAAGAATATTATCTTATAAAAATTATAGAACTAGCACTGTAAAAATACATTTTTGCTTAGCCTTATACAGGTGATCTACAGCCATGATTGCATTTAATCCCCATTAGACTGTAAACTGTAGGAGGGTAGGGACTGAGTGTTTATTATGTGCTGTTATATCCTTAGTGTCTAGCCTAGTGGATGGTGTGTAGCAGTGGAGAATGTCCCGAATTACTTCAGCATAGCTTTATGATGTATCTTCTTCTACCAGAGTAAACTGGCCAACAGCCACTAGATACTAATTCCTGGTACCAAGGAATTAGCAAAAATCTCAGCCCTCATGGAAAGAATTCTTGAAGAATAAAGACTAGATCGAGTTAATTCATGTCTGTCATTGCTACTTTAACCATATGAATTTGGATAATTATCTCTGGAAGTTTGTTGTCTCCTCATTAAAATAGGCATGATAATAACAGGGCTTGGCTCTGGAAGTGGCTTCAGGATAAAAGGGCAATACTTGATCTACAGTATACTTTCAGTAAACAGTAAGCATTATTTTTATAATAAGTACCCTATCAGTATTAGTTGAATCAGTACGTGAATAATTTCTCTTAGGGATTTACTTAGAAAGGAGGCATATTCCCCTCCTTATTTCATACATAGTGAGTCTGAACTAGAGAAAGATGAAATACATTTTGCCCAAGGTCACACATTTGGATGTAACAGAGCCAGGATTTGTACCTAATCCCCTGGCTCCATAGTCCATGTCTTTCCCTACCATTGCTTGCCACGGTCCTCCTATTAATGCTGAAAAAATGACAAATAGCAGAAACAAGCTGTGTATAATTCCCAAGAGGGATTGAGCCAAAAGGGCAAATGCCACATCATTTACCAACAAAGGAGAGGCAAGCAGGACTTTTAAAAAGTATTAAAATCTCTATCAGAACTCCTCTAGTAGGATGGGAGGGCCTAGCAGTTAAGCATTGATCTGTGCCAACTGAAAGAGGGCTATATTTTCCTTGTGTGACAGCTGGTTTGGCTACTAAGGAATGCCTCGAAGTTC
Organism: Heterocephalus glaber; assembly: GCF_053883595.1. Taxonomy (NCBI): domain Eukaryota; kingdom Metazoa; phylum Chordata; class Mammalia; order Rodentia; family Bathyergidae; genus Heterocephalus; species Heterocephalus glaber. Next base: position 33,015,811 of record NW_028258377.1, on the reverse strand, counting down.
GCACTGTTATTTGGCCCAAAATATATTTGACTTGATTCGCAAATACTCAGCTGAATCACTACAACCAGGCATACAAAGAAGAAATATCACTTTATTGTTTTTATTTCAATAATTAGAGGGGCTATAGCTAGCTATGAATCTCCAGTTTAGTAATGCATGTTTTTAAACATATTATTTAATAAAATACTCATTAACTTCTGTGGATGTTGCATTTGATGAATTATAGACCTTATTCTTAAGAGAATTTCAAAACTGGTCCCCTATAGAGTATAATTATTGTGCGTATAGTAATGAGTCTTCTTTACATTTCCCATAATCTCATCTCTAGTGCCAGCTACACAAGGATGACTTCTCAGCTTCATTCATTCATTCCTGTATTCATATAATTTAGTACATATTTACAAAAGCCTTTATGGGAATCTATGTTGGAAATGTTTGAATAAGATCCTTAATTTTATGAGATTTGCATTTTACTAGAGAGATGTATAGCAAATAACCAACAAAGAAGTATATAAAATAATTTCAGAAAGTAATAATTTCTAAGAAGAGATAGAATATGCTGTGAGATCTCACTGAAGTGGTGTTTGGCCTGAAGCCTGAGTGGTGGGAACAGATAATGTGGAGAGAGCTTAGGGAAGAAATGACACAGACAGAGCACAAGGCTGCTGCAAGGGTTTAAGAAGAGACGGGAGATGTGTGTGGTCAGGTCTCAGAAAGTATGGAAATATGTATGGAGACAAGGACAGAGAATGACAGGGGCCAGATCAGGCCGGAGGGTGCAGGACTGGGCTTTCCTTGTAGGGGCCATGGGAAGAATTAGGACATCGAACATGGATGCTACATGAGCTAATTTGATTCCTTATACTTTTAAGAATACTCAGCAGAGTGAGAAATAGATGATTGTGGACACATAGATCAATGAAATGGAATTGAGAATCCAAAAATAAACCGTCACATTTATAGTCGGTTGATCTTCAACAGGATGTGAGCACAGTTAGGTGGGGGAAAGAGTGTTTTCATCAAATGTACAGGTTATCCATATACAAAACAATGCGGTTGGACCCCTGTTCCACACGGCAGACAAAAATTAAAAATGTATGAAAGCCTAAATATAAGAGCTAAAACTAGACAAATCTTAAAAGAAAACATAGTGGTAAAATATAACATTGGTTTTAGCAATGTTTTCTTACATATGACACCAAAAATATACATAACAAAGGAAAAAATTGTTAAATTGGGCTTTATAAAAATTAAAAACTTTCATACATGAAAGGAAATTTTCAAGGAACTGAAAGCCCAATCCACAAAATGGGCGAAAATATTTGTACATCGTTTATCTGATATGGGACTTGTATCCAAAATATATAAAGAACTATACTGCAATTCAGTAAGAAAAAAACAGATAACCCAATTTAAACAAGAGCAAAGGAGGTTAATAAACATTTTTCCAAAGAAAGATGTACAAGTCACCAACAAGTACATGAAAAGATCCTCAGGGCAGAGGATTAAAAATGATGGAGTACAGAGCAGTAGCAAAATACAGCCTCTCTGGGACCTGAAATCCAGACACCTGGAAAACAACAACTTGGTGAAGAGAAAAGAAGTAGATCTTTGGGAATTGGGAGGAAGCTGACAGGAAAACTTAGAAACTACGGTGAAGCCAGCAAAATGGAGCATAATGTAGAAATAAGAACAAACCATGGGCTTTTCTTGGGGCTAGCACCATTGGCCCAGTTTGTTGTTTTTCCCTGGAGCTGCTGGCCCTCTTTGGGCTTACCTCGTGTCAGTGCAGATGGGTCCCCCACCCCAGGAGCCCATGGTTATTATAAACTGCACAAGTCATGTGGGGCTTTCCCCTACAAGTGACTCCTTCTGCATGGCAGGTTATAGTTAAAGAAGAAATCCAGTGCAGGACCTACCATGTTTGAGAGTGTTTAATCAGTGGCCATTTTGGGAAGGGGTCAGTTGTTTAAGACTGAGCTATAGAACAGCTGCATTCAGGGCTTGTGGTGTCTCCTACCACAGAGATTGGGTGGGAGATAGCCATAAGAGTCAAATGCAGAGAGGGTATGGGCTTGACATACACCCCCTAAGAAGCTTAAATTGAGACCAAGAAGGACTCGGGGGTCCCACTCTCAGAATTGAGAAGCCAGAATTTCTATATGTTCTTCATTTAACTTTGGCAATTTGTATGTATCTAAGAATCTTTCCATTTCTTCTGTGTTTTCCATTTCATTAGAGTACAGGTTCTCAAAGTACGTATTGATGATCCTCTGGATTTCTGCTGGATCTGTTGTGACTTCACCTTTTTCATTCTTAATTGCATGGATTTGAGCCTTTTCTTTCCTTTTTTTGATAAGGTTGGCTAAAGGTTTATTGATTTTATTTATTCTTTCAAAAAACCAACTCTTTGATTCATTGATTTTTTGTATCATTCTCTTAGTCTCCATTGCATTGATTTCTGCTCTGATCTTTCTAATTTCTTCTCTTGTATGAGCTTTGGGTTTGTTATGCTCTTCTTTTTCTAGGAGCTTGAGGTTCTGCATTAGGTTATTTATCTGAGTTCTCTCTGTTTTCCTAATATGGGCATTCACTGCTATGAATTTCCCTTACAGAACTGTTTTCATTGTGTCCCATAGATTCCTGTATGTTGTACTGGCATTATCATTTACTTGTAGAAACTGTCTAATTTCTTCTTTAATTTCCTTTGTGACCCATTGGTTGTTCAGGAGGGTGTTATTCAATTTCCATGTGTTTGTGCCCATCAACTAGAAACTAGATAAAGAAGATGTGGTTTTTTTAATAAAATGGAGTACTACTCAGCCATAAAGAACAAGAAACTAGAGACACTTATAGCTAAATGGATGCATATTGAGGTCATAGTCTTAAGTGAAATAAATAAGAGACACATGTGTAAATACTGAATAGTTTCTCAACTGCGAGAAACTGAAAGTGTAAATAAGGATTAAAGTGATTAAACTGAATAATTAATAATTTGAAATAGGAAGAAAATGTCCAAATGGGTAGAGGAAGTGGGAGGGGGAGGGGAAAGAAAAGAAGGGAAAGGAAAAATTATGAGAAAAGAAAAAAATGTAAACAAAGTCTTTGTAAATGGGAAGGGTGCACAGGGAATGGGGAAAAAATAAGAACCAAGATGCATCGTGTACAGGTACAAGCACCCAGTGATAAATGTAAATGTATTGTATACCTAAAATGTACCAATGAAAGAATTTAAGCAAAAAAAAAAAAAATTGAGAAGCCAGGTGATTCATGTGTGGTTTCAGATGGGGTTGGGTCTAAAAGCGCTGGCATTAAGTTTAGCGGACGGTTAACCCTTTACCCCACTGCCTACATGCAGCACAGAGCTCAGTGATCTTTTTGTTTCCCCATCTGGCAGTGTGATCAGTGATACACCTTGGCTTGAATGGTTGCTACAGCCTGGGGCGTACGGACAGAGGGGCCTCTGGAGCAGGGATGGCATTGCACAAAACCACATGCCTAAAACAAAGTGGAGAAAACCATGATTTGGGGCACAGAGAGGGACTCAGAAACTGGGAGATGCTGGAGTGACCACAGCTTTAAAGCAGGTACCATTGACTGACCATGCCCAACAGGAAAGGCTGGGGCAGGATTCAGCATTTACACACAAACACATGAGTGAGGAAATAAAAGAGGTGTTATCAGTGACTCCCCTCCTCCTACCCTATATCTGGTAGATTCCAATATTGCAGACTTGGGCTGGGAATTTAGCTCAGCGGTTCCACCACCTGCCTCGCAAGGCCCCTGCCTCGCAAGGCAAGCACAAGGTCCTGAGTTCAATCCCCAGTAAAAATCAAAAACAAAAACAAAAACAAAACAGGAACCAATATTGCAGACTCTGGAATGAAGCAACTCATGGAAGAATTTTTCTGGGGTTATTTTTTTTCTTCATTGGCTTTTTTAGGGTTTGGTTTTTTTTCTATTTTTCTTTTCTTTTTTAGTTGCTGTTTTTATTCTTTTTCTTTTCTGTTACTTTCATCTAATTCTATTAATTTCCTTTCACTTTTTCATAGGACCCTTTAACTCACCTTTCTTTCCTCCTTATCTTCATTTTCTGTACTTTTCAAATTTTACTTCTTTCTTTTTTCATTTCCCACCTCCTACATCATTACTACTATTACAATTAAACTTTATTAATATTTAGATATTTACTTAACTCTATGCTGTTATTGTTGAATTCTATTGTTATTGGTGGTATAGTTATTGCACTTAGTAGATATTTACTGTATGTCATTATATGGCTTATCTTTGGATCTACATTATAATTATATGGTTAAGGGTGGTAAAGTGGCAGCTTTTATTGGTTCTTATGGCAGTGAATATCCATTTAATCTTTGACTCTATTTTTGTTACTGATTTTGTTGCTGTTGCCAGGGTGGCATAGTTGTTCCTATTTATTGTTTTTTTCTATAGTTCAATATCTGGTTTGTCTTTGTGTCATCGACAATACTGTGGTTCATTTCCACAGAACTGGGTGGTGAGCTAATTTCACTGTACTCTCCCCAGCCGAATTAATGGAAGTGGTTGGATCTTGTGTCAGAGGCAAAGACCTACAGTTAGCCATGTCCAGAATGCATCCCTGAAAAGCAGACACTAACTAAAGAGATCTCCATACTAGTGAAAAAGTCTTTCCACTATAATTGACCTGTAAACTTTGGCAAAAAAAAAGTGAGAAGACATGGCTTAAAAAAAATGCAAAATGCCTACAAAATCTCCTAACTCCCCAATACTGATCCATGGGGAGGAATCAAAAGCCATACAGCTGAATTATACAAAGGACAAAAAAGGAAACAAAACAAAACAAAAAAAGCCAAATCAATAACATGCTCAGTGTGCTCAAAGACGACATAACTAAAGAGATAATGGACATTTATCTCTCTCTTTTTTTTCCCTACTATCTGTCTTTTATGTCACACTTTGCTCATGCATTAAGCTTTTCATATAAGAAAAACCATACAATATTTGAACTTGTGTATCTGATTTACCTCACTTAATGTTGTGTTCTCTTAATAAACAAGATCATCAATTGCATTATGAAAGACACTAGTAAAAAGCTAACTGAGCTAAACAAAATAACACAAAAACTTACTGACCAATTTAGCAAAGAATCAGAGTCCATGAGAAGGTACCAAATAAAAATTCAAGAGATCAAAAATTCTACTGAAGGTATGGAGAACAGAAGCAACCAATATGAGGACAGTGTCAGAACTAGAAGATAGGGCTGATGCTGGTGACCAGCTCCTCAGAGATACATTGACATCAACAAAAGGATATTAAAAATGTATCCAACAGCTGCTAGATGACACAAAGAAGACTTGGATTAGTGAAAAATCAAAAGAGCACAAATGGCATAAAATCTGTTTACAGAAATAATAGCAGAAAATTTTCCAAATATGGGGAAAGAGTTTAACATATAGATAAGCAAGACCTACAGGACCCTAGATAGCCACAATTAGAAAATAACTTTGTGACATATCATAATGAAAATTCCAGAAGTCTAACATCAGGACAAAACTTAAAAGCTATTAGAGCAAAGCAACGAATTACTTCTAAAGGTAAATCCATTAGAATTACAAAGGACTTCTCAACACAAACCTTACAGAGAACTCCAAAATGAAGTGTTTGAAGCCCTAAAGGAAAACAACTTCTAACCTACATTGGTATAACCTAAAAACTATCTCTCACAATTGAGAGAGAAACATGGTATTTTCAGGACAAATGCACCTTAAGAAATTCATGAGAAAATAACTCCAGACATACTCAAACACCTTATCTTTGACAGAGGAGCCAAACACGTTCACTGGAAGAAAGATAGCCTCTTTAATAAATGCTGCTGGAAAAAGTGGCTTTCCACATGCTGAAGATTGAAACTAGACCCATATCTTTCACCACACACTAACCTAAAATTGAAATGGATCAAAAATCTAAATATTGAAACAGAAACACTAAATCCGCTGGAAGAAAGAATAGGTAAAATGCTTAAGGACCTAGGAGTGGGCAAATACTTCATGAACAAAACCCGGACCATGTGGGAAACACTACAGTCAACAACTGGGACCTCACCTTATTAAAAAGCTTTTGCACACCAAGCAAAACCACCAACAGAGTGAAGAGACAACCACAGCATGGGAAAAAATTTTTACCAGGTATTCAGATTAAGGACTAATATCTAGAATACATAAAAACTCAAAAAATCAGACCCCTCAAATGTAACGACCCTATCCCAAAATGGGCATCCGAAATGAACAGACACTTTTCAAAGGAAGAATTAGAAATAGCAAATAAATATATGAAAAAAACTTCACCATCACTGGTCATTCATGAAATGCAAATTAAAACGATGCTGAGATTCCATCTCACTCCACAAAGAATGGCTGTTATCAACAAATCAACCAATAAATCAACAACAAATCAACAATCAACAACAAATCAACCAATTAACCAATAAATGCTGGAGGGGCTGTGGGGAAAAAGGAACCCTTCTCCACTGTTGGTGGGAGTGTAGACTGGTATAACCAGTGTGGAAATCACTGCGGAGGCTTCTCAAAAAACTGAAACTGGAGGTTCCATTTGCCCCAGCCATACCTCTTCTTGGTATCTTCCCAAAAGAATTAAAAGCATCATACCACAGCAATATATGCACACCCATGTTTATAGCAGCATAGTGTGTAACAGCTAAATCTTGGAAACAGCTCAAATGCCCATCAACTGACTAGTGGATAAATAAGATGTATTTTTTACACAATGGAGTACTACTCTGTCATGAATAAGAATGAGCTTCAGACATTCATAGCTAAATGGATGGACCTTGAGACCATACTCCTAAGTGAAATAAATCAGATACACATGTTTAAATACTACATTATTTCTCTGATGTGAGAACCTAAAAGTGGAAATAAGGACTGAAATGTGTAATAGATATTGGGAAACGGGAAGAAAACATTTAAATGGGAAGGGAAACAAGGGAAAAGGAAGGGAGAGAGGAAGGAAGGGACAAGAAAGAAGTGAAAATAGAAGGAAAAATGGAAACAAAGCTTTTGTACATGAGGGAGGAAATGGGATAAAATAAAATAAAATTTATTAAAAAGTAATATATAGAAATTCATGACAACTAAACTAGCATGCCAAAAATTCTCAGTGATATCCTCGAAAGAGACAAGGAAGACAACAATGTTAAAATGTATAATAGAATGAATATGCCACACAGAGTCAATGGTTAAGCAGAAGGGAAGAAAGGAATCAGTAATAGGAAAATAATTCTATGACAGGAATAAGTCACTAATTCTCAGGAACAGCTCTCAATGTGAAGGTCTACACTCCCCATTGGCAAATTGATCAGACAAAGATTGACAAAGTGGATTAAGAAACAAAATCCAAAAGTAGGTTGCACACGAGAAACGTATTTAATCCAAAATGAAATTCATACTCTAAAAATCAAAGGAAGAAAAACATATTTCATGCACCAGGAGTTCCCAAGCAAGCAAGAGAAGCTATCCTGTTTGTAGACAAAGTGAACCTCAAGCCAAACCTGAACAGAAGTGTCACAGAAGGTCACTATGGTGATTAAGGGAACAACTCAACAGGAAGAGGGAACAATTATAACTATACATGCACCAAATACTGGTGCACCCTATTTCATAAAATGAATGCTACTGGCCATAAAAGATCAGAAAAACATCAACACAAAATTACAGTGGGTGAACTCAATATCTTACTGTCAGAAATAGATCAACTAGACAAAGCAACGTCAAAAACAACAACAAAAAAATCAGAGTTTAACAACATGTTTGAGAAAAGGGACCTAATAGACACCTACAGAGTGTTACACACAGTACCATAGAATACACATGCTTCTCAAAAGCACATTGAACTTACTCCTAAATAGGCCACATGCTAGATAATAAAATGTGTATAAGTGAATACAAATCATCCTGTGCATATTACCAGATCATAGCACAATGAAAACTAGAAATGAAAGGCAACAGAAACCATATAAATTATACAAACACATGAAAATTAAACAATATACTCAATCAGTGGGTCACAGAAGAAATTAGGCAGTTCCGAGAATCCAATATTAATGCCAGTACAACATACCTGAACCTGTGGGACACATGAAAGCAGTCTTAAAAGGGAAGCTTATAGCTGTGAATAGCTGTGAGTAGCAACAGAAAAAACAAAACAAAACCAGAGTGAGTCCATATAAATAACTTAATGATGCACTTCAAGGTCCTGGAAAAATAAGAACAATTCCAAATGCAAATGTAATACAAAGAAGGAAATTATAATGATCAGAGCAGAAATTAATGAACTTGAGACTGAAAAAACATCACAATGCATCAATGTATCAAAGAGCTGGCTTTTCAGCAGAATAAACAAAATAGACAAACGTGTAGTCAGTCTTCCAAAAGAGGAAAGAAAAGACTTAAATCAATGCAGTTTGAAATGAAAAAAGGTGAAATCACATCAAGCACTACTGAGATCCAGAAGATTATTAGGAACTTCTTTGAAAACCTGTACTCCTATAACGTGGAGAATCCAGAAGAAATGGAAAGATTCATACATAGATCTGAATTACCAAAAGAGAACCAGGAAGATGTAAAAACTCTGAATAGTCCAATAACAGGCAGTGAAATTGAAGCAGTCATTACAAAAACCCTACCAACTAAGAAAAGCCCAAATCCGAATAGATTCACCACTGAATTCTACAAGAAGTATGGGAAAGATCTAATGGCAGTACTCTTTAATGGACTTGAAAAGTAAGGAGCTCTCACTAAGTCATTCCTGGAAGCTAAAATTACTCTAATTCCAAAACCAGACAAGGACCCAAATGTAAAAAGAGAATTACAGGCCAACGTCTTTGATTAACATAGATGTAAGATTTTGCCAAACAGAATGCAATAAATCATCCAAAGTCTTTCTTCCACCATGACCAAGATGGCTTCATCCTAGGGATGCAAAGATGGTTCGTTGTACACAAATAAATAAATGTATCATTGCTTCTTGGCCTTTTGGCTAAGATCAAGTGTAAATAAATGTATCACATCGCATGAATATAAGTAAGGACAAAATTCTTGTGATCATCTCAATAGGTGCAGAAAAAGCCTCTGACGAAATCCAACAGCATTTATGATAAAAACCCTGAAGAAAATGGGTATATAAGGACCCTCTCTCAATCTGATAAAAGGCATTTATGACAAACCTACTGCCCAAATCATGTAAACGTGGGAAAATCTGAAAGTTTTCCCTCTAAAATGAGAAACAAAACAAGTATGTCCACTATCACATTCCTGTTTAAAATAGGACTTGAAACGTTAGCTAGAGCAATCAAGCTGGAAAAAGAAATAAAAATTGTATGTATATAAAGAAGGAAGTCATCTGTAGATGGCATGATCCTTTATACAGAAGACCCAAAAATTTTTACCAGAAGACTACTAGAATTAATCATCAAATTCAGCAATTAGCAGGATACAAAAGCAACACAAAAAATCAATAACATTCCTTTACATTAACAATAAACTACTGAAAGAGAAATTAGGAAAATACCATTCATGATAGCATCAAGAAAAATTAAATACTTAGGGGGCCAGGGATTTAGCTCAGTGGTTTCGCCACCTGCTGCGCAAGTGCAAGGACCCAAGTTCGATCCCCGGTACCAAAAAAGAAAAAAAAAAAGAAAGAAAAATTAAATACTTAGGAATTAACTTAACCCAGGAAGTGAAAGACCTCTGCAATGAAAACTACAGTACTCTAAAAAAGGTGATCAAAGAGGACATCATAAAGTGGAAAGATACAGTATCCCTTTTCCTGGATAGGGAGAACCAATGTTGTCAAAATGGATCATATTTCTAAAACTGATGTATAGATCTAATGCCATCCCAATCAAATTACAAATGGCATTCCTTACAGAACTAAAGACAAATATCCTAAAGTTCATATGAAACTACAAGAGACCCAAAATAGCAAAAGCAATCTTGGGGGCAAGAATGAAGCAGGAGGAATCATAATTCCAGACTTCAAGGTAAGCTACAAAGCTACACTGATAATAAGAGCATCGTACTGGCACAAAAACAGACATGGGGATAAATGGAATGGCACATGTAGCCACTTGATCTTTGGAAAAGGGCCAAAAAACACACTGGAGGGAAGATAGCCTTTTAAAAAAGCTAATGATGATGGGAAAACTGGCTATATACATGCAGAAGATTAAATCTGGACCCATATCTTTTACCATGAACTAAACTAAAATCAAAATGGATCAAAGATCAATATATTGAGACAGAAATCATTTGCTGGAAGATAAAATAGATTAAACTCTTAAAGACATAGGCAAAGATTTTTCTGAACAGAACCTCAACTGAGCAAGAAATAAGAATCAACAGATGTGATAATATCAAATTAAAAAGCTTCTGTACACCAAGGGAAATAACCAACAGACTGAAAAGACAAGGTAAAGAATGGGAAAAATTTTTTACCAGCTATACCATGGCAGAAGACTAATATCTCCAATATAAAAAGAACTCAAAAAAATTAGATACCCCAAATAAAGGATATAATAAAAAATGGGCAACTAAAATGCACAGATACTTCTCTGAAGTATAAATGTTCAATAAATACATGAAAAAATGCCCAACATGGCTGGTCATTAGAAAAATGCAAATTAAAACAATATTGCAGTTCTATCTTACTCCAGAAAGAATGGTTTTCATCAAGAAATCAAATAATAGCAAATGCTGGTGAGGCTTTAGGTGAAAAGGAGCCCTTCTATATTGTTGGTGGGAATGTAAACTGATGTAACTACTATGAAAATCAATATGGAGATTCCTCAAAAAACTAAAAAAGGAAATTCCACTTGGTACAGCTATTCCCCATCTAGGTATCTTCCTGAAAGAGTTAAAGACATCATAATACAGTGACACATACATACCCATGTTTATAGCCACATAACTCTTGTAAATCTCGGAATCTTGTAAATCTTGGAAGTGATCTATATGTCCATCAACAGATGAATGGATAAACAAAATGTATTTGTACACAGTGGAGTACTACTCTGTTATAAAGAAGGATAAATTGAGTCATTCATAGGAAAATGGATGCATCTTGAGACCATAAGAGAAATGAATCAGACATACAATGGTTTCTCAATTGTAAATTGGGAGAGGATCAAGAAATGGAGGAAATCAGAAGAGAGTGGAGAGGAAGTAACTTGAATGAAGATGTGTTGTGTACATGTACCGACTCCCCATGATGAATGTAATCATTATATACTGCACAGTAATAAAAATAAAAATTTTTAAAGTTATAAATGAAAAAAAGAAAGAAAAGATTCTTAGCACCATAGCCATCAGGTGAACCACAGTGAGATACCATTTCTCATTTGGTATGGATATAATAAAATGAAAGATGGGTAATAATAAGTGTTGGATAGTATGTGGAGAAGTTGAAACCCTTGTACACCACCAGGGGAAAGCAAAATACTGCAACAACTTTATAAAACAGACTAGCAATGTCCTATGCTGCTAACCATTGAGCTACCATGTCATTCCTCAATTCTACTTCTAGGTATGCACTCAAGAGAAATGAAAATATGAGTTAAAACAAATAGTTACATAGCATTTCTTATAATACCCTAAGTGAAACAATCAAAATGTCTATCATCTGATCAAAGAACATATCAAATGTAGAATATACATCTACTGGGCTATTATTTGGCAATAAAAATAAATGAAGTAGTGATGTATAATTCAACATATAAACCTTGGAAAGCATTATCTAAGTGAAAAAAATCACAAAAGGTCACATATCTTATGATGTGTTTATAGGGATTGTGTCATTCATTATTACCAGGCATATTCCTGTTATTTTTTCCAATGTATGATTAATGCTCCATTCAATGGAAATGACTTATATAGTTATATGTCTCCTATGCTACAGTATGATCTTCTAATTAAAGATTTTGATGTTATCTAACCCTAGTTCCTTATATTGAGAATATATGGCTACCCATAGTAGGAGTTAAACAATTCATTAGTTTTGTGGATGCAACCATCATCATGTTCTAACTTTAAAAGAGTCTCATCACCTCAAAAGAAATCTCCATACCCATTAACCTTCAGTCTACATTTTCCAATCACTGAGCTGGGTCAATTAAGTTTTTACAAAGGTGCAAGAACAATTCAGTGGAGAAAGAGAAATCTTTTCAAGAAGAAATAAACCTTGTCCTAAACTGTGTTCATTATGAAATAAATAAATCAATGTCAAACACCCATCTTAAATGTTTAATATATGCTAAGAAATCTTTTATAAGAAAACAGAAAAAGGTTGTCAGTAAGTAGATTTAATCATAAAGTTTTTAGAATTGACAACACAAATATGTTCTTAAAAAAACTACTGGAAAGACACTATTAAGGAAATGAAAAGACAAGCTAGAGAATAGGAGAAAATGTTTGCACATCACATATGTGACTAAAGAGTTATAGTCAGATTATATAAAGAATTTTCAGAATGAACAGGAAGGAAGGAAGAAAATAGGAAGGAGAAAGAAAGAAAGAAAGAAAGAGAAAAAAGGCAAAAGACAAACTTTATCAAAGAAAGTATACAAACGATAAATAAATATATAAGTTTTTTGCCCTATTTATTGATATCCAAACTAAACTGAAGCAAGTGAATTGCATATCTGTTAGAATGACTGAAATACAAATATTGACAGCATCAAGTGCTGGCAAGGATATAGAGCAACTGGAAGTTTCCCAGATTGCTTTTGGGAATGAAAAATAATCACCCAGTTTAGAGAAACAGTCTGACAGTTTCTTGTAAAATTAAATGTATGACTGATCAGTCCCATTTCTATTTATTTTAGAGAAACAAATCTTTTCTTAGCATAAAAATGTGTCAAAGAATGTTTATGGTGTTTTTATCCTAATTGCCCCATACTGGAAAAAACTCAAAGCTCTTTGGAGAGTGAGTGGAGAAAACTAGGTATGGTGCATATTGCATATAATGAAAGACAATTCAGCAATAAAAGACAAAGCTATTGATAAATTCAACAATTTGGATGAATCTCAAAGGCATAATGCTGGGTGTAAGAAGCTGTCTCAAAGGCTCCAGCAGTGAGATTTTGTTTCCATGATGTTCTTGAACAGAAGGAGCTATAGTGAAGCAAACAGTAGCAGTTTCTGGGGATGAGGGGATAAGATGTTGCCATTAAGGCATAATATAAAGAAATTTACAGGGTGATTAAATTGTTTTCTATTCTTGTAATAGTTACAAGACATTATGTAAGTATTAAAATTTCTAGAATTGCACACAAAGTTATCAATTTCACTGTAAATTAATTTAAAAAATAAGTTTTCGTAAGTCTCGGGAGTACTGGAGACAGACCTATCCTGCATGCCATCTGGCTCTACTGCAAATAAAAGGGCGAATTTAGAGTTAAAGCTTAGTTTCAGCTTTTCACTCTGTACAGAGAGACTAAGAACAGTACCTGTCACATGGGGGCGAAAATTAAGTGCATGGCATCTGCAAGGCACTTAGCACAGCACTTCACACGTGATAAAGTTTGCTCAGGGAAATTCAGTTGTTTTTTTGTTGCTATGTCCACTGCTATATTCTACTGTCTATGGAAGAGAACAATTCTAATGAAAACATTAGTCTTATATTTTAATTAGTAAAATGTCAATATGAGGACATTTTAGAAACAGCAATATGGAGGTAGCTCTGTAATGTCATCCTGAAAGTGCATCCGGGACTGGGATGGCATAGGTTGCTCACCAGTGCCCTCCACAAACAGAGGCCCGTGTCCTGTGATGCCCTAGTGTAGCTGATTTAGCTCTGTCTAGAGTCTCTGCTCCTACTGCTCCCTCATCGGTTAACCTTGGAGAAGGTTCAAAGCAATAGATTAAGAGAAAGCCTTCTGAGAGGTCCTGCGGTGCATTTTACTCTCAGGATGGTTTCCAAAAGCTACTATGAATTACCATTGCTACTCCTGTGTGTGTGTGTGTGTGTGTGTGTGTGTGTGTGTGTGTGTGTGTGTGAAGTGTGGCAGTCTTCCAAACTCCTTTGCCATTATCTCACAGCCACAGAAGCTAGGGTTTTAAAGCATTTGGAATTTCAATTCTTATCTTCCAGAGATTGGCATTGCAAGCCCAGCGCGCTTTATAGGTAAATGCTTGATGTCGCTGATAATCTACAACTGATAGAGCTAGGATCCTGACTGAGCATGCCGAATTGCTTAAGTTAATAGAAGAGCTTTATCATGTACTTTTAATCTTTGTCATCTGACTCCTTTCCCTGTTCCTCTCCTACTCTCTGAGCTGGCCCATTCCCCTCCACCTGCAATCTCCCAGGGTTGTAGCATCTCTCCAGGAGACAGCAGAGGGTCAATTCCCGGGCCCTCCTGTTATCTTCTAATCAACTCTAACAGCCCTGCCTGTTTGCACTTCAGGATTGTATTAGATAGAGCTGCCTGGTGTGTGTGTTAGGATTTGTTTAGAAATACATCTATGATGAGCAGTCTGTAAAGAAGAAACTATAGAGAAAAAAGATGCACAACTGTGGACAGTTTCTTGCCTCTCTGGCCTCATTATTACAACTATATAAAAAATAAAAAGCTTGTAAACTGGGGGCATTGGATAAGATTATTTCTCAGGGCCCTATGGGTTTTAATATTAATAAAACAGTAATCCAAAAGGCATAAATAAATAAATGTTAGCTATCTTCACTCTTTAAAAAGATTGAGGATTTTGGTTCACAAACAAGAGTTTTTTGTTATTGTTTTTAAAAATTCCTTGCTTTCTAAACATCGATTCTCTAATATTCTTGTTTTTGGCCTAAATAATAATGGTCACATTTAAATTGAATTGGGAATACTAATTGCATGGTTCAGCATCACTACATAGAAATTAGGCCTTAAATTCTCAAAAACTTGACTTTACTTAGCAATTATTGTCCATTGCAGATCTTCTACAAAATATGCCCTTGTTCTTAGAGACCTGCACTTTAATACAAGACTGATTGAAAAGGTGTTAGGTTCATTAAAGTGTATGCATTATGCATTAGGAGATGCCGGAGGTGGAAGAGATGGTGGTGGTGACTGAAAGGTTAGGAGAAACAGATGGGGATTTACTAACTTCATGTGACAGCACAATCACAATTACACAAACCTTCTCCCTTTATGTTTTGACTGGAATATGCTAGCTATTCATGTTCCAAATCCATTCCTGAACTAGAGAGACATTCAGGGAGAGGTAGTGTCTTTAAATGAGAAGGGACTGTTTGAGTGGCCTTGCTATTGTTTGAGGAGAATATAAATACTTCTGTGTACAGCTCAGCACCAGGGTATTAAGGAGAAAGGCAGGATGGTAAGGACAAAGCTGGGACTGGCTGGCTGGCTTCCATGCGTTTGTTCAGTGCCAGCAGTTTATAATTCCACATTTTTCAATGTAGACTCTTCTTAAAGAGGGCTGGCACATCTGTGAGATAATCCACACCCTCGTCTCACTGTGCAGTTTGAAAAGCTGCAAGATCAGCATAGCATTTGGGAACATTAGACTTCTTGGATGACTAAAGGTTGACTCTTAACTGTTTCACCAATTATATGTTCACTGTGACCTCTGTTATCCATTCCTTTATTGTTTTACCCTGGAAAAGTCATTAATAAATGATAGAGACGCATTCCTTTATTATATGACAGAGTGAATATGTGTTGAATTTCTACTATGACATCCATTGGCTAAGTGTCAGGATTATAATGTGACATTCCTACTTTATTAAAGTCAGAGAATTACTAACAATAGTTGCCATTTGTTGAGTTTGTGCCAGGCCATATGCATTTGAATGGATTTTGGCACCTAAATGCTCATGACCCCTCTCCAAATAGTTATTATCATCACCCCCATTTTACAGATCAAAAATTGAGGCTCACATCGATAACTTATTTAAAATCATGGAGCAATTGGTAGAATTAGGACATTTAGTCCAAAGCTTTAGAATTTAATAATAGTACTACCTAGTATCTTTTGATTTGCTTTTTTGAAAATGTAGATAATACTGCCTATAGAGATATGTATTTCACAAAGTTTTGTGAAGGTATTTAACAATCTGGAAGGCATTGGTGAAGTTCATTCAGTTTTTATAATAGTTCTGCTGAATGTTGGAGTGGAAAGCGCTCAGGGGTGAGTGAGTCCAGATGTGACCGAGGTACAGCTTCACCTCCTTGAGTCTCACCTGCCTCATCTGACAAAATGGAGAAAACTATAGTCACCCTGTCTTTCTGGAAGAATACTGTAAAAATCAGAAAGAGTTGTGAATTTGAAATGCTGTGTATTTGGAAAAGGACTATGAGAATTTAAGATCTGTATCAATATACTGTGACATTTATATTTCGATAGGCATCATATGGAGTCTCAAGATTTTCTCTATTATAATCCCATGTTTATTAATGTCTGAGAATCTGAATCTTGTCCTCCTCAGAAGTGAGGTTAAGCAGAAAGAGCAAGGACAAAATCATCTCATAGCTATGCCACTAGAATTACCAGGTGACTTGTAAAGTTGGGAATGTCTTAAAATCTAATATCAGGCACACAGGCTTAAAGATCACATGCTTTCTCTTCTATGAAGAACCCAAAGTATAAATGAATTAGAGGACAAAATAAAAGATAGCTAACAGGAAATAGGGAGATAGATCTTTTACAAATGGGAAGGGGATCAAGTGATGAGGAGAGGGGGGAGAGAGAGAGGGAAAGGGGCATAAAAATAATTAAGATGTGTTGTGTACATGTACCAACTGCGCCCAATGAATGTAATCATTATGTGTGTAAACATAGACTAATAAATATTTTTTAAATGTTAAAATGTAGTGTCTGGAACCTAGCATCCAGGTATTCTAATTTGTTGGCTGTAGAACGGGGCTCAGTAGTCTACACTGCTAAATTCATGCCTTGTCTTAGTTAATTCTCACTCAGATGGAGCCCCGATCATAGTTGGACAATCTCTGCTCTTATAAAGACCTTCTTACCAAGGAGACGTGAGAACACTCGGTTTCTAGGGAAACACTTCCTAAAGAACTCCCTTGCCAATCACTCATTGATCCAACAAATATTTCTTAAGTGTGTGCTGTGTGTCAAGCAGTGTTTCTGGTACTGAGGAGACGGCAACACACAAAGCGTCCTCATTTTACTGACATCCTAATAGAGGCAGATGGACAATAAAGTGATGAACGTATCAATAAATGATGTGATGGGCATGCCGTCCAGGAAAAGCAGATGTATGAAGGGAAATTAGGCAGGATAAGGGGATGGAGAGCAGGGGGTAGGGCTGGCCTCCTTCCTAAAGTCATGATTGGATAGAAACGTGAAGGCACTAGAAGAGGCTCTGCAGGAGACTGATGCAACATGATTTGGGAGAAAGCAAGGAGCAGACTCAATGGCTCTGAGGCCATTGTATCCTTGGCAGGTTCACGGAGCCGTGGGGCTGATGCGCAGAGGGTTAGGGACATACATTATCCTTAGTTCAAAAGTCTGCACCAGCTCCCAGCTCACCTGGCACTCACAGCCCAGACAATCTGGCTCCAATCTCTGCTCCAGTCTTTTGTCAACTCCTCTCTTTGACATTGGGCTGAGGTCAAGCTGACCTCCAGATTCTGCGTGGACTTTTTCCTGTAGCTTTCACTGCCTTGCAGGTTTTCTGACCTCCTCTCTGGCAGTTGTTTCATTGAGGGGTAGTTTTGTCCCCAAGGTGCATTTTACCATGTCTTCAGACTTTTTGATTGTCAAAATTGGGGGTTCTATTGGCATTCAGTGGACAGTAGCCAGGGAAATTGTCCATACCCTGCAATGCATAGGGCAGCTCCCATCCCAAGGCAGTATGTGGCTCCACATGGCTAAATACCAAGGTTTATCAACTCTGGCCTAACACTTCCCTAATTTTTCAAATCTGGGGCTTCATTTGTGCATTTCCTTAAGCCCCTGACTCTATCACAGGGAAACTTTCTATAAATTGTGTGGATCACACATTGCACCTCAGTTATATCTATTCTGATGTGATATATACACAAGTTTTGAAATAATATATCCTAGATTTCATTCCCAGTGTATCTTCTTAATCTTAGGGATCTTTTCCTTGTCTGTAAAAGAGGGTAACTCGCAAGTCCCTGTTGTTGAAAGAATTAAATAAGTTAGAGCATAAAAATTCCTTATCACAGTGCCCAATAAAGAGCCCAATAAATGCTAATTATTACCATCCTAAAAATCATTTAATTTCCTTAACTGGTGTGCAGGACCTTTAAAGACTGTGATGATGCCTTATATAGTTTTGTTTCTTATATTTCCTCATAACTTATAATGCCAGATAGAACAGCTGTTTCCCAGATGTTTTTAATAATGGAGGAGTTTGAGTCGGTCTTAGTTTATTTCCAAATGATGAGCTCTGTACTGGGGGAGCACCAGGTAAGCGCATTTTCCTTGGAGACTATAAACTGCTGGCCAGGTCCATGAATAAACTCTTCTGGCCTCCCAAGACTGACTCCGGATCTGGGATGAATCCATATCTGGGGTCACACCTGGCTTTCAGGGGCTGGCTTTCTTCCTCTTTGTATTGAGATAAGGAAGAGAGAAAAAGGAACCATCTGAGCAGAAAGTGCAGTGCCAGCTGGACTGAGAAGAAGCGCAGCTGGGCGGAGCATTGATGGAGAAAGTGAGAGGGACCCATGCGTGGTCTGAAAACAATGACAGGTGGTCCTGGGGAGGCTGCAGTCCTGAGCGGCTGAATACAGGGAGTCTCTTTCTCTTACCTGTCCTTCTGAATAATTTGCTCAGTTTCCCACTCGCTGCAATTTAGAGAGCAGAGCAGCACAACAAGATAAGCAGAGGCTAATATATTTGTGCAAGCAGATACGAACTAGTTCCCTGTCACCTAATTTGTCATTTCTGGAGGTCAAGATTTTCACACATGGAACCCATTTCTATGGAGCTGCTCTGTACTTACCGAGCTCCAGACTGGGACCGTCCCTTTCTGCCCCAATACAGAAGTGCCAAGAGCACTAGGGAGAGATGGGCAGACACAGGGCTCAGAGGGCTTCGAGGGACGTGGAAGGACTCCGTTAGTGGAACGCGTGTGTTTTAACTGTGGGTGGTTTTAAGTTGTTGGGTTTTTTTTCAGTTGTGAGAACAAACCACACTCATCCCACCTTGGGGTCTGGGTCCTGCTTAGGGTCTTCCCTGCTCCCTGGCCCCTCTCTTCTCCTGTCCCAAGATTGCTGATTGCTCACTTCTGTGCTGCAATTTAAATGATTTTGCTAGGGCCATCTTGTTTTTCTTCCCGGGCCCAGGTGAAATTTTCCTCTCATATAATTTTACAGTACCTTCAATCCCCCTTCCTGACACTTGCCAAAATTGTAATAACTATAAATTGTATTTCTTTCTCTGAATGGTAAGCTTCAGCAAGAACAGTAACCATGACTGCCTAACCTGTCTCTCAGTTCCTATGCTTACAATGGTACCTGGAGCATAGGAGTTTCACAATAAATATCTATAGAGCAGATCAAGGAAGTAGAAGTTAAAAGTCAACCATGAAGACCAGTTCTGTCATTGACTTGCTGTGTGACATTGAACAGGCATTCTCTTCTGTAAAATAGTTCGGAACTAAGAAATTTATGTGCATGATTCTATTTAGTTCTCACTACACCCAGACAAGGAATGAGTACTATTTATTATCCGCTTCTTATAGATGGGAAAACCAAGGCCCAGGGAAACTACCTGTTGGATGCAAAATAACACAGTGTTATTACTATATAGTGTTGAAATCCCCAGACTATAGTTATATCTCAGTTTCCCTACCTGTGCTATGAAGGTGTGAGACTAAATAACTTCTGAACTCCTTCCTACTCATATTTTAAAAGAGAAATTCTAAAATTCAGTGGACACAAAGAGGATAGCCTGGCTGGAGGTGAGGAAGGGTATAGAAAGGTCAGGTTTTAAGTGATCATTAATGTAGATCTGGGAACATGAGAGGCAGGAGCAAGGCCAGCAGAGAGGAGAAGTCTCGCTGATGAAAGGCAACGTGTCAGATCTCATTCCAATTTGTCTAATAAGTCAAATGACTCCAGCCGCTGTTAGCAGCTGGCATCACACTGGCTTTACAGGATCTGACAAAGATTGGGCAGGAGTCAATAGTTTGCCGAAAGCTAAGACATTCTGACTGTGGCATGTCATTTAGTCACTCTCTCTCCCTCCCCTCTCCCCGACACACTTTTTTCCTTCCTTTTCTCTGGGATTTCTTGCTGTTTGACAGCAAAGCAAATGGGCTATGTCCAGTGAAGAATGAAAGCACAAGGAACTGCTTCACTTTGCTCATTGCCTCTGTCTAATCACGCATGACTTTCTGAGTAGTTGGAGAAGACACTGGGTGTGACGCAAGGAGGGTGAAGGTGCAGCTTCTCCCACTCTCTTGACGGTCTCCATCTGGCTTTAGAGAAATTTGTTTTCGGAGATGCTAGTGAAGCCAGGACAGGAATGATGTTGAGAGGCGAGGCGAGGGTGAGTCGGCAAAATGGGCAAGCGGGGCTGTCCTGGGAGCTCCATTCTGGCAGCACAGGCAGTGAGGAGTGTGGATGCCCGGACCCATCTGCTGATGCTGCACATTCTGTCTCAGTTCTGTCACCAACTCCTGTAAACCGGGCAAACTCACTCTCCTGGGCTCTGCACTTCTTTATGTAGAGAAGACAATGGAGCAACATCCAGGTGCAGAGGCTTCATTATTTTTTTGCAGAGAACTTGAATATCCTTGAATGAATGATGCAGTCAGGGTATTATGAAAAGTATTATCATTTTGCTCATCAGGCAGCAAGATGGTTTACACCTGTCAGGGAATAGTGGTTGAGTCTTAATCAAGGAGCTGTAAATATAGGGAAGAAGAAGTATGAGTTTAGAGGATGGACATTCTATGGAGATAACAGCTTTGCAGCCCAAGTGACCGCACTTCAAATATCTTATCAGTCCTAGTATTAGCTACTGTGGCAGGTTAAAGATGGACACATATTCTTTTGATTTTCTTCAAGTGGTTTCTTCCTCTTCCTGTGAATCTAGTCTTCAAGCAGTGTAGTGTGGTGGAAGTGACATTGAGGCAAACCTAGTGTTGAAGGACTTTCAGGTTTTCCTTGGTCTCTGGGACTGGTGGGCCACATATAAACCATCCAGCTCCCATTTTGCTGCACCCTGTACATGGGGAGAATAGTCACCATGGCAGAAGTTTGGGAGTACAGCTTCTTGCACCTTCTGGAATCTGTAAACCAGCCAGCTTCTAGCTGAATACCAGAGTGACCCCATTGGTGCCACATGGAGTCCTACTGTAACCCCTGACCCACAAAACCATGAGACAAGGCAGTTTGTCACACAGAAGTACATAACTAGTGGACGATCATTTAGTGCTTGCCTATGGTGTGCCAGCTACCATGCCTTATTTACATTTTACTCGAAAGTTAGGGGTAATTATTCTAGTTTTCCAAGTGAGGAAATTAATTTCTAGTTGGATCAAGCAATATAGAATGAGCTCGGATTTGAATCCATGTCTGTATGTATATCTGCATCTCACACAGAAGGAGTTTCCATGACAACACCCCCCTCCCTGCATCTTTCCTGAAGGCCCACCCTTTTGCATGAAATACTCTCTTTAAAGCCTTGTTCTTTTGGGCTAAACATTGTCCACGTTCCGTTCTTATACCAACAAAGGAGTGCATCCTGTCACCCGGTGTTCAAAAATCAGCATTAACTCTCAGATCTTCAAGATTAGTCATTGGTTGCATCAGCTCTCTGCTTTATCTCAGTCAGTATGCACCATAACCTGTAAGAGACATTCTGTCATCTGTCTTCATTTTATGGATTAGGCCTGAGATCACCTGGCTGGTTCCTATTGGGTTCAGACTGGACTCTAGGGCCCTGTTCTTACAGGTTCTCAGGATGGGGGTGTCCATGGGGTTCCCACATAATCAGCTGTGTTCAAACCCTGTTGGTCTTGGCTGGGTCATAGTGTAGGGCTGATTTCCATAGATTTTGGACAGATTGCTACTACAATGCCCGGGTCCATCATATGCTTTGCTGGTGGCCACACTTGCAATTCCAGGATCAGCACATTGCTAGGGGACCAGAGACTCTGCTCCTGGTGCCCTTTAGCCAATTCCAAATCTGGTCACAGGGGATATAAGGAGGTGGTTGGAGACCCTTGCTCAGGGGGACCAAATACAGTTCTAAGCGCCTATAATTTTATTCTTAGAAGGCAAGTTATATTATTGTCAAGAGGTCTTGAAACTAAAGAACATTCACACGTAATTTACTCAGCCCCTTAAATTCCATATAAGTGAATGACTTTTAGTATTTCCTGTTGTTTTATAGATGTTTTATAGACCACATTGACCACTGCTCCTCTGTGCTTACTACTCTTTTAACATGTTGATTTCCTTTCTGTTTTGTACATGTCCCAAACTTGACCTCCACTAGCAGCCTTTGCACTTCTTTTTTTAGTTTTTTGTATTAAATTCTTCTATTGGGACATTGTAGGTATACAACACAATTACATTTCTCATTGGCAATTGTACCTTTACATAATGCATCTTGGTTCTTATTTTTTCCCCATTCCTACCCCTCACTTCACGCCCTCCACCCTTCCCTATTTACAAAGACTTTATTTCCATTTTTTCCATTTCTCATCATTTTTCCTTTCCCTTCTTTCCTTTCCCCTGCCCCTCCCACTACCCCTACCCCTTTGGACCTTTTCTTCCTATTTTACATTATCGATTATTCATTCTAATCATTGGTACATTTTCGGTATACAATATAATGACATTCATCATTGGAAATTTGCACCTTTACATAGTCTCCCTTGGTTCTTATTTTTCACCCTTACCCAGCCCTCCCTTCAAACCCTCCAGTCCTCCCTATTTACAAAGATTTTGTTCCTCTTTTTCCATTTTCTCATATTAATCCCATTCCCTTCTATCCTTTCCCCTAGCCCTCCCACTTCCTTCCCCTTTGCCCCTTTTCTTCCTACTTCACATTACCTATTATACATTTAGTCCTTATTTACACTTTCAGTTTCTCACACCAGAGAAACTATTTGGTATTTACACGTGTGTCCTATTTATTTCACTTAAGAGTATTGCCTCAATGTGCATCCACTTAGCTATAAATTTCTCTAATTTCTCATTTTTTATGGCTGAGTAGTACTCCATTTTATTAAAAAAAACACATTTTCTTTATCCGGTCTCCAGTTGATGGGCATTTGGGCTGTTTCCAAGTTTTAGCTATCACAAACTGCTCTGCTATGAACATGGGTGCACATATATCACTGTGGTATGATTCTTTTAATTCTTTGGGGAAGATTCTCAGCAGTGGAATAGCAGGGTCAAATGGGACTTCCAGTCCTAGTTCTTTGAGGTATCGCCATACTGATTTCCACACTGGTTGCACCAGTCTATACTCCCACCAGCTGTGGAGCAGGGTTCCTCTTTCCCCACAGCCCCACCAGCATTTGTTATTGGTTGATTTCATGATAGCAGCCATTCTTTCTGGAGTGAAGTGGAATCTCAGCGTTTTTTTCATTTGCATCTCTCGAATGACCAGTGATGTTGAACATTTTTTCATGTATTTATTTGCTATTTCTACTTCTTTGTCTGAGAAATGTCTGTTCATTTCAGATGCCCATTTTTGGATTGGGTCTTTAAATTTGGGAGGTCTGATCTTTTTAAGTTCTTTATAGATTCGAGCTAGTAGACCTTTGTCTGAGGAAGAGCAGGTGAAGATTTTTTCCCACATTGTGGGTTGTCTCTTCACGCTGCTGGTGGTTTCTCTTGCTGTGCAGAAGCTTTTTAATAAGAAGAGATCCCACTTGTTGATTGTTTGTGCTAGTTCACGGGCAACTGAGGTTTTGTTCATAAAATCTTTTCCTACACCCTTTGCACTTCTTTGTGATCTCAAAAACACTCTTTCTGTCTCCTTTTATTTGGGAGTCATTTCTAGAGCACTTACTGTGTGCATGGTGCTCTCTTAAGCTCTTTACATATATTAACTTATTAAATCCTCAAACAGCACTACAAGGAAAGTGAGGCACCGAGAGGATAAGTCACAAGGTTAAGATCAAGCCCAAGATCACACAGATGGAAGATGAGAGAGCCAGGGTTTAGACCCAGACCCATTCTCTTACCTCTGCCATCATACTGCATCTCCTTCCTGATATTCAGATCTCAGCTCCAGGTCATGCTACCCCGTTTTATATTCTCCACAGCAGCTGTCGCTATCTGAAGTTGCCATATGTGTTTGTGGGTTTGTATGGATTAGTTATCTTTGCCCTCTTCTCTGGGAAGAGGAAGGAACTTTGCTTTGTTCTGCTTGGCACAACATTTTCGAGCAATTCTCACATTGAAGAGTCAGAGATTCAAGGAAAATTTTGGGTGAAAAGGTCATTGAACAGAATGATGGCTCTCAATCCAATCTGATCCCTTTTTTCTTCACTAATTTTTCACTTTTGCTCTTGCTCTAAAACTGGCACATTTGAATGGGAAGAATACAAATCTTAACAAGAACAGGTCTGGCTTTGTGTCTATCGATCTGTACCAGTGTTAGTGGTGAGATGTTGGCAGGTCATTTAGGTATTCAGAGTCTATTTTCTTTCTTGGAAATCGATGGAAATTCCCATCTTCTGGCAGAGCTGGTGGAATAACAGTAACAGTAGTGGCAACCATCACTAGTGTACTCTGATCCCACCTATCTGCCAGGCACATCACTCAGTCTATTTTATGGTTTTCTCATTTAGCACTGCCCCAAACCCTACATGGTGGGAAAAGTTGTCTACCTAGTTCTCCAGGTGAGGAGGTAGGAGCAAAGAGATTTGGTGTCTTGTCCAAGGAAGAAGTAGTTTGCAAGCCCATGCAGTGTGATTATAAAAACTGAGCTGCTAACCACTATGAATGTGTATATAAAGTGCTATGAAAAATGTCGGTGATTATCATTGTTCTAAAGTGCTGCACAATGTGGAATTGGTGATTGCTTCTCAGGGTTTAAATCTATAGCCAAGAGCAGTCCTGTGTTTGGCCAGCTCTGAGTTGAAGTTAGCATTTTGTAACAGATGTGCTTCACACTGGCAGGGGACTGACAAAATGATAGAATATTGCTCTTAAATTGGCAGGGTGGGGAGAGACAAGGCAAAAAGATGTGGGTTAAACCATTTGAAGGTTCCCATAAAGAAAATGCCTTCCTTTGCCACCAAATATTAGCTGGCATTTTAAAAAAATTATGTAACTGTGCAAATTCCACATAATAAATTGGCTTACAGCTGGTGCTGTATGTTTCACATCTTTTAAGAAACTAGAGCAATATGTTGGTAGAATAAACACAGTTGAACTTTAGCATATAAAAATTGAGATCGATATTAAGATGCTTGTTTCCTATTGTGTGTACCAATAGGAGATATTGGAATCAGTTTTACTGATGATAATGCATATTGCTATTGAAGTGAACAGCCTCGATTATAAAAATAATCATGAGTATTATTAGCTTCTTTGCATGACAGTAGTTCCTCATAAATTTTTAGTGCTTTAATCTGGAAAACTGATTGACATTTTATGTTGGAAATATGTAGGGCACTGTGTTACAATTTGGCTCCTTCAGGTCTAGAACATGTCAAGATGGGGAACAAAAAAGATCAGGGGTGGGGGAAAGTACAGATTCAGCTTGGTAAGGTAGAAATAAATATTTCAAAACCAAACTTGTAATTTATAATCTATAAATAGAGTACCTTGGGAGGTAATAAAAACTAACACTTGGGTAATGTGTTATAGTTCATACATTTTTTGCATCCTTGACCTTGGAGTTCACTATCACTATTACAGATGTGCAAGGTGAAGTGGAGAAAAAGTACGTCTGCATGCCTAAGTTAATATCATTATTGCTGGAAGATTTGTTATTTGAACCGATGTCTTCTGGCTATGAAAGTTTGCCTGCTCTGTTACATTCTGTTTTTTCTTATGTAGTCACTATTCATGACAATAATGAAAATGAAAGATTTAGCCTTTGAATCCAGTAATATTACTAGCAATTTTAATGTCAGCTCAGGTGACAGAAACAATATAATTTATCTTTCCAGAACAGTATATTACGATCGTGGTATTCATTCTTTATCTACCCCTTCATTCATGCATTCTCCCACTGTTTTTAAATCTGTCATGTGATGATGTTTTGTTAAACATACATTTGTAAAGCTATAGTAACCAAAACAGTCTCATACTAATATACTGACGTATAAGCCAATGGACTAGAATAGAGATCCCAGAAATAAATTCAAATATATAGAGTCAATTGATCTTCAAGAAGAATGCACAATATAGGTAGTTTCTTCAAATATGATATTAGGAAAAGTATTTATCTGCAGTCAGAAGGAAATTAAACCCTTACCTTATACCATACATAATAATCAATTCAAAAGGGATGAAGACTTAAATGTAATACCTAAGAATCACAAAACTCCTTAAAGAAAACAGGAAGAAAGGTCCATGACACTCACCTTAGCAATGATTTCTTGGATGTGACTCCAGAAGAACAGGCAACAGTACCAAAAATATACAAGTGGGACTACATCTAGTGGAAAAGCTTTCACACAGCAAAGAAAATCAACAGAATGGAAAGGCAGCCAATTGATTGGGAGAACGTATTTGTATCAGCAAACCATATATCTAATAAGTTAATCTCCCAAATAATATAAGGAGCTCTTGCAGCTCATTAGTAAAAGAACAACTGAATTTGAAAATGGACCAAGGATTTGAATAGACATTTCTCCAAAGAAGACATATACATGGCCAGCAGGTATAATGAAAAACACTAAATGTCCCCATTCATCAAGGAAATGCAAACCAAAACCACCTGTGAGGATAATTCTCATGAAAAATAGAAGACAACAAGTGTTGGTGAGGATGTGGAGAAATTGGAATGCTTGCATACTGCTGTTGGGAATATAAAATGGTGCAGTCGATAGGAAGAACAGCATGGAGGTTCCTCAAAAAGTTTAAAGTGGAATGACCATATAATCTAACAATCCTACTTCTGGGTTTATACACACACACACACACACACACACACAATTGGCACTCCTTTATTTATTACAGAACTATTCATAATAGCCAAGATTTAGAAACAAATGCACATTAAAATATGAACAGATTAAAGAACTGGTACACACATACTATGGAATACTATTAAACCTCTATTTCATAGAGAGGAAATTTTGTAATATGAAACAACCTGGGTAAACTTTGAGGATGTTATGCTAAGTGAAGTAAGCCAGTCATAGAAAGACAAATTTTTCAAATTTCAATTAGATGAGGTATCTAAAATAGTCCAATTTATAGACTCGAAGAATAGAATGATAATTGCCAGGGCCTGGGGAAAGGGAGAAATAGGAAGATTACTAAACAATAGGCATAAAATTACAGTCAACCAAGATACTAAGTTCTAGATATCTGCTATATAATACTGAATCTATAGACTACAATATATGCTAATGTATACTAAAATTTTTATTAAGAGGGTAGATCTCATATTAAGTGTTCTTGCCACAAAACATAAATAAAGTAAAACAATAGAGGTACTGTACTGTATGTAAGATGATGGATAAAGCTTTGATAATTTTGATAATGAAGATAAAGTGGTGTTATCCAGTGCATATTGGTGCATCTTTTGGGGAAGATGCAGACAATTTGAAAGTGTCTTAGAGTTTTGAATAAACTCATTTAAACCAGAAATTTTACTTCTTGCTGTTTATCACAGAAAAGCATTGATAATGTACAGTCATGTTCAAAGCTATGCATTGCAACATGTTGTGGCAAAAATCAAACTAAATGTTCTCATTAGGAAAATAGTTAAATAATCTATATGAAGAAATACAAGTTGAGGAATATTTTACAGGAAATAAAATAATGAGGAAAAATCTATATAGAGTGACATATTAAGACTTTCATATCTTCTTGTGTTAGAAAAGAAAACTGCTTACAGTAAATGAAATTGATGTTTTAAAAATCATGAAAATACTATCTCCCCATTTGTCTATAGAGATGCATAGATGCATACATTTATCCCACTACATATAAAAAGTAGTGTGAAAGGTAATTCTGTACTCACTACAAATAGTTACCCTTTGGTTGGTAAAAGGAAGGATTGAAGGGTCAAGGACATACCATCATCTGTTCTTTTTGTGTGTTGTATTTATAAAATTTAAATTAACACAGTTTCATTTCACATGTTAGTTGATATCTCATTTTTCAGAAATCATGGGGGAATCTAGGCTCTGTAACAATCAGTGCATAGTCATAGAAATGAAATTTTAGTCTAGATACCAAATAGTCTCCTATCTTTCTTTGTCTTCTCATACTGAGATGGCTAAAAAATGGAAAGGATCAATAATATTGGTCCTCATTTTAAATTTCATTTGAAATGAGACCTTTACACACAGTTCTGACAGCGTCTTGAAGAGCATATCAGGTCTGCTGCGAGGTGGTGATGATAATGTTCCTGTAGCCACGTTGTGAATTCAGTGGTATAATGTGTACTTAGCTAATTTCAACGCTTTTTAGAAAGATGAGTGACTTTCAGTGATATATGCTGGAATGAACATGGAAATTTATATATGTTCTTTTAAAAAAACCTACAGCAAAATGATGAAATGAAGTAAATGAATAAAAACTTAGCTGAATATAATGGCAGTAGTGGTGAGTCCCTCAGCTCCTGCTTTGGGAGGAGTTCAGGTGAAGAATGTAATTGGCTGACAGGCCCTGGCTGCAGTACTTTCAGCTCCCCTGCTGTGTTCTTCACACTGAGACCAGGCTCCCACTACAGGCAACAACAGAAATGGAGGGGAACTATAGCCAGGTCATTTATACCGGATGCAGGACTTCACTAATGGGCTGCCTTGGTCTGGTACATCCCACTGGCCTGGCCAAGGGTTCATTAGAACTTCAGTGTGGTCTGATGCTGTTTTTACCCAGTTTCCTTCCTTCCCTCTCTCCATTCAAAGGTGTTGGAACTCTATGATGGCCTAAAGGCTCATTCAGCCTAGCTATCTTTGTCCCTTTTCCTTTACAGATGTTTCCTCCAACCTCTTGCAAACTAATTCCATCTTGTCATTGGCTTCTCAATGGACCTGTACCAATGCAATATGTAAACAAGATTTGAATCCCAAGCACAATCAAAATGGGTGAGGAGATTCAGCAGATCTCAGTCATAGCCTAGAAGACAGAAATTAGACAAAGTATTGGTAACTGACTTAACAGAGCAATTTACATTGTTCCAGAATCACGGAAAGAAATGTACAGAGACACAGAAGTTGGGTAAAAAAAACAAAGCCTTTACTTGCTAGCGAGGGGGACCGCCAGAAACTCATCTGATCAATGTCTGCATTGTCTTCTGTTTTAACATTTCCTTTTATATCTTCTTTTAGCCATTACTTCATTCCTGGTGGTCTTAGCCAGTAAAATTTCTGTTTGTCTTTTACAACTAGTTCCTGTTAATGGTTAAAGTCACAGACATATAACAAACAGATGGTGCTTAAAACACATACATTGTAAACTACCCAAACATTTCTACTTTGCTTTTCTCCAGGTTAAATGTTATCTACAGCTAGGTTACAGGTCAAAGGTTCAGTTAGTCATCACCTTAAACAATAAGAGTTACGGGAAAGGTAAATCTTAAAGGAATGTATTACTTATTCTACTTCAGCTACCTTAATAACTAACTTACAGTTCAAATTTTCTCTATCAACAACCCTTGCCATAGAGGTTGGGGTGGAAGGCATATGATACAAATAGAAGAATTCTAGAAAGTCCCTGGAAATGGCAGTACCATGTATCTCTCAAACTTATGATGAGAATGGAGCTAAAAA
Source organism: Heterocephalus glaber (assembly GCF_053883595.1). NCBI lineage: Eukaryota > Metazoa > Chordata > Mammalia > Rodentia > Bathyergidae > Heterocephalus > Heterocephalus glaber. Next base: position 32,985,862 of record NW_028258377.1, on the reverse strand, counting down.
CAGGGGATTGGTGGAAAGTCCAACAAAGGAACATTTTTAACGACTCACAAAATCATTCATCCTCACTGAGAAGGGAAAAAACTTAACTTCCAGAGAAGTTAAAGCAGAGTGGTTCTCTTTCTGTGAGATACCAGACACAGCCAAGGCAAAACAAGATGTTTGTGTATTGGAGATCTTGAGATTTTCTACTTGTCTCTTACCATTGTATTTCCAGAATGCTGGCACCAGGTTTATATAACCCAGGTAGGAGACTGAGGCTTTCTCTTGGGAAAACTTGTCCATGAAAAAACGAAGTGCTGAGGATATCAAGAGGTCCCCAAGGAAATGTTAATTAAGCCCTTGCTTATTGACTCTATAATATCCATTGAGTCATACAAAATTTTCTATCGCTTTTTAATGCCTATCATTTTTTTTGGTACCGGGGATCGAACTCGGGTCCTTTGTGCTTGCGCAGCAGGAGGCAAAACCACTGAGCTAAATCCCCAGCTACCTATCTCTTAAGTATGGTTGAACCAACAAGGTTAACCAGACAGGAAATCATGAAAGGGAGAGACAGAAAAAAAGTGTAAGAGAAAACAGAGACATAACGGGAAACAAAATGAAACTCGAGTAAACTCAGACATAAATAACATTCTTATCTAAGAGAAGGAATTACAAAAGATAAAAAGAAAAATAATTAAGATTTTAAAAATTGAAAGAAAAAAGAGCTCTGTGAAATTAAAAATATGATAGTGTAAATCATTATTTTAGTAGAAGAATTTAAAGATAAAATTATGATATACTATAAAATAGAACAAAAATTTATGATACAATAAAACGTTATAATTTGGAGAAATTTTACAAGAGTGTTAGCTTTCTGTAACTACCACAAAATACATGAGATAATCAACTTATAAAGAAAAGTTCTGTTTTGGATCACAGCCTCATTCCTTTGGGCCTGTGGCAAAGTAACATATCATGGCAGAAGCCTATGGTGGAACAAAATGGCTTACACCATAACTAGGAAATAAAGAGAGTGAGTAGAGAGCTGAGGTCCCTCAGTGCCCCAATGACCTTAAGACTTCCCACTAGGCCCCTTCTCTCAAGGGCTCCACCACCACCTCAGGGACCAACGCTTTGACACATGGGCCTTTGACCACATTCAGGATCCAAAGTATAGCAGACTATGTGCTAGCATCTGCTGTCAAGGAGCTCAGAATGGGAGAACAGACAAATTGAGAGGAGTGAATTAGAAAATAAATACAGAGTGATTTTTCAGAAAGGAAGGATACATAGTACTCCAGATTGAAAGGGTCCCTGAGAACCAAGCATAATAATATACGTGGGTTAACACCTGGGTGTTTCCACCTTGGTTAAACAGAGATAAAGAGATCTACACAATCTTAACTGGGAATCATTTGAGGCTGTTTGCTAGATGGAAGCTAGATGACAGTGGGTTAATACTTTTATAAGCAAAAATGGTTGATGACCTGAATTATACTGTGTACCCAAAGAGATCATAAATGCTGATGTAAACTATTAATATAACTAGTGAAGCAAGTCCTCAAAATTTTTTATGTGACTCTTTTGTCAGAAAGGTATTGAAATATGACAATAAATTTTTAAAAAAAGATAGACAAAGGAAATAAAGTAGAAGGTTCAACACAGAGAAATGAAGAATTCCCAGAGGATGGGGATGTAAATCTCAGGATAGTACCTATATAGCCGACTGGGGGCAGAGAGTTTTAGGAGAAATACTTACAACAAAGAAAAAAGCGAATTCGACAAATTTCCTGATGTGTTAGGCTCTATGGAGAACCCAAAGTCTTTGGATCAGTATCAGAAATACATGTGTGAAACACTAAGCAGACAAGTCAAAGGCGATCATGAACTCTTGTAAACAGGAAGAAAGAAGGAATAAGAGAGCTACCAGTAAATCATCTCCTCCCCTTGTTGAAAATCAATACATAACACTGAAAGTGAGAAATAAATCAAAGAGTAGCAGGGTTAGCAGTTTATTTAGCAAGCAAGAAAGGTAAACAACAGAAGAAACATCTGAGAGACTCAAAGATGGCCACCAGCAGGGAGCTGGAAGTGGGGGAGGGCAGAGGTGAGACAGTGACAGCCTTTCTCCAAGTGTGAGCTTTGTAGTTTTCTTCACTTTTTATACCATATAGGATATGACTTTGATAAAAATTCTAAAAAATAAATGTTATAAAAGGCATGGATTAGAAAAATGAGAAGAGAGATACCCCTTTGTCATAAAGGATTATTCAAGGTAAAATCCCCAGCCTCCTTATCCCCTCATTCATCTTCTGATGCACTGTGGGGAAGATGGTGAAACACACGCTTTTAAGATCAAAAGTTCTGAATTTAGCCTCTTGCCTTTGTTTCTAAAACCCATGAAACTTTCTGCACACTGACTTTTTTGAACAAAAATCTTTCAGTTTTTGGCAAAAGTCAATGATCACAGCCATAAAAATAGAACTGCCAATCTGACCCAACGTCCTGTATATGCAAATAACACTTTGGTCAGACAATAAAAAGTGATTCAGGAATTCAGTAAAATATAAATGCAGAAGACATCAGCCTTGAAGTCACTCTATCAAGCCGATACCAGCTAAGTACTGTCCATGTATCATCACATTTAACCCTTGCAGCCAGTCCAGCAAGTCGATTGAGCTGCCATCCTCTTTCACAGAAGAGGTCTAAAGCTCCTAAGTGTCTAATTTCTCATCCCTTACTCTGCAAAATGCCATGAAGCTTTGCTGTTCCTCTGGGAGCAGTGTCCAAAAGAGGCAGACTCTCCCAATCTAATTGGATCTTGCTATCTAATTTCATCTTCACAGTGACTTTGGAATGAACATAGGCCAGCCATTAGTTTCTCCATTTTACAGATGAGAAAAATGAAGTTTAAATAAGTGGAATGATTTGTTAACATGCCAGGGGTAGAGAATGACATTGTTAGAAAGAGCCTGGATCTTCTACTCTGAGCCCAAAGGCAAGTTTATCAATTATTCAGAGAAATATTCTTATATGTATGATTGCAAGTTATTATACTTTTGCTCAGATTACAATAAACCTAAAGAAAATGCAGTCCATGCCCTTCCATCCCTCCTAGAGCCAGGACCCAGGAGAACCTGTGTCTACGTAAGTTTCCCAGACATAGTTTTGAAAAGGAAAACAAATGTGTGTATATGTTTATGTGAGCATGTGTAAATATTATATTTTTCTTTCATACAGTGGTTTTCCACTTCCATATAATCAGAAGTCAGAATTATTCCAATCAGCTTGGGCTCATTTCTGGTAATTTATACCCTTACACATCCAAATGTCATATTTCTAGTGGGAACTTGAGAATAACAATCACGTGTAGAATCAGACTGCTCTCTGGGTCCATTGTGCAAGGCTGGAGTGGAGGGGGCTTTGCAGGGGAGCTCTTCAATTCCAGAGCAACACTATAATTAGCTGTAATAGGACCCAGAGTAACTTCACTGCTGTAATTCTCAGCAGGAAAACAATTATATTGCAGCCGTATAACTAGACAGACATGCTGTAAATACAAAACATTCTCCAGAAATGTATGCTCTATGTTTCTAAATACATGGAAAATTAAGTCAGTCACTGCTCTGCTAACTGTAATTCAGTGCAGTCCGGGCTCCCTTTCTTTTCTGCAACATTCTCCTTTCCAGTTCATCTATAGATTTTCCATTTTAATATGTACGCTTAAGCAAGGCACATCTCATTTAGAAAATATAATAAAGGTAATAATAAAGATTTAAAAATATGCTATGTTCCAGAAAGGCAATCCAGGGCTAACAGAGCCCTAGACTGGAATCTGGGAGACTGGATTCTTCTTCTAGTGCCACCCCCAACTGGGTCAATCATTTTATCCTAAAGCAATAAAAGGGCAGCATACGCACCAGGTCTGACAATTAAATGACAGATGTCTTTGTTATAAATTGTGTAGTATTTGTATTAAAAGTGAGCCAGCATTTAAAAATAAAAAGATTTCACTACAACTCTAACTTTCTGGCTTTTAAAGAAAAAATCATAAGGTGTGGCCTCACTGGAGCTGCAGTTGCTAACTGCAACAGCGGGCAGCTGCTGGAGGCTGGGGGCTCGTGAGCTGCTGCTGTTCCATCTGTGTGAGGTGCATGCTCTGTTTGCTACAGAACTGGCCTGTCCATTTTGCTCATTTGGATTGTATGCCTTGTGATCAGTTTTTCCAACTATTAAATAGAGACTTTGTCCTGAATATTGCCAGTTGGACTTCTTAAGTATCCAGATCTAGGATTCCATAATGATGCAAACTAAAACACTAACAAGACTAAATACTAAAACTAAAATTCTAACTAAAACTAAATACTCTGATTTGGAATTGACTGAGGGACGCCAGAGCAGTAAGAACAAAAAAGCTAAATAATGTATTTTCCCTCCTCAAGTTCTTGTTCCTGTGCTGCTCATAGTCTGTTTTTACCCTTGGGAAAAAAAAACTTGTAAATCACCGTTGTGTAGAAAAACTGCAATGTCTCTCTGCATAAGAATTTACACTGGGCTAAATGGATAGTTCTTTACACACAAAGCTGTTTACATGCTCAGAAATCTCTGGGTTTAGTGGGGTTAAATCCCACCTTTGGCATCATTTAAATACAGTTTTATTTCTTTTGACCTCTGTGGCTCCTATGGAATCCTCAAGTCATAGCTATTCCAAAGGAATAATTTCCTCCAGAATTCTGCCTTACAAAGGCTCTACAGCAAAGAGCTCCACAGGCACAAAAGCAGGAAAGAACACATTCCAAATGCACCAGGTTCTATCCCACCTACAAAAGCCTTGGTGCCCTTGGTACCACCTTGGCCAACTCCTGTCTCCATGCCAAGAAAATGGCCAATGAAAGGCGAATCCCATTTTACTGAGCAAAGTTACCTCCTCAGGACTCCAAAACTATCACTCCCCAGCCTTTCATAACTTGCTCTCAGGATGGGTGGGGGCGTGGACTTTCTCAAACCGTCAACATTATAAGAACATCTTTGGCTGAATCCTCATCAGTGGCATTCTCAATGTCTACACTTTATTGTTTTGAGCTGATGGAGTAAGAAAGAAGATTCCAAAACTGGGATAAAATTCTTTACTCCCTAGCTAATTAAGATGATTTATCTGTAGATTATTATGGGTTTTCTCTGTATACAATTTTGTTCCCTCAAAGTAACACTTGTTTGTATTTCCTTTGCAGTCTTCATACCTTTGTATACCTTTTATGATTTTTCTTTTGACCACTACAGTACTTTGAATGTGTCTTCTCCAAAATTCACATCAAAATTTAACCCCCTTGAGGTGGAAAGGAAGAGCTGGGCCTTTTGAGAAATGGTTCATCCATGAGAGCTCCACTGCCATGAATGTGTCACAGGGATGGCAGGAACTAGCATAGGCCCTTTTGTGCCCTTCCATCCCTTCTGTTCTCTGGGGACACAGCTGTCTTCCCCTTTGGAGGATTCAGTGTTCAAAGCATCATGAAAACCTAGACTTCAAAACTACTGGCACCTTGGACTTAAGCTTTCCAGCTGTGAAAAATAAATTTTTACTTCTTATGAATTACCCAGTCTCAGGACAATCACTTTCATACGTAGGGTAGAAACCAGTACCATGGAGAATAGAAGTGATAATATCCAAGATCTCATTTGAAATGGAATATTGTAACATTTCATCATTATTTAACACTCTTTGCTGTGAGAGTTTTTTTTTTTTTTTTTTTTTTTGCTTGTACCTTTGTTTTGATATTTGTCATCAGGCTAGGAAAGTTCTTCCTGTTCCTGTAGGCTGAGTGTTTAATATAAATGAAGCTTGAATTTTACCCAGTTATTTCCTGCATTTATTAAAATATGTCACATGATTTTTATCTTTTAATTGGTTATTGTAATTAAGTAAATTAATCAAAGTTCTAATGTTAAGTTTTAATTCCTGGGGACTTCCCAAGTTAGTTATGGTTTCCTAATTAAACTGGATATCTAATTTATTCACTTCAAGGCTTTATGTATTTAAGGCAAGTTATGTATTTTCCTGTAAATGATCTCACTGGATCTCATAAGTTTGAACTTGTCTTATTTCAATTGGCATTCAGTATTTCATATTTTATAATTTCTATTATGATTTCTGATCTGCCGTAACTCTTTTAAAGTGCTGTTGAAATTTAAAATATGTGGAAATTTTATATTCGTGTGTTTTTTTGGAATATTTGGAATTCTAACAGTTGCTTTATAGGGAGGGAATTTTTTGGTAGCATACTAATCTCTCTGTAACTTGTTGAGACTTGCTGTCATTTATATCTTCTATATCCTATTTTTGTATGCTTGATCTACCAGTTACTATGCATGTCTTTCATTATTATAACTATAATAGATTTAACAAAAGCTTTCGTAATTCTGACCTTTTTGCTTAATACATTTTGCAACTGTTCGGTTCATATCAGTTTTAAATTATTGTTTTAATGTGAGCTGAACCATTTACCAATAAGTAGTGGCCTTTTTTGTTTTATACTAGTGCTTTAAACTGTCTGTATTTAGGGGCATACCGTATAACATTTAATACATATTTACCTTGCATAATGTTCAGATTACGTCTCCTGTGCTAGCCGGTCACACAGGACCTCCCTGCATTGTGGCCATACGTGAAAGTATAGTGAGAAGCACTTGCTTAGCACACATGGATGTTGCAGGATTCAGGGTCGCCAGCTTGTGACTCTTACTTATTCCCTCTTGTCTGTTCTTGCTGGATCCCGTATGTACTAGAACTCTCTGGAGACAGACTATTTCTTGAGTTTCCTGAACCTATGACTTGCTGAGAATAAAAGAAACCAGCTCATTATGGGCAATTCTGTTCACATGATCCCTTGCTGTCCCACAATTAGGTTCTCTGTCTCTTTCATTGTCCAGCAGTAGGACAGGAGAAGCTTTCCTAGTGGTGTAAAGTTCTCTGCTGCAAATGATATGGCCTTATTCACAACTCTTAGTTTTGATTATTCCATTCTTCTTCGACATTTATCATCACTGTGTACAGTGTCACCACCCATACATTTTTAAAATCCTAACACTATCAGAAAATATGATCCATGGATCAAGGGTTTGAGCTCCACATCCTAGACTCACTATAGGTCCCCGTGTTACTCTAGGATTGACTCGGAGGAGACAGCCTTTCATGTTAACCAATAAAAGATTTGAAGCAATAACTATAAGTGTTATCATTTGAACACGAAATATCATCAAAGGCCCACATGCTAAAGGCTTAGTACCCGCCCTGGTCACTCTTGGGAAATGGTGGAAACTTTAAGGGCTGGGTCCTAGTAGGAGGCTCTAGGTCACTGGGGATGTGCCCTTGAAGAGAATTACAGGACCCCAGTCTCTTCCTCTCTTTCATTCCCTAGCCGTGAAATAAAGGGTTTTGCTTCCCTTCCATGATATGCTGCCTTACCACAGACCCCAAAACAATGGGGCTAATTGATCATGGCCAGAAACTTGTAAAACTATGGGTCAAAATAAACCATTTCTCTTTATAAGTTGATTATCTCAGATATTTGTTATAGTAATAAAAAGATGAGTAACAAACTATCCAAGTCATCACTTTATTGCTTCTCAGCTTTAAATCTGCATTTTATCACCTTGCTTGTGATATTGGAGCTGTGTCTTGTAAATGTTTCTCTTTCTCAAACTCATATGTAGAGAAGCTTTGACAGCAGAGGGAGCCAAGAACAATGTCTTTTCCTACTTCTGGTGGGTTTTCCTTGCTTTTTGCTCCCTTGGCTCTCAGCTGACAGGTGAGATATCCACTGTGGTCTTGGATTTCAATGGGAGGTTATTATAGAGTATCAGAGGCCAAAGGGAAACAATTCCTAAAGGCGAGGTGGGCACACCTTGCTACTGCAAAGTTCGGTAGGGACGTATTAGGATGCCTTAGTCCACAGAGAGCTTTGGCAGTCGTTGATTGTTTTGTCCCCAGAAACCAAATTTATGGACAGCCTACTAGACTATTGCTTGACCTATACAAACAAATAACCCTCTAGGGTGGGTTAGGTAGCAGAAAGTCTGACTTGTCACCACGGTGGTAAGTTACAACCTTGTTTCCAGACAGATGCCAATTCACAGATTCCTAGTCCCTTGATTGAAGGGAAGTCTGGGTTCCCTTAAGGGAGGACCTTGTAACATTGCCACAAGTACAAACTGTAAATCTCCCTCTAAGCCTTCTACAAGAAGTAGAGTGACTGTGAGGAAAAGGATACGTGCATTCCTGTCAGGGATTACTAGGCACTGGCTTTGAATTGATGCTAATTCCTGTGGACACAAAGTAAAGTACTAATGGTATTCAAGTAATAGATGTGGTCTTATTTCAAGGTTTTTTTGTTTGTTTGTTTCTTTTTTTTTTTTTTTTTTTTTGGTACTGGGGATCGAACTCCAGACCTTGTGCTTGCAAGGCAGGTGGCGGAACCACTGAGCTAAATCCCCAGCCCTCAAGTCTTAATAATAGTAAGTAGTTTTCCCATAGGTTTATTATATAGCTATTTCCTGAGTGTATATTTTTAAAAGATATGCTGGGCAATAGGTGAATGTCTCAACATCACAGGAGAGCCATGAGGGCAGGAAGGGATAAGTAGAAAGTCCTACAACTCTTTACCAAAACAGTTAACCTAAAGCCATGCAGTTAACACTGGAAGAACTCCAAACTGATGACACCATCAAAGCTTTGAAAATTTCAGGGGTATGACACTTATCACATCTCTGTGTAACCCACTTATTTGGCCTGTGTGGAAGTTGAATGGCTCTTAAAGAAAAACAGTGAACTACCATAAATTTAATCAGTTACTGATTCCAATTCCAGCTGTTATCCTCAGTATTGTTGTTACTGGGGAAAACTGTCATGGCCTGTGACATTTTGTACTTAGCTGTTGACCTGGGTAATGTTGTTTGCTACATACCAATTTTCAAGATATACCAGAAGTAGTGTTTTTTTCCTGGTAGGGCCAATAATATACCTTTATATCTTGCCTTCAGGTTCCATTAATTAATATACTGATCATCTTGACTTTCCATAGAACATGACACTGGCTGACTACATTGGTGATATACTGCTATTTGCATCTGATGGGCAGAAAGTAGTAAATACTTTGATGCCTTGGTAAAACGTATGTGAACAAGAGGGTGAGAAATAGAGCTCATAAAATTTCAGGGGTCTACCACTTCAGCAAAATTTCTGGGACTTCACCCATCTGGAGTGGAGTAAGAGATCATCTGAAAGATGAAATACAAGTTGCTGCATTTTGTTTTGCACCATGAAAAAAAGAGGCACAGTGCCTAGTAGCATTTTTTGAACTTGAGAGTCAGTACATACTGTATTTGACTGATCTCCTTCCAACTATGTACAGACTCACTTTGTAAGGTTGGCAGTTTCAACTGGGGATAAGAGCCACAGGACAAGGTGCATTCCAAACTGCTCTATCACTTGGGCCTTGAAGATTCAATGACGTTTGGAGTCTCTTTGACCTCTAGGGATGCAGTATTTTGTCTCTGACAAGAAACAGTGTAACAGCACAGACTACTAGGATTTTGGAGCAAATTCACTGTCTCTTTTTTCTAGTAGCTATCATCTTTTTTTGAGAAGTCTTCTAGTTTGCTGTTACGCCTGGGCAGAGATCAAATGCCTAATTATGAGATATCAGATGACTGTTTAGCTTGAACTTCTCTCAGGAACTGGATGTATCTAACTAGCCATAAGGTTGGATTTGCACCTGTCATCAGGTAGACTGGTATGTAAGACACAGAGCTCAGGCTACTATGCAAGGTACAGGTAAGTCATAACCAGATGGATGTTACCCATTCAATAATGACTCCTGTTGCATTGTCCCTTCTCTCACAATCCATACCTATTGTTTTGTGGGGAGTTCTTTATGATCAGGACTGAGGAATAAAAAATAAACCTCAAGCCTGAATTACAGATGATGGGCCTTGTAATATTCTTGGGCCACTTAAATGTAGACAATTGTAACACCACAGATCCATAAACAAGTGGCTGAGAGGGACAGTTCTCAAGGAAAATCCTCTTGTTGATAGAAACTTTAAATGGAGCATCTGGTTCTGTGCTTTGGAAGGCAAGATGAATAAAAAGTATGGATTAACACTGATTAGCAGGTAACTGTGAAGACTTTGGCTGGATGGTTAGGTTTTGAAAGGAATAGAATTAGAAGATTGGTGACAGAGTAGAATGAGGAAGCAGTATATGGATAAGCTTCTCAGAATTGACACATACTTTGAAGATATTTATGCCCTATGTGAATACCCACAAAGTATATCCAATTGCAAAGGAGTATCTTAATAAATACAAAGACTAAGAGGACATGCTCTGTAGATTTCAGTCATCCTCTTTCTGCAGCCGCCTAAGTGATTACTCATTGAGCCTAAGAACAAAGTGGCAGAAATAGAAGTTACACATGGTTCAGCAATATGGTTGTTCTGTTACTAAAGCTGACTTGGATAATGCTACTTGCGAATGCCTTGATTGAAAATAGTAGGACATCAGTGTTGAACCCTTGATAGAACAAACACCATTCTATGGTGAAATCAATTAGGTATCAGGTGGTAGGCTGATGATTGAGTCTCTTCCCATATGAAGGAAGCAAAGATTTTTCCTCATTAGACTAGACATATATTCTGGATATAGATGTGCCTTATCTGCCCATGTTGCTTCCACCATAACTGCTATCAGAGACCCCTGCAGTGGATCCTGATCTCCTGCTATGACGTGTGGCAAAAAGAAAGACTTACAGATAATTAAGGAGACAGAGATGGGGAACTGGGATGAGCAGTGCTTGAGCAAGCAAAGGCCCTGGTCAGCTAAAAACATCAATATTTATTGGTGACTCAATCATTGTTAGGTTGGGGTGAGGTGCTACGTGTAGGGGGTACGTGTAGTTGCTAGGGATACATTGCTGACACAGGCAAGGCTTGTAAAAGAAGAGATAAAGCATTCTTTCTTTAGGCTGGGAACAGAATTTGAGTAAGAATCACTCTGACATCAGGTGTGTGTTATCTAATATGCTTTGGTCAGACTCACTTCTTAAAATAAGCCAATTGTGGGGTCAACTCTTCACAGCCTGGGCTGCTTACAGCCTGCTTTGAGCATAATCAATGGGACAGTCTACCACAAACCAATATTCATAGGTACATAGAATATATTGAATATATTATCAATTGTCATGGTACTCCACACCACATTTCTTCTAATCAAGGAATTTATTTTACTGGTAAGAAAGTGAATAAATGAGTGCATGCCTATAGAGTTAACTAGTATCACTACATACTCTGTCACTTGGACAAGATTGGCTGAAATGAAGGTGAAATGACTTCAGTGAAGAATACAGCACCAGTTATGAGACAACACTCTCAAAACATGGGGTTTTGTCTTACAGAGTGTAGTATGTGCATTGAATCAAATTCCATTACCCAGTGCTGTCTTTCTCATACCAAGAATATATTGATAGATTCATAAATCAAGGGATGTATATGGGATTGACTTCTCTCTTCAGATACCTTGTAACCCACTTGCTACATTTTTGTCTGTCTTTTTAACATTTTTGTCCTTTTCTGATTTGGAGGTCATGGTACCTAGGGAAGAATGCTTCCACCAGGGAGCACAACAATACATCTAGATGAAGCTGCCACTTGGCCTTTTACCACTGTACAAATGGCAAGAAAAAGGGTTCTCTACTGGCTGGAGTGATTAATCCTGATCAACAAAGAGGAACTAGGCTTTTATGAAATGAGGATGTCTCATTGCTGAGACAAAATACCCAACACCCATAACTTATGAGACAAAAAGTTTATTTAGCTCATAGTAGAGGTTTCAGTTCATATCTGGCTAACTACAAGGTGGCATGGCAAAAGGGCATTGCAGAGGAGAAACAGTTCAAGGCAGGCAGAAGGCATGAAGGCAGCAAAGCAGTGAAGTAGCAAGGAAACAAGAAGCCACAGCAGCCCTCTTTCTGTCCTTTATATTATATCCAGGCTACATGCCCTTAGCACTCACATCCAGGGAGGGACTTCCCATTATCCTCACTCAGAACTATGCCAAACTAATCAGTGGACTAATCTAGTAATCACACATCCTTAACCCCAACATCACACACTCTAGATCCAGCCACCTCTGAAAACCCTCACCTATGACTGCATGAGGCTTTGGGGGGACATCTAGACACAAGCCATAACAGAAGGCAAAGACCTTAATGTGTGTAGATTCTTCTGAGGGAGTTGCCTCTTACTGTGCCCATGCCCAGTAGTAATGATAATGAAAAACTAGAGCAACCAAAGGAAGGCAGGACAATTAAAGCAATAGAGATAATAAGGGTTTGTTCACCAGGTAAAGAGGAGGAGCTAGCTGAGTTTCCTGTTGAGGGCCAAGGAAATATGGAATGCATAGTGGAAGAAGGGACTGACAGTTTTGTAACCACTTGTAGAAACAAGGACTGTTTGCACATTTTTCTCTTTGCTTCTTGTATTTATGTACTTATTTTAATATGCCAATCATTTTTTCTCCCACCTTTCCCCTATTTCTATTGTATATAAAAGTGTTTGAGGTATATTTTACAGTTCAATATTTAGATAACAGAATATCCTGGAAGATTCTGAATTTGAGGAGTACTATAATCAGACACAATACTGTGGGGGTTTGTGTCTCCTAATTTTGGCAAAAATAGTAAATTTCACTTATACAAAGGATAGCTATAAATTGTAAGGTGAAGACATATTTGTTTCATAGCATGAATATTCAAATATTCATAGAAGGATGCATATAGAATCTAAATATTCAAAGGGGTGGACTGTGCTGGTAACAAGTTATTGTCTCTCTGCTCCAAATCTATTCATTATTTCTCTCCTTGTGATTCTAGAGTTGCAAGTTGTAAGCTTTTCTCCTTGGCTATCATGATGTTAAACTTTGCCAGTAAAGGGACTGGAGGATAATTTTAGGAGCAGGGGCTTTTGTTTCTGGTTTTGGTGAACTTCTTGCTTTTAGCTCCTAGGATGCTGAGTTAGTGTGTGTGGGGGGGCATCTGATGGAGCTTACTTATAGGGAAAATCTCACGGGAAAATTCTATTGAAATCCTCAGGCTTTACTAATTTCCTAATGTGTTCAAGAGCATCCCTTTTGGCAGCTATCCAGCAAGTTTCTTTGAAAGTTTACAAGGAAGTTTACTGTCAATCAGTTTCAGGCAGAAGCATCTCAGTGATGAACGTCTCTACCATCCCATGAATTGCAGCCATATCCTCCCAATGGGGTGAAAACTGCAATCTTGGGTTCACCCTCTTCAAAATCCTTGGGTATTTAGCTAAGTAGTGGCTTCTATATCTGTGATTCCTGTATCCTTCCTGCTTTTCTCTACCCTTAGTAGCCATTCTCTCTTACCAGTCAATAATTCTTTTCTTCCAGCTGTACTGAAATATAATTAGCAACTAAAAATGTGTACATGTAAGATGTATACCATGAAGTTTTATATATGTGCATTATTAAATAATCACTGTAATCAAGCTAATTAACATCCATTATTGCAAGTTGATGGTTCTTTGTATTATATTTTTCTGAGTGGACCCACACGGTATGCAAGTTTTAGCATCTACTGCCTCCAGAATCCATGTTTCCTCCTCAGTAGAAGAAGCAAGATGAGAAAATTTGTCCCCAAATATGGTGAGCATATTCTGGAATCCAAGGTGAAAGAATTTGTTCCTGAATATAGTGGGATATTCTAGTTCATTGCAACCCTAATATCTTCACTGATGTGTTGGGACCCTGAATGTTTGTAAAGCTTAATCTTCTATTCTCTGTCTACTATGAGTCTTACTAAGTCCCTCACCACTTTTTGCTCATCTGGTCCAATTAGTATGTTATCTACACAATGGACCAGCATAATATTGTAATGTTACATAGTGTAGCTTCGAGAACCTATAATAGTAAGCAGAAGAGTTACTACAGTTCTGGGCTATCTCAGTCTGCCTTATGTAGATCATCAATTTGGGTAGAGCACCACAATTAGAGCTAATACTTGTTTAATTTTGTGTAGTCCACTGGCATGCTGTAGGATTCATAGGGATTTATAAATTAAATAAGAGAAATCATGCATCTACTGCCTCTACATCTTTTAGAACTCAAAGCCAGCATTAATCTTTGCTATACCCTTTTTACAATGGGATGACATTGTTTTTGATTTATCATCTTAGCCATTTTCAGAAGCTTTTATTTGGTTTCTCCCATTGTGAGAGCTCTTACTCCAAGAAACTATGTGGGGATTCTTCCAACTACCAAATATGGCTATTGCACACCCAGGAACTAAGAAAATATCCAGTGGTTCAGTCCATGGGCCACCTAGATCCACTGAGAGCAAGGCCTGGGCCAATACTCCACCCATCACTTGGATTTCACTGTATGTCCAGCTCTAAAAATGGAGCATAATAAAACTTCATGTCCCTGGATATCAAGTCCTTCAGATACTGTGTCCAATATTTTTCTAAATAGCTTGTTATTCCTCTTTTCTTGGTTTATTTTATTTCTTGATAATAATTCCATTTGGAGAAGGACTGTATATATTCACTGTTGGGGTATCCATCCTCCCAGGGACCTGTTCCTATCCAGCAGTGGATTCCTTTCTGACAGCTGGCCTGGGTCTGAAAACTAGGCAAGAGATAGTTCAGTTTTTATTGAGATAATGAACTTCTTTAAGTCTAAGTCTCCTTGATAGTCTTTTGATTGCCTCCTATAAACTAGGAGATGGCAAAATTATACTGTGAAGAGAAAGATAATAAATATTTTAGGCTTGTAGGAAGTAGCATATCTCTCATAACTACTCAGCTCTTCCATTGTAGCACAAAACAGCCAAAATAAAACAGCCAAACAAAACATAAATATGCAAATGAATAAGCATGGCAGTGTTCCAATAAAACTTTACTTGTAGATATTTAATTTGAATCATAATTTTTATAAATCATGAAATACTCATTTTTGGATTTTTTCAGCCTTTGAAAATAAGATACAACATTTTAGTTCATGAGCTGTACAAAATCAGGTTGTGAATTGGGTTTGGCGTGGAGACTATAGATACTGACCCCTGGTTTAAAGAATGCCTTTTTGACTTCCAATCTGTCTTGCTCCTAGGCATGCTGTGTTCTCTGAACAATTGCTATAGCTCTTTGTAGGCCAGCCCCACCCCTCAGATGCCATTATAACTGTTAGAACAGTAAGATAATTATGCTTTGATTCTAATAGTTAAGCACTAGCACTTAGACTTATTGTAATATTCTGTCATCCATGCTGCTATTAGTGAGCCCTGGCTACCATAGCACTTTCTATTAGACCTGGTCTGCACAGAACAATTACTGCTGAGTTTCTGAATAATTCTTGTGTACCAATGTGTTTCCCATTTGATTGTAAAACATAATATCTTCCATGCTTTCTATGTTTTGCATAGAACAGAGTTGGCTGTTGGCTTTTCGACCTTATATAATCTGCACACTTTTCCATGCCTAATCTTTTGAGCTTTTGACCTCTCACTTCATCTGTCATCATGGTTCTGGCATTTCTATTTCACTTAATGTGAGGTGCTGCTTTCTCCAACTAAAAGGCATCCTTGCTCTGTGCTATCATTGTCGTCTTGGATCTTTGCTGGTATATTAAATGTTATATCCCAAGAGATAGTGTCAATAAACAATAAAGTCCCATTTACCCAATTTTCCATGACACCTCTCCTTTTTAGCAATCCCAGGATTGACATCCAGATGTATCCTCCTAGTTCTTGCTGGTACATGTTGACTAATGTGTTGGTTATGGTCCCTTAATCCATGCCTATTTTGCCCTACCAGATATTGTGAATCAGAATCTGCTTACTTTCTCCAAGTTTAAGCTTTTCTACCTGTAAAATAATGTATGTTCTCCAGGATATTTATGTATAAATAACAAAACACTCCTTAATTACTTTTGGCAGAAAATAAATTTATTAAAATACAGATTCTTCTTCTTAGGAAAGAGGCGTAGTTGAAAGTTATACACCTGAGAAAAAATGCCCAGATTATATTCTCTCCCAGCAGAAGCCCTTCTGTTACAATTGCTAGACACAGACATTAAATTTATCATCACTGATAATGTGTACATTACCCACAGACCACTGTCTGCAATTCCAGAGCTTGTGCATTTCCTCTTCATGTGTACCAGAAAGTAGATCCTACCATTTACCTGTTCCCACATGTTGCTCCCTCTGCATAGAAATCCCAAATGGGCAAGTCTGACTAAGGGAGTCTGCAGTGAATGCCCGTCCTCACTGCCAGGAAGTCTGAGGAAAAACATTCTTGCTTCTGCTTTGGGGAAGGCAAGATGTATAATGTGAGAAAGCCCCAAAACCTAGGAACCCTCTTTTAATCCTGCTGAGTGGCCTTACATTAAACGAAAATATGCGAGAGAAGGAGAACTACAGACAGAAGAGGCCTAGTACTCAAACAGAATAAGCCATCAAGATGATCCCTAGGTACTCTCCCAGCTCTGATATTTCTTGCTTCTATGATCCAAATAAGAACTTTTTTTTGCATTTAATGCACATGGAAACATAAAATCAAGACATTGGCAAAACTACCATCATCTTTATAAATTTGGGTATCAAAATGCCCATATACATATACACCACACACTATACAGATCTATATACACATTTAAACTACCTTAGGTTTTCTGTTTCCAAGCTAAAAACCAATTGTCCAATTTCCTATTCCAAAATAAATCTTTGTTACTAAAAAATGAATTATTTAAATATCTTTATTTATAATGTGAATCAATTTTGGTGTCAACAGTTTTCTTAGATATATTTCTAAAACCTCCTTGGCTACTTATCCCATCAAAGGACTTGGAGATTTTTCAATGAATTTTAGAGTACTTTTTTACACATCATAATTACTTGAATTTTAACTTGACCTGTCTGATGAGGTATCTTTTGTCTACTCATTAGAATATAATTTATTCCAACACACCTTCACTAACTAATTTTCCTCATAGAGATTTTTCACTTCTTTAGTTAGGTTAAAGATAGCCAGAGGGGAGGGAAAAAGAAAGCACATAAAAAAGTAAACCAATTAGAATCACAGCAGACTTCTCAGTACAAGCCCTGAAGGCCAGAAGAGCTTGGAGTGAAGTATTCCAAGTCCTAAGAGCAAATAACTTCCAACTCAGATTAACTTGTTCAGCAAGGGTATCCTTCAAAACACATGGGAAATAAGGTATTTTCATGAAAAAGACCAGCTCAGAAGATATATGAGTGCTAAACCAGCTGTAGAGAAAATTCTCAATAATATTCTCAAGAGTGACAATGAATTGGACACAGCTAAAAGCACAGAAGAAACTAGTGAGGTCAGTGGATAAACAGCAACTAAAAAGCATCAGGAAAAAGAAAAACAATACACTTATAAATAAAGAAGGCAATGATAGTAAATAACCAACACATCTTGGTAATATATCTCAATGTTAATGGTCTCAATTCTTCAATCAATAGACACAGACTGGCAGACTGGATCAAAACAAAAAACAAAAAACAAAAAACAAACCAGAATCCAACAATCTATTGCATTCAAGAAACTCATCTAATCCGAAACGATATTCATAGGCTAAGAATTAAAGGATGGAAAATAACATTTCATGCACCAGGACCCCCCAAAACAAGCCACGGTAGCAATTCTAATATCAGCCATGGTAAACTTCCAAGTTAAAACTGACTAGAAGAAACAAAGAAGGTCAGTACATACTAGTTAGGGGACAATCCAACAAGAAGAGATAAACTTGGTAAATGTATATCCACTGAATACTGGAGCATATCTTCATGAAACAAAAACTGCTGAAATTAAACGATCAAATAAACATTAATACAATCATAGTAGGGGATTTTATCACCCCACTTTCACAAAGAGATAAATCAACTAAACAAAAAAACCAATAAAGAAATTTAAGACCTGAACCACACCCTTGAACATATGGATTTAATGGATATATACAGAATATTCCACCCCTCTACAACAGAGTATAAATTCTTTTCAGCACCACATGATACTTTTTCCAAAATAGATCACATAGTCCATAAAGCTTGCTTAAGTAAATATAAAAAATTTAAATTACCCCATGCATACTGTCAGACCACTGTGCAATGAATATAAAAATCAATGACAGAAGAAATTTTGGAAAAAGCGAAAGGTCCTGGAAAACTGACAACATACTCCTAACCCATGGGTCACAGAAGAAATCAAAGAAGAAATTAAAAAATTTCTGGAAGTTCATGAGAATGACTATACAACTCTATGAAACCTCTGGAATACTATGAAAACAGTTCTAAGAGGAAAATTCATCACAATCAATGCTCACATTAGGAAAGCAGAACAAGCCCCGATAAATGACCTTATGAGAAATCTTATGATACCTGAGAAACAACAACAAACAAGACCCAAATCAAAATTAAGGAGGGAAACTATAAAGATTAGCATCAAAATCAATGAAATTGAGACTAAAAAAAAAATTGTAAAAAAAAATCAGTGAATCGAGGAGCTGCTTCTTCAAAAGAATAAATAAAACAGATAATCCCTTAGCCAGACTCACCAAGAGAAAGAGAAAAAAGACTCACATCAATGCAATTAGAAATGAAAAAGTTGAAATCACAACAGACACTGTGAAAACCAGAAGATAGTTAATAACTACTCTGAAAAATTATATTCCATCAAATTAGCAAATTTTGAAGAAACGGACAGATTCCTAGACACATGCCAACTTCCAAAACTAATCCAAGAAGACATAAATATGTTTAACAACCCATTAACAAGCAATGAAATTGACTGAGTAATAAAGAATCTACCGACTAAAAACCCCGAGGACCTGATGGATCCACTGCTGAATTTTACAAAACCTTTAAGTATGTTATATCACCGAAACTCCTCAAGCTTTTGGCTTGTAGATGACTATTTCCTTCTCAGCCCATAAGTGCCTGCGCTTCTTATTTTGTTAGGCATATTCTTCCTAGCAGAACTAAACTTGAAAATTATTGAGTATCACTTCACTTAATCCTCTGAACAACCTTAGGTATAAGATGAAATGGCTTCACTGAGCTACCACTGCTAATACAGATTGTGATTGGAATTTACATCTTGTCTCAGACTAATGCAGTTGTTTTGTACATTTTCCTGGAATAAACTATTCGTTTCATGTAATTGAGCAAAGATGCAAAAAATTCTCAGGCCGGGGATTTAGCTCAGTGGTTCCACCACCTGCCTCGTAAGCGCAAGGACCCGAGTTCGATCTCTGGTACCAAAAAAAAAAAAAAAAAAAAAAAAATACTTCTAGGCCTTCCTATCCTGAACTGGCAAGAACGTTGTATATTTTACTTCTCCCTTAACAAACTCATATTTATTTATCACTTTCCTGACTTTAATTATTAGCAAGTCCTTTCCTTTTTAAAATCTAAATGAATAACATTTCTAGGCTAGTGAAATATAATTGGAGGCTGTGATTGTACTTTGTTTTCCTGCAGAATTTAGTAGAAGACTTCTCCAGATGATGTCCAATGCATCTAGCTTAATTTAAAAACCATTTTGGCCAAGAGATGTAGCTCAGTGGTAGAGGGCTTGCCTGGAATGTAGGCTGCCCTGGGTTCTATTCTATTTTCAAAAAGTAAGATAAAATTATGAAAGCAACCACTCATTTTGAAGGTATTCTGGCCTATGTTTCTGAGGCCGAGCCTAGTGCCTGGCATATGGTAGTTCTCAATATGTAGTTACACGCTGCATTATGACGCATCAGCCAACAACGTGCTCCATATATGACTTCAAGAGTATAATGTGGCTGAAAAATTCCTGTCTCCTAGTGCTACTGTAGTCTTTGTGAAGTAAGCACAGTGCATTACTTATGCGTTTGTGATGCTGCTGCTGTAAACAAACTCACCGTGGTGCCAGTTGTATAAAAGCGTAGCACATAGAATTATGTGTAGTATGTAATACTTGATAATAAAGGACTGTGTTACTGGCTTATGTATTTATCGTACTATATTTCTTACTGTTACTTTAGAGAGTACTCTCTCTACTAATAAAGAGGAGTTTACTGTGCAGCGGTGTGCTGCGGTACACTAGCCGCACATCCGTCTTCTGTTGACTGCATACGTTGGATATATGCACATCCGGAGCCCATGTGGAGTGATTCACTGAGACCGTCTGGGTTTGTGTGAGTGCACAGTAATGAAACTGCCCAAAGATGTCGTTCTCAGAACATGTCTCTATGGTGAAGTGACATTTGACTGTATATGTATTAATTGAAAACAAAGTTATTGTTAACTAGGAGTTAATATTATCAAGCAATTATTGTTTGCTAAACACAGCACTTTCCCACTTAAGTTTTAATCCTTTGACAAAGGTATTATTATTATTATCATCATCATCATCATGCCCATCTTTCAGATGTGGCTTGAAAGATCTTTCTAGTGCCACAGGTCTAGAAAATGATAGACCTAGAATATAAACTGAGGCTGTTTGAATTATAAACTGCTTGACACTGCAAGATATCTTTAGTTGGCCAACAGGCTATGCCAAGAGGAATACTCTAGAAAGAAAGTTAATGTTCTTTAAAAGTTTAAAATGACTCTTTGGCCTATATTTTGCAGTCACACAAAGTCTCGTGACTCATTAGCAGCAGGAGCCTCCTTGTTTCTTTACAGGATTAGTTATAGTCATGTAAGGCATCCTTGAGAGAAACTGAAAATATCTCTTCAGGATTTTAAGAACTTCAGGGCAAACTTTAGGGAAAATGCAGCTGACCTTCAATTCTTACTTTGACTTCCTGGTCCTGCACCATTTGCTTTGGCAGAGGATGGAAAACTAAAACTATATTCAAGTTTCCAGATTGGCATTGGAAAGGGTTACCTTTTAATGGAACTGTGAAATATGATTCTACCACAGTGTGAAGTGCAGGAAGAAACATTTTGCACTCTAAACATTTTTTTGATGTTCTAATTGTGAAAAGATATGCTGTGAAGGTTATCAAGATTACAAAAAGGAATATATTATAGTGCTTACCATCAAGGAGGTTGAGGTTTTGTGTAAAACACAGACATATAAATGAAACCTGACCTTCGAGCTGGATTTTTGAGTGACTTCTCTGTAATAAAGCCTGTGCCAGGTAGGCCATGATGAGGGTAAGAGAAGTTACCTTGGCTGCAAAATTTAAGGGGGTTCCAAAAACATCTCAATATTCAAGATAAATGTCATTTTATGTAATATTTTAAAAATCAAATGAATGAAAACAGACCAGGGATGAAAAAACACCAAATTCTGAGTAAAGTCAGGATCAATATTACTGATTTTGCCTTTGCTTTAGGCTTAGCATGGCATTGTAGCTAAGCACTTGACATGAATGTTGAACATATGTGTTTCTGCCATCTAAACCATTTGCATCTAATTAATTTCCCAGGCAGGACATTTAAAAATATAGTAGTAGTAGTTTGGAGAGCATTTAAAAATGTAGTAGTTAAGAGTACAAGACTCAGGCTTAAGCCTGCTGGATTCAAAGCTCATTTTTGCTGCTGATAGACTACTCTCTAGGGGAAGCACTTCATCACCCTGAGTCTCCATTTCCTTTTCTTCTAAAATGGGGCCAATAGTACTTAGCTGTTATAGCTATTATTTTAAATGAACCAGTGCATGTGAAATGTATGGCAAGTGTATTTGATAAATGTCTGTCTACAATTATTATATCATAAAAGACAATGTATAATAAGATATAGAGATACAAATATATAGAAGGATCACAATGTAATGAGTCATTATCCATTCATCAGTTGATGGGCATTTGGGTTATTTCCAAGATTTAACTGTTACAAATTATGTTGATACATACATGGGTGTGCATATATCGCTGTGGTATGATACTCAAATGGAACCTCTAGTTTTAGTTTTTTGAGAAATCTCCACACTGATTTCCACAGTGGTTGCAGCAGTCTACACTCCCACCAGCAGTGGAACAGGGTTCCTTTTTCCCCACACCCCCGCCAGCATTTGTTATTGGCTGATTTCTTGATAACAGCCATTCTCTCTAGAGTGAGATGGAATCTTAGCGTTGTTTTAATTTGCATCTCTGGAATGACCAGTGATGTTGAACATTTTTTCATATATGTATTTGCTGTTTCTACTTCTTCATCTGAGAAATGTCTATTCATTTCAGATGCCCATTTTTGGATTGGGTCTTTATATTGGGGGGTATGCATTTTTTTGAGTTCTTTATATATTCTAGATATTAGACCTTTGAGGAACAACTGGCAAAATTTTTTCCCACACTGCGGGTTGTCTTTTCACTCTGTTCATGGTTTCTTTCCCTGTGCAAAAGCTTTTTAATAAGATGAGATCCCAGTTATTGATTTTTTGTGATATTTTCCTTGTAATCGGGCTTTTGTGCATAAAGTTTTTGCCTACTCCAATATCTTCAAGAGTTCTACTTCTTCTAGCTTCCAGAAAATTTAGTGTTTCTGTTTTAATATTTAGATCTTTGATCCATTTTGATTTTACTTCAGTGCATGGTGAAATATATGAGTCTAGTTTTAATCTTTGGCATGTGGAAAGCCATTTTTTCCAGTACCATTTATTAAAGAGGATATCTTTCTTCCAGTGAAGGTGTTTGGTCTGAGCACTACTCTGCCATTAAGAAGGATAAGACTGAGACATTTGTAGCTAAATGGATGCTCCTTCAGACCATTCTCTTAAGTGAGATAAATCGGACACACATGTTTAAATACCACATTGTTTGTCTGGTGTGAGAAAATGAAAATGGAAATAAGGACCAAAATGTATAATACATATAGAGAAATGGGAAGAAAATGTTCAAATGAGAAGGGGAACAAGGGTGCAGGGAGATGGAAAGGAAAGAAGAGATGAGAAAAAAGAATAGAAGGAAAAACGGAAATAAAGCTTTTGTAAATAAGGAGGGGAAGAGGGGTGGATGGGAGAGGAGAGGAATGGGAAAAAAAAGAAGCAAGATATATCATGTACGGGTACACATTCTCTATGATGAATATTATCATTATATGGATCTAAAATGTACCTATAAATGTTTTGCTTAAAAAATAATATAATGAGTTGCTTTAGTATTATGCTACAATAATAGAATATAGAATCCTTTCCTTTATTCTTGAGTCTTGAATCCGTAGGGACTTGAAAAATGAGAGAAAACATTTGAGATTAAATCTGTATTATGAGAAGGGCATGAAATCAGGAATGTAAATTGCAAAAATGTGAGAGCATGTGGGCCTACAGAGGAGGGTGGGAGGAAGGGTAGTCAGATAGAGTTAAGGGCCAAGAGTGCTGGCTACTCTCTTCTCCTTCTCCTTCTCCTTCTCCTTCTCCTTCTCCTCCTCCTCCTCCTCCTCCTCCTCCTCCTCCTCCTCCTCCTCCTCCTCCTCCTCCTTCTCCTTCTTCTTCTTCTTCTCCAAAAGCAGTGGACATTTATTCCTTAGTTTTCGTGCAAGAGTGTAAAGATGCATTTTAAAGAACCTGATGGCTAGAGACCATCAGCCATGGCCTTCAGGCTGGCCTGGTTTACAGTTAGATTAGAAAAAGAGGAAAACAGTAACGTGCCTTGTTCACATGAATGATGTTTCTGGCAAATACAGTTGTTTACAAGTTTCAAACTACATTTTCCTAGAGTCAAGGGAAGACAGCAAAAAGCCACATACAATACAATTTCAAACTGGATGAACATCCTTGCAAATGTTAGACTCTCCAATACAAGGTTGTGCTCGTTTCCCATGTCTGGTCAAAGTTGCTCTTTTATAACAATCACAGAGGCTTAACTTACCAAATAGCAATGCCTTTGTGTTTTTACGTCTTACGCACCAAGGGAATATGACAAGATTTTGGTGAAATGCAGCCTAGCTTTATTAATAAAGGAAATGTCTTAGTTTAACAGTCATGTTCCCAGAATGCTGCACACATAGGTTTTATGAAAATGCTTTCAAGCTTGTGTCTCTATCTTGGTTCAATAAAATTACTCTCAAGATTTGTTTTTTTTACTATGTAAACTGGAACTGTTTCATGATTTTGAAATGCAACCAGTATAAATGAAAACATTTCAAGAGTGGGGGTAAAATCCACCACTAATCTCAGCTAGACAAAGTTCTTAAAATCAAAATGTCTATTTACACAAAATTAAATGTAATGACTGTAGTAATCAGTTTATTACACAGATTAATCATTCTTGAACGTACATGCTCCAGAGGAGCAGCTGGGTCTTTAAATATACACAAGTATTTCCATCAAATGAATTTTCACCCTTACATCCAAATAGACCTAAGCAGTTAAAAACTAAGAAAAATAAGAGCTATTAGCTATGTATTAGCTGAGAAACCACATATAAACCAAAGAATATGGAGAGAAAGGGACCGAAAGGACAAAGGTTGAAGGGGCAGAGAGATGTAAAAGAGTTGGGAACAAAGCACATCACACTTGATGTACTAATAGCCCCATTCCATTTAAATGTTGACCAGTTAAACTTAGACCTTAAAATACAGGGTGTGGGTAGACTTTAATCAGGTTGGTCATAACTTCCACCTAAGCTGTAGGTCCTTTGGAATAGAATGAATACAGAAACAGCTTCATGTTCTTCACCTTGCTTTTCATAACTGTTTTGAGTTTAAATGGATTCCACTTAAAAACATTTCCTACAGGCCAGTGGAACTTTTCCCCATCCAAGCACACACATGTACCCACCACCCCTCACACATTGCTGTTATCCAAATTTAAGTCAATAAGGTAAGCTTTTTAGTCTCACACCTAGGTTACGCCTGAAGAACTGGCTTGTCACACACATACTTCTCTGCTAGGAGGCAATGTTGGTACAGAAGTACAGCATTTCTAGTTTGTTGCTTCCAAGTATGTACAACACGCAGCACTGCTGTGTCAGGTAAACGTGCACAGAGGAAGATGAGATGTGGGCTCAGAGAAAGCAGTCAAATGGAAATCAAAAGGACTTTCTCTTTCAGAGTTCCCCTATCTTTATTTGTACAGGTTATCCAATAATTTCTTTACATGGCATACTTCTGAGTCCATTCCCGAGCTATTCCGTTGTACTTTTCTCTGTTTTGTAGATCCCGGCAATCTTAGGTACTAAAGGATCATCTGGATTGGGATCACACAACAGAGAACAGATGGACAAGAGAGAGTACTTTTGAAATAGTTAGTGCTGGAGACCTCTGTGACCGTAGAATATCAAGAAAAATGCTTCCATTACTGTTAATATTTGAATGATAAATTCTTGTTGTAAATGCAGCCTTACGTGGTTTGAAGGGGTAATCTTTTGGGAAATGAATTGTCAAGAAAAATATTCCACCCTGATAGTGACTTTCCTTTGGCCCTGTTATTGTAGCTTGGCAGTGGAACATATCAACTCCAGCAGGACCTGCTGAACACTGTGCTGGAGGGTCCCGTGCCAGGTCATTCAATTCCTTGTGGATTCTCTTCAGAGCCATGGTGGGAGGTGGGTGGTGGTGGCCCCCCAGGGTGGGGACTGGGGGGGTGGGGGGGCAGGGAAGGGATTAGGGGCCTGAGACTGCCTAGGGGGTCGCGGGTCAGATGAGAAGTTTTGTGCTGGCCACTCTTGATTTAGTTTAGGGGTGTTCGAAGCTTTTGGAAGAGGGAAGGGCCATATACTCATCTGGCTTTTAAAAGCATGAGTGACTGGCCCCAGGATGGAAGACTGTTGGTAGAGTTGATAATGAAACTTACTATACAGAGAGACAGAAAATATTTCATAGATTATATGAAAGAAGAAACTGGTTTGAAGTTACACTTACAGCAAGTGGTATTTTATTTTTTGTATTGAATTCTTTTATTGGTACATTGTAGGTATACAATACAATTACATTTCTCATTGGGAATTGTACCTTTACAGAATGCATCTTGGTTCTTATTTTTTCCCCATTCCTAGCCCTCCCTTTACCTCCTCCACCCTTCCCTATTTACAAAGACTTTATTTCCATTTTTTCCATTTCTCATCATCTTTCCTTTCCCTTCTTTCCTTTCCCCTGCCCCTCCCACTACCCCTACCCCTTTGGACCTTTTCTTCCTATTTTACATTATCGATTATTCATTCTAATCAATGGTACATTTTAGGTATACAATATAATGACATTCATCATTGGAAATTTGCACCTTTACATAGTTTCTCTTGGTTCTTATTTTTCACCCTTGCCCAGTCCTCCCTTCAACCCCTCCAGTCCTCCCTATTTACAAAGATTTTGTTCCTATTTTTCCATTTTCTCATATTAATCCCATTCCCTTCTATCCTTTCCCCTAGCCCTCCCATTTCCTTCCCCTTTGCCCCTTTTCTTCCTATTTCAGATTACCTATTATACATTTAGTCCTTATTTACACTTTCAGTTTCTCACACCAGAGAAACTATTTGGTATTTACACGTGTGTGTCCTATTTATTTCACTTAAGAGTATCGCCTCAATGTGCATCCAAGCAATGGTATTTTTGAATGCGCCACTGGGGAGAATAGTGCATCATATCCTCAGAATTTTAATTTTAACTGGAGAATTCAGAAAGACTCAACATTCCCGTATCATCAAGCTTTGCCATATCTTTAGGAAAATATGATACTCAAGATATCATGAAATTATCCTGGATCTGCAAACTAGAGCTAAAAAGCAATGATTCTGCCAAAACAATCAGTTTGGAGGCACATAATAATTTGTTTTACTACAGATGGATTTTCTTTAATTTTTATATACCCTTAAAATAACATTATAACAAAAATTGAACAAAATCTTTAAAAAAATTAGCCACAGTCTCACCATTCTTGTACAACTGTTTTATTTTCCAAGCTTCCTGCTGGTTCCTTTGTATTTATGTGAAGCTTTACTCAGTTGTAATCAAAGTCTGTGCATAATTTTGCTTTCTGGTATTTTTCAAAGCTAACATTATAATTTTCATTTCTGCTTTTCCAGAAAATGCACACTCACCCATTTCTAAGGGATGGATAGTCTATTGTGGAAAATAGAGAGAGGAGATGCAAGCCCTGGGGATTTGGAATCATACAGATTAGGATTAAAAATCTAGTTCACATTTTGGAAAATTATTTAAGCCCCAGTCTCTTTGGGAATAATCATATTTACTCTACTTGTTGGAAGATGAATTAAGATACATATTTGTAAAATGTGCACTTACAAAATGCACATTTCAAAGCACTAGGTAAAAGCTCTATATATGGTAGAAAATATTATATACTTCTCCATCAGTCTACCTGGAGCACAATTTTATTTATTCGTTTATTTTTTCAGGAATATTTTAGGCTTATTGTATGTAGACACTATGTTGATGGGATGAGAAACTCAGGTTCCTGTCTGCTAGTATTTGGTGGAGGTAACAATATTGTAGACACATAATTGCAATAAAGCGTGATAAGTATGGTGTTGACATCTCTTCCTCTTCTGCTTCACACTTACATTTTGCTTTTCATGCTGTCTCCCCTTGGATAATCGTAGGCCTTTGAAGATTTCCTGAGATAGACTAATATGAGTCAGTTGGACCCTAGGTTTGTCCAGGACAGATTTCTTCTGCTTTTACTGTCGCCAGAGGAAGCTCTGGGAGAAGAGTAGGCTGAGCAGTTAGACTCCCAGCTTCCCAGCACCACTTCGGTCACTAGCTAGGTATGATGCCTGGAAGGAGTTCCTTGACCTCTTCAATCCTCAGTGTTCTCAAGTGCTTACCCAATGGGGGGCACACTTGCTTTAAGGCATCATTGTGAGTGTGAGTATTAAGAGATGATGCTCATAACTCTGGCCTGGCCCATAGTTAGTGTTAAAAAATGGCAACTGCTCTTATAATCAGTGTTAAGTGTTGTAACTGTGAATTAACACTGGCTTCTCCTCATCTGGGCATTGCTGTAGTTCATCATTCCTTAAAGTGTGGCTCATGAAATGCTAGTGCCTTGAGATATGATAAAAGAGGTCTACCACACCTAAAAAAGAAAGCTGAGACCAAATGTATTTGGCAAATGCAGCTTCAACTTGACTTTGCACGATTTCCAGTTTATACCCTATGCCCATGTTGAAGTTTATGGTTCTTCAGGAATCAGCTCCCTGTCCTGTCCTCGGCCCCTCTGCTCAGGTTTCATGCCTTTGAGCCTGCTAAACATGCTCACCCACTGTGCTCCCCATCTGCCACTGGCTTTGTAGAGCAGACCACACAGAGCGGATGCACTTCTCAGACAGCTCACATGGCCCGTGACTAGGGTTGAGCCGACCACTCTTCTCGGCCTCACTGAGCATCTCAATCTTCATCTGCTCCTCTGCCCAATGGGTGGTTATCTCTTCATTTCTACTTTACATGTTTTGTTAGAAAATAAGAGCTGGGCAGAGCAGCCATAGGGATTTGACTCCCCTTGGAAAGGGAAAATCATGCTCTTTTGCCTGGGCAGCAACTATACTTTTTATTTGCTAATTTCCCTCCCTCTTTTCCAAGTGGACACTAAATGCTTACAATTAGGCAAGAATAGTGGTTCAGTCTCCCAAAGTAATATTCATGGTATACATGCTGTCGTAGTTACTCTTCAGGTTGCTGAGACACAATACCTGACACCAGCAAATTAAAGAAGGAGAGGTTTATCTTGGCTCCAGTTGCAGTCCATAGTTGGCTGGCTCTAGGGCCTGAGGAGAGGCTGTTCATGTCTGCTCAAGTCATGGCACTGGGGAAGTAGAGAGCAATGAGCCCATCCAGGGAAGGAGGTAAACCTTTCCAGGCCACACCCCCAGAGAGTTGACCTGACTCTGCCTCCCAATAATCCAATCACCTTTGAGAAGCCCCACCTTTGAGCACATGAGGCCTTGGGGGGACATCTGGATATAAACCATAACACACACACACATATATATTTTTACTGATTAGAATTTATTCATGTAAAACTCATTACATTAACCATTTAAAATTATTTGAAAGCATACAATTCAGTGTCTTTGGTAGATTCACAGTTGTTGTGAGCTTCCTAGTTCCTGAACATTTATATCATCCCAAAAGGTAGCAGGCATCTTCTTCTCCTCCTTTCTCGAACTCCTGGCACCTATGCTTTCTGTCTTTCTGAATGGGCCTGTTCCATACATTTCACATAAATGGAAGCCTACAATATGTGACCTTTTGTGTCTGGCTTCTTCCACTTAGCATAATGTTTTCAGGGTTGTAGTATGTAGTTCTTCTTTTTATGGTTAAATAAGACTCAAGACTATAGGTACACCACATGTTGATTATCTCTTCATCACTGATAGGCACATGGGTTGTTTTTGTCTTTTGGCTGTTGTGAATAATGCAACTATGAACATCAATGTACATGTTTTTGTTTGAACATCAGTTTGTGGTAAATACCTAGGGATGGGATTACTGAGTCATACTTTCACAGTATCTTACTTTAATATTTTAAAATCATTAAATAGCTTTGCTAAATTCACAAAATTCAAATTCTACATATGTAATTTAATCTTATAGGGTTCCAGAATGCTAAAAATTGATTGGTCACGTAATGCTAGATCTCAAATTTTTATCCTGAAAATATTTGCTGGGAGAACAAATACTTTGCAGTGAAGCAACTTTTGTGTTGCTCAAAAGTACTCCATCAAGAAGAGCTCCCACAAAACATGCTTTCCAAAGAAAATAGTCTACCTAGAAAATATTGGTGGAAAAATTATATGGCTTTTGAAGTCCAAAGAATAGTTCCGTTCTGGAAGGATTGCCACTGTGTGTGTGTGAATACTAGAATGCAGAATCTTTCATGTTAGTAATTCTGGACTGGCTGGCATTTGCTCTTCTGTCCCCCAACAAGCCAATAAATAGATGAAGGAAATGGATGGAAATCGGGATTTGAATCACCTTGTAATTGTTTTTACTTAGTACAAATGGCTGCAGTTACCACACACATTTTTCTCCACTAAGTAATCTCCAGATAATAGAAAATGGTCGTCTTTCAAAGACATTCCCTCCGTGTTACTTCCTAGAAAGAAAACTGTCATATTGTCTTCTCCATCCACAATTGCATTTTGATATTAGTTTCTAAGCTTAAATCAAACTCTCTTCGTGACATTTGATTTTATCTGCTTACTTGAGACTGCATCTTATAGCCACTGAAAAACAGGCTGTTGATGAAATCACATTCCTGTGTGCTGAGACAAATCCCTATGCAGGGAAGGGGCATTTTAATAGTGGCGTGGTGAATAATCAATGCCACTTTAAGGTTCAGATCAATATTATCTTCGAGATGTCTAAATAGCCATTAAATATGAACACAGAAGGCCTAGCAAGCAGAAAGACGAGGAGGATGAAGATTGTTGTGGCTCAACGGAGGCTTCTAATGCTTTTGAATGGGGACACTGACTTTTTGGAAAATTAATTATTATTATTTTTCTCATTGATGAGTCCAAATTAGTTAAGTTTCACACTCTTTTGTTTTCGGCTTTCTTGTTCAAAATATTTTATTACTTGAGGAAAGAATGCTGTGTCTTACCTGTAACACATCTCCTAGGGCTTTATAGTTGTTACTAGTTTCTAGATTTTTAAAAACAAACTTTTTATTTTAGATTTACAAAAAATTTACCAATTTTGTAGCCAGAATCCTATATATTTCCTATACCCAATACCCATTTTCCCTTATTATTAACATGCCACTTTTGACAAATTAGTGGACCTATATTGATATATTATCAACTAAAGTCTATTTTATTCAGATATTTTAGTTTTTAATCTATTGTCCTTTTTCTTTTTTTCCTTCTTTTTTTTTTGGTACCAGGGATCAAACTTGGGTCCTTGAGCTTGCGAGACAGGTGGTGGAACCACTGAGCTAAATCCCCAGCCCTATTGTCCTTTTTCTACTCCAAAAAATATTACACATCTCATCTAGTCATTATATCTCCTTAGATGTCAATAGTTTTCAGACTTTTCTTGAGTTTTAAAAATTATTTTGACAATTTTGAGGCATAGATCAGGTATTTCATAGGGCATCCCTTGACTAGGATTCATCCTGCTTTCATCATGATTAGACTGTGGTTGGGGATTCTTGAGAAGAAGACCACAGAGATCAAATGCCATTCTTATCATGCTAGGCGTACTATTGCCATGACTTATCACTACTGATGTTAAACCATGAGCACCTCACAGAGGTGAGGTTTTTCGTCTTTATATACTGTGCTCTTTGGAAGGCGATCACTGTGTCAGCTCACCCTTAGGCCATGAAGAGATGTGGAATGTCCCATTTTGGCTCATGTGAGGAAAGCTTAGTCTCCAATGCAGCATTGTTCAGGCTGGCTTTTTAGAAAGTAATTGCATTACAAGGGCTCTTATCTCCTCAATGGGTTTATCTATTGATGAGTTCGTAGTTGAACAACTATTGAGAGGTGGTAAAAACTTTAGGAGGTGAAAGCTAGTTATAGGAAGTAGGTTGGTGAGAATATGCCCTTGAAGAGTATGACTTGTCCCTGGACCTTTCCTCTCTCTGTCTTTTTGCTTCCTGGCACCCATGAGATGAGCAGCTTCCTCCTCCTCCAAATGCTCCTGTTGTGGTGATGCTATGATGGTCCGACTTGCCTTAGGCCCAAAGTAATGGAGCCAGTGAACCATGGACTGACACCGCTAACACTGTGAGCCATAAGTGTTTCCCATTGTTTTTTCTCTGCACTAGGAATTGAACCCAGGACCTTTGGATTGAGCTACATGCCCAGCCCTTTTTTATTTTTTATTTTGAGATACTGAAGGCTGGGGTTCAATTTGGGATCCCCCTGCCTCACCCTTGCAGGAATATACCACCACACTTGGTCAAACCTTTTCTTCTTTAAATCATTTTTCTCAGGTATTTTGTCACAGTGACAGAAAAGTAGATAATACAAGTTCCTTCTTGGGAGTAAAGTTTCTAGATAACGTATTTGGAATTTTTCTGGATGGAGATTTGTTTCTTCTCCCTTATTTAAGTATTTATTCATTGATTCATTTATAAAAGTCTAGACATATGAATATTTATTTTATTCTTTGAACTATAATTCAACACCACATATTTTGCTTATTTTATTGTTCAAATTGTTCCACCTTTGGTAGTTGTAATCTCATTCAATTGGCTGCTTTCTCCATTTGCCAAATCCCCATGATTGTGTGTGTGTGTGTGTGTGTGTGTGTGTGTGTAATATGTGTATATTTTGATCATACCCTTACTGACTGGTACTACAAAAGACTCCAGACTTGTAAACATTTTCTGCCCTAGTTCTAGAATGTAGAATTAGCCATTTCTCCAAGGTGTTCTGGCTTCTTTCAGGGACGAATGCTATTAGAAACTAGGACCTGGATATTAGGGATACTCAGCTGTGAGGGAAGCTTCACTTTTAGGACTTCTCAGATGAAAGAGCAAGGAAATTTATATTTGCATATTAATCCCTGTGTATTCACACAACTATAATTATTTCTGTACATATTCTTGTGTATCTATATTAAGCGAAACATGAGTTAATATTGATACCTCCAACCCTATCCCATTACCACATGGATTCTTCTAGCCATCTCCCATTGCTTACCTTTATTGTCCCTCCTCACAATGAAAAACCTGGCTCTCATATATAACATTTGTTTATATAATTTTTCAATTCTAAACTATATCATAGTGATTTTGTAATCACTCACAGAAACAACTTCATTAACTGTAGCACAGTACTTATGTCTCCTGCCGTTTGCCTTTAGTCTTATAGACTCCATTCTTTCCACTGAGGTAAGCCCCCCTTTTCCTCCACTTCTGTCAGTGGAGGTATTTCATACATTTGTAATACAGTTAGGTTTTCCCATCAAAGCCTATATTCCTTCCTGGGACTCTTTGACCTCCTAGATAATTTTTAAAATTTGCATATGTTAAGGTTCACTCTTGTGATATAAAGCTCAATGGGTTTTTGACAAACGCATAGTTCCATTTATGCATTATGACAATACTATACAGAATAGTTTCATCAGCCTAAAAGAATCCTGGGTACTTCACTATTCAATTTTCCTCCCGCAGCCCCTGGAAACTACCGATCAATTTAATATCCTCCATTGTATTACCTTTTCCAGAATGTGATGTAAATGGAATTATACAGTACATATGTAGCTCTTTCAAATTTGCTTGTTTTTTCAATACGTGATTGAGATTCTTCCTTGTCTTTGCATTGCTTGATATAGCTCCTTCGTTTTGATCTTTGAATACTATGCTGTATATCTCATGAATGTGCTATATTGTGTTTATTTACTTCTTGAAGTACATTTCACTTGCGTCTAGTTTGGGCATTTATGAATAAAGCTGCAATAAGAATTTGACTGCAGGTTTCTATGTGGAGCTGTTTTGAAACAAATGGGGCAAATACCTGAGTGCAGTTTTTTGATTGCATGATTAACACTGTTTAGTGTTCTAAGAAACTGCCGAACTGTCTTCCGAATGGTTATGTCATTTTACATTCCCATCGGCTGCATTTTTACTACTTGGCATCCTCAGCAACAGTTAGGAGTCAGTATTTTAGCCATTTTAATAGATGTATAGTGAGTACTTTAGTTAAATTTTGTTTAGTGGACATTTCATGTTCAATGTAAAAATATCATGCATTGAACACATGTGGATATATGAGCAGATAGTTTTGGTAGATGTTTTCTTTTACATAATACTTTTTTTCATGCGAGAAACTTGCATTTTTCATATATTTCTTGTAAGAACATAAATAAAGTTCAGAATATTATACTTTTTGATCCAAGTGCACTGAGACTTTGACTGAAGTAAATCTGGATTATCCCACTAGTTACCTTTAGGACTGGGGGTAAATAGTCAATTGGAATAACTTCCATTTCCTCATCTTTAGAACAAGAGCAAAAATGGAACCCCGCTGATCAGGTTCTATGAATTTAATGAGCTTCTGCATAGAAAGCATTTAGCATGAAGACCAGAACCTGGCAATCATATAGTTATTATTGGTATTACTGTATTACCACTGCTAATCCTAATACTATATAAGGCTCTCATTTTTGCTTGAAAACTATATCTTTTAGTCCTTTGCCTTGGAGCTGCACTGATCTTTTTCATCCAACCGTGCCTCATAAAAATAGAATAAACATACTTCACATTCATTACATTTCTCACAGCATGAATTTTTTCTACTCCAAAGAGCATGGTGAAATAGATGTTTGCAAAGGTAACCTAAGTGCTACAACTCATTGGCTCCCTGTTATTTCTTGTATTGCTAATAATCCCTTACATTTTCTCCATGCTTTAGATTTTACATGGGGCTAGCTTCACAGATATTCTCTCACTTGCTTCTTAAAAGAGCTTTCTGTGTTAGGCAGGGCATGCTTAATAGCCCCTGATTTGGTTGAGGTGATGTAACTTGTTCCAAATTACATGACAGGTAGGGCAGAGGAAGGGCTTAAATTCAGATTTTATAAGTTACTATTCAGTGTTTGTTCTGGAAAACCAAACATAGGCTTACTCTACAGATAAAACGGCAGATTCGAGACCCTGGGCCATTTGTTAATTCCCATTAGTTGTGGTCCATATGCCCAGCTTTGGGGGGATCAGGGATCTCTAGAAGGGGCTGTACTTCAGGGATTCAGAGCAGCTGTACTATCACCAATGCCCGCGTCCCCCGGGCTATCTCTTATATGCAGCCTAGGGCGTATGTACATAATTTTTCACTTCTACAAGCATTAGACTGATCATGGTAAGGGACGTAGTGGCCACATTTTTACACTCTTTCTGGGAATCACCCCAGCCACCTTCCCCATTTTTGATCTCATTCACAGGGCTGAGCGTCAAGGTGCTTTGTCAGTACCGGACTCTACACTCCTAGTGTTGTGTGACTGCCAGGGTAGACATTTGACCCAGATGGGTTAACAGGATACCGTCTGACGACTGGTACAGAAGCCTCGGGGCCAGAGACACCATGTGCACCAATACAGGTGAAACACATAAGAAGGACATTTTCTGCCACAAGAGCAAAGACGCAGTGTGTTTTTGCAGAGAAGAAGGAAAGAAGTATAAGCATAGCAAGAGGAGATGAAAAAGGGACCGACAGACGCAGGCAGACCCTATGAGACTGAGAGGCCTTCCGTCCCCACAGTCCTGAGGCTTGTTTCACTCTTTCCCCTCCACCCCTCTGCTCTATTCTGTTCTTCCTCCACACTAGAGGTTGAATTTAGGACCTTTGCACTGAGCTACCTCCTCAGCTGTTTTCCTTTTCTATTTAAAAAAATATTTACTTTGAGACAGGGACTCACGAAGTTGCCCAGGCTGGGCTTGAATCTGTGATCCTCCTGCCTCAGCCTCCTAGGGTTCTGGGATCACACGTGTGGGCCAACATCCCTGGCTCCATGTATGTTTTGGGAGGATGCTTTTTATTTTCTCACCCTTCCTCCACCAAATTCTCTTAAATTGTTGTCTGTTACTCCGACAAAGAGCCCTAACTACACAGGGTGAAATTTTTCTAATGCAAAACTTACTATTAAGCTGAGGCCAGTGTAGCGTTCAGTAGCAGTGTCAACTTGCACATGTGATGGGTTGTCGCTTAGCCGACCTGTAGATTCTGCGCATCTTGATGTACTCAAAGTACTTCCACGTTGATGCAAATAATGCTTCTAAGCACCTTCCGTCTTTTTTGCTTGAAATTTATCACAACTGGGAAGCAAAACGGAGAGAAGAAATAGGAAAGAGGAGAGAGGAGTGAGGCAGGGAAGAGAGGAGGGAGAAAGAGAGAATGCAAATGAATTTAGGATTATACAGGCCTGTGTTCAAAATCTGCTGTGTTCTAGCCCTAAAATCCAAATTATTTAGATTCTATGAACCTTCCTTTCTTCATCTAAAAATCAAAGATAAAAATCCCACTAAATGGATTTTTTTAAATGAAGTGCTACAGTGCCCAGTCCATAGTAGACATTCAGTAAGTATTACCCTCTCCCAGCCTGTTGAGATAATCTCTCATCTTTCTCTGTACTGAAACAGCGACTGCTAACTGTGTAGTGAGTCACACTCTCGAGCAAGGTACAACAGCACTCCTGAGGACTGGGTCTGAAAGCTGAGGAGAGGAGTTTTCTTGCAGGACCTGAGAAAAAGTAACCTGTGAGAATTTTCACAGATTCCTTTAAATGAGGAGTTGGGCTACTGGTCACTCGAGGCCTCTTTACATGGTGGAATGCTATGATTCTAGGGAAATTACTGCCTTGGAAAGAAGTCATCTTGAGCTTTGAGGAGACCTGCTTAGTGTCTGTGCATCAGACCAAATGTGCCTCACTCCGAGGCATTTATCCTAACCCCTGCTTGCACTGGTCAGCAGCGCTGGTCCCAGAGTGATTAGGTCACAGAAGCTGTGCTTTTTTTTTTCTGTCAGGTGTTCACTCACTTGTCTTCATCATCTTTCCATTTCCTTACCTCCTCCAATATCCATGTTAGCACTTGAGCTGCTCTCCATATGCCACTTCCCAAAGTGTGAAGTTTTGTGAAGCCATAAAGGAGAACTCTCTTGGGAAAGACGATCCTGGCTGTCAGTGAAGCATTGGGAATGCATGATTGTTTTAGAAATGACTGTTCTGCTAAAAGTTCATTGATCATGCTTCTGTGAACAGGGGTTTTGAGTACATGTTTTCTTGACTTAGCCTTCTCTTTCTCTACAGCTTTACCCTTTTCTTCCTTCAACCTGCTCTCAATCGCTAGCTTTTATTCATTCAGACGTTGATTGATTCATTCCTTGAATATTTATTGGGTGACTACCACACTGAAAACCCTCTGTTAATTTCTGACTAACTTCTCAAAGTTAAAAAAAATATCGGAACCTTGTCCTCAGGGAATTCACAGCCTAGCAGAAGAGATAAAATACACATGCACAATCAAAAGCCAAGGCAGAAAAAATTAAGTTTTCAAACCATAAATTGCAGCACATTAGTAGGTTATGGAATCAATTAGCAGATCAAGTCCAGCATTTAAAAAAAATAAAACAAATTGTATAAAATATTGAAGGGGATCACACATTATGGATACAGTGTTATTTAGTGCAAATTTTATTTAAATCATGTGTGCCTCTTGATATGGGGCATGGGTGTGGGGATATGGTATAATCTGAAATGTTTTCACTATGCATGACATTCAGAACTTTAGCAGCATGGAACTTAGTATGTATGTGAATCTAACATAAAGGGAAATCTTAATGTAAAGATTGTCAATGGGTGTGCGGCAGGGCTCAGGATTCTATCACAGGCTTCAGGAAATGCTCTTCCTGAAGGCCCACACAAGCAGAAAGTGTTAGAAAGCAAAAGAACCTAAGCAGGCCCCTCCAGCCATTCATTTGTGACTTCTAGTGCCATGGAGGAATAAAAAGAAGTGCTGTAAGACTTTCCCTTCCTCTTCCAGTTTTTGCTTCAGGTTGACTGATAGAAATCCTAAGCTGTACTTCGCCAAGGGCTGCTGCTGTCCAGCTTCCTCCCACAGGCTGCATGTGGAAACCAAGGGCCCTGTAGTTACTGTGCAAAGCCACTATTGTTCGGGAGCACTGGCCCCAGCTTCCTATCCAGTCCCGGACATATCTGCCCTTCCACCCAGTGCCCCCTGCAGTTAACAGGAAGGCAAGTCCTACACAGCGGGATTTTAAGGACTGAAGCAGAAAGAGGTTCATGGATTTCAGCTTCCACCCATCTTCATACTTCATCAGGCTTCAATCCCCTGCACCCAGGCAGCTGCTTGCCCTCCCAGTGCTTTTCCCTGCAGTTCCCTTCCTTCTCCCACATTCCTTTCTGGTTTTAATGCATCCTGTGCAATGAAATACTGATAATCCAAAAACGAACTTTTCTTCCGTTCCTTCTCTTTCAGCCCTTGCTTCAGTGACTCTTCGATTCCTACACAAGCTCTCTGCTCCTACCAAACTTGTTTGCCGCTCCAAAGTGGCCTTGTGCATTCTTTCTTTTGACTTCCCACTTCCTCTTGGATGATCTCAATTTCCCAATTATTTGAATCCTGCCTATTCTTTAGGATTTTGCTTAAATCCTATTGCTTTCATGAACCCTTTTTTTTTAAACCCTGGGGGAAGGACTCTCCCCCTTTTGCTATGTCTCATCACAGTAATGCTGGGCGTAATTTGTGTACTTATGTGGCAGAAAGCACAGGTGTGGCGGGGGGGCCAGACAAGGTCTGACCAAACTGGGTTCGTGGGAACAGGGGCGAGCCATGTGCCACTTCTCCGCCTCAATTTTCCTATTAAGGTAATGAGAAAACCCGACAGAATGGTCTCTTATGTGACTGCAGGCCATGTCCCCTAATTGTGCGTTTGGCTAATCTTATGACTTTCGTTAGAGAACTTATTTTCTATTAGTGCATTTTTTTTTCTTATTTTAAACATGTTTCTTGTTAGCACTGAACTATCATCTATCTTTTGGATTGCTTTTAATTTTTAAATTCTCACACGTATTTTTCTCTTCCCCCTGTAGGGACGGAAGCTCCCATGGAGAAGGCAGCCAGGCCCAGGGAGGGCCTGCTCCAGGGCACACAGGACACAACCACTGTCAACTACCGAGGTCCCCGCGCGCCAGGACACAGCCGGCTCGGCGTGGCCTCCAAGTGGGAGCTCGCTGCTTATCTGTCAACTGATTGGACGCTGTGAGGCTCATTTTGCGAGACAACTCCCCTCCCCGCGGAAGGAGGAGCCCCTTGGAGTCGGCTGGGTAACGGGAAAAGTGCTTACTCCGGGAGGAAGGCGGGGCTAGCCGGAACCAGCTCTCGCTAAGAACCCGCAGACTCCCCCGGCGTGTCTGAACCCCGTTCTCCTCCGGGGAGCGCGAGGGGGTTGGAGGTACTTGGAACACGTCCCTTTGCGGGAGACACGTAGCTGCCTCTGGCCCAGCTCCCCGCTGATCCTGCGGAGTGGACCCCCCCCCCCCGCACCCCGTTTCGCTCCGGCTCCCTCCGCGCTGCAAAGGGAGGGGAGAGCCGGGGAGCCTTGCGCACCAGCTTCCCCGAGCTGCAGGCGAGGAGCCCCGCGCCCTCGGGAGCCTCTGGGCAGCTTCCCCGCCGCCGCGCGGGTGTGCAGGCTCTCCCGCCGCCCCCACCCGCGGCTCGCCCTCCCCGCCGCCCCCGCCAGCTGGAGCGCGCACACCGGGGCTCCGGCACGTGGGTGCGCGGGAGGCGGCGGCCGTACTGCCTGAGCCCGAGCGGGAGCCGGGGCGGTCGCCCTCCATGCTGTGTGAGCTGCGTCCGCCTCCCGCTCAGCCTCTGGCCGGAGCCGAGCCCCGCGAGCCGGCGAAGCGGCCGAGGGGAGCAGGACGAAGACAGGTGGGGCGCGGCGGGCTGGAGCGAGCCGAGCTCTGAGCGAGGGGCGCCCGCCCCGGGAGGAGACAGCCCCGCTACGGCCGGCTCCCTGCTCCGCCGCTGCTGAGGGCTCCTGGCGGCGCGATGCCGCTGCGCTCCTCTTAGGCGGCCGCCGACTGCCCGAGGCTTCCTGCAGCCGCGCGGCCCGCACCGGCCCCACTCGGCCGGCCAGGACCTAGCCTACGCCGAGGACGCGCCGGACGCCGAGCCCGAGCGAGCGCGAAGTCCAAAGAGTGCCCCCGCTCCGCCAACTTCCCGGAGCCCCTCTCCCTGCGCCGCGGCGCCGGCCCGGAGCGATGCGCCCCCAGCCGGGCGGCGCGCCCTCTGCCGACTCGCCGCCCGTGGGCTCGGCTGGGAGCGCGTAGCCTTCGCCGCGTGGCCCGGGAGAGGAGTGAGACGCCGAGCGTTTTGCGGACCCCGCGCGCACCAGCCTGCTTGGTTTCCCCGCGAGGACAGCATCCGGACCGGGGGTGAGTAGCGCGCCCGTAGCGGCGTCAGGGACCCGGGCTGGCTGCTTTGGGGATGGCAGGGGGACTGGAGAAAGTTGGCTGCGTCGCCCCGATCCTGGGGCCGGCGACGGAAGGGAACATTGGTTCTGCAGCCGGACTGACTTCGCCGTGTCCCCCGATTGCCTACGCCCCTGAAACCAGGGAGGGAGCCCGCTTCCCGCTGGCCAAGGAGAACGGGGCCTCCCTGGAACTGGTCACTGACTGTTTGCTGTCAGCGTGCCCTTTGGGGTTTTCAGCGGCCCGCCCATACAGCAGGCGCCCTGCGCAGGCGCTTGGAGATCCGCTGCCGCCGGGGCGCGGTGGGAGATCGTGGTCAGCTCCAAGGAGAGGCCGAGCGCCTTCATAAAGAGGAAACACTGCTGGAGAGAGAGGGAGAGAGGGAGAGGGAGGGAGGGAGGGAGGGAGACAGGGACAGGCTGGGGAAGAGCATGAATAAGGGTAATTTCTCTGTTTCTCGGGGATCCCCCACCGGAGCGGTCGCTCCTTGGTGCAGGTCAAGGGCGCTCCCACCCAGTCCAACAGGTGTCCTGCGCGGGCTTCTGAGGCTGGGCACAGGGAGGGGTCTCTCCCTCTCCCCGGGGCTGCTTCTGTCACTTCTAGGGGAGCATCTGAACGCTGGCAAGGAAATGAGCGCTCTGCCCCGGCCCTATTCGGGTGTGTGAGGCATCCAAATGCCTCCTGTCCGGAGACAGCGGCCTCATTGTGTGGCTGACTGAGGTTTCAACTTGCAGGCAACTGAGGGGCCATTCAGCTGGGCCACATGGACTTGGCTGGTGGTGGGACTGTAGCCTCAGCCTTCTCCGTGGTCCTCAGCGACGGTTATTCCAGCTCCCCGCCCTGGGCAGGGAGCCATACCTCAGGTTTGCCCCTCGCACTCCAGGGATGGGAGCTGGCCTCTCAGCACTCCTCAGAGCCGTGCCTGGAGAGTTCTCATTTATCTGCCTCTTGGACTCCTGTCCGGAGACTCAGACACGGGGTGGTGAGTGTGAGAACAGGCTGAGTTTGAGAGGAAGGTGGGAGGATGTAGCTAGAAAAAATATTCTCTTCCCGCCTGCCCAGGAAGACTGGAATTGGGAGAGAGCCCATCTGCGCGTTCAAAGTTTCCTCTAAAACTAGCCGACCTTCCCCGTGTGCCCAGAGTGAAGTAGTTTGGGCTGGGGAAGCCTCGGGAACGCCAGAGTGGCGTCTTCCCAAGTCTGCCGGGGACTGCTCCGTCCCTCGGTTTGCCCATTTGTAGGTTGGGACAGTGAACCCTGTTTGGCAGGAGTTCTGAAAGTCTACAGAGGAGGCCCTTACAGGTGAATGTTTGGGATATGGGGGAGCAGGTGGAGGTGAGGGAAGAGGAGAGAAGAGGGTAATATGGAGCCTGCCTGCCCCTCAGCTTGTACTTAAAGTTTGTATTTTGAGGTTGCTTGGCTTTCAGAGGAATGGGGATTTGAGGAACCTAAAGCTTTCCCCAAACACGTGTTGCCACCCTGCCCCTGACTGCTCACCACCCAGTGAGATGGGTGGGCTGTGGAACACAGTGATGGACACTCGGGAGTCCAGGGATGCTTTGACTCTGCTCTTGGCCCTGCAGCCTCCCCTTCAGAGCAGCAGCCCCTCCTGTCTGCAGCTGTTGGGCCTTGCTGCCTCTAGTGTGTAATTACCGCTGCATCCTTTAGCCCAGGTTCAGTTTCTCTCTGGGGAGGAGGAGGAGCCTTCAGATAGTACTCAGTGCCTCTGGCTGTGGATTGCTGGGGTTGCTCCTAATTTGTTAGCCTTGACTTGTAGCACATCCTGGCTGATGTGGGATGGGGGCCTTGTCCTGCCAGAAATGTCCCAGGAGGCTCTGTGCCGGGAGGGGAGCTGCCAAA
Source organism: Heterocephalus glaber (assembly GCF_053883595.1). NCBI lineage: Eukaryota > Metazoa > Chordata > Mammalia > Rodentia > Bathyergidae > Heterocephalus > Heterocephalus glaber. The sequence goes on along the minus strand of NW_028258377.1, from coordinate 32,944,116 downwards.
GGGATGAATTTATAGTGGGGAAGTGTGTGTGTGTGTGTGTGTGTGTATGGCAGGGAGACAGTCAGAGGCAGACAAACAGAAAGACCTGGCCAGAAAATGATGCAAAATAAAGAGAGGAGAAAAAGAAAAGGAGGGCGGGGAACATGGAGGAGGAAGAGGGGAAGGTAGGAAAAAGAAACCTGAAAAAAAGAGCCTGAGACAAGAGAGAGAAAGGGGGCATGAACAGGAACAGGTGGGGGAAGGTGGAAAAGTCTGGCGAGGATGAAGAACGGTGGAGGAGGGGCGAGGGCAGGAGACGCAGGGAGGTAATGCTTTTTGTATTTAATTTTTATAAGCCAAGCTGCCATTCTAAGGAAGTCGACACAATCCACATCCTTAAGCAGCCAGCCTTTGGTTAGTGTTTGTTTCTCTAGGGAGGTATGAATTATACAGAAACTGGACACCTGTTTGGGATGCAGCTGCATTAGAGATGACAAAAATGTCCGATGCCTAGATTCTTGGGAAATACACAGATGTCTAATACGAGTGCATTTGCCTTCGTTTTTTTCCTGGGTAAACATGGAACTGGAGAATTAGGGCACAGGGTTATTTCACTAACCATATTTGCCAGTGATTCTCCAACCCCTGTGTATAAAAGGGTCTCCTAGACAGTTTCTGAGATATCACCCGGGAGTCTGGACCATGGGGGACAGGAATGTTCCACTTTAATGAGTGTCCCTGTTGATTCTGAAGCAAGATGTCCCTGAACCACAGTTTGATAAACTTGATGGAGGCTGTATAACACTCTTCTCTGATTTTTTTTGTGAATTTCCTCCCAAGAGATGTAGTTTAACACCTCCCTCCTGTACCCTATTCTCCCCAGAAAAGCTTATTTCTTGTGAATTTCTCTTGTAAAAGGAACAAGTGCACGAAGCTGCTCAGCCAGGGCTACCTTTCCACGAACCCTGTTAATCATAGTCCAGGGGAAGACAGACAGTCTCCTGGTTGGCCTGGTCAGGGCTGTTCACAAGTAACAGATACTGAGCGCTCGGCGGGACATTGTTCTGGGCATTCTCCATACAGTAGGAGCCCATTTAATGCTTATAACAGTCATGTCATAGGTAGTACTGTTATTATCATCTGCAATTCACAGTTGAGGAGCCCGCTATCTGTAAAAATTACATGATTTGTCTTAGAGAACTACGTCATTTTCTGTGGTCCAGCAACTGGAAAGTATCTGTGCTGACATTTGAGCCCAAGTTTGTTGGACTTCAGCGGCTGAGGCTCTAATTATGTGCTGTGCTTGCTTCTAACCCTGACATCTCCTGTTTATACTGCGGGAGTCAAAGCATTCTTAGAGACCATCCCAAAGTACTCTTTCCCCACTTTACCAATTGAAAGAAAATGAGAAGTGGTTGAAGAAATTGAGAAGTGATTTTCCAGAAGCCCTACAACTAGTAAGTGCCAGAAGTAGGACGTGAATCCTGATTTCTGGAGTCTCGGTCCAGCCTTCTCCCTACTACACCAGTAGTTAGCATATATGGCTTTTCACCAAGACTGTAAGAGCGTCTTACTCAAAACATAAGTTCCTGGGCCCCGCTAGAGGGTTACTGAATCAAAATTCTAGGGCAGAGAGCCCAGCAGTCTGTCTTGTCAGCCTGCACCTCAAGCCTACAGCTGCATGGCACCATTTGTCCCAGGTATTCCACGCTCTTAGATTTTGATGTTCTGTGTCCCTTCCGTACAGCCCTGAAGAGGACTCCAACCCGCTTCTGCCTCCAGCAAAATAAACACATGAAAAGTAGTAGGCACTGCTTGTGGCTGCCCCCACTGCTTGTTTTAATGGTAAGGAAGCAAGCTGGTCCACCCAAGGCAACCTTTGAGAAGTACAGCAGGGGAGCACTGATATTTGTTGGCCTTTCTCTCCCTCCCCCTTGTGTCAAGTCTGAAAACATTTAGGAAACATCAAATGTCCTCTCAATGCTTCTGTTGGTGTGTGTCCTAATGTTCAACTGAAAATGACACCATGACCCAAGCCACTGTGTCAAAAAGTGTCAAGGCGTCATCCAATTTAGTGAAATCTAGCTGTGTTGTAAGAAAGACCCCTTCATTATGATTCTTTTGACTCTCAGTGTAGATCACTGCCTCATTCTGCAGGTGGAAAGGAGACATCACATATGCGCTGTCCCTTCCTGGCCCACTTAAATTGTTTTCTCGGTGACCTCAGTGTCTTTTTCCTTCACTTTCATTGAAAAGTGGCCAAAGGTGCCAGACATCTAGTTCGACAAAATGTTTTGTCATCTTTCCCTTTTCAGATCCAAATTTATCTTTTGAATCTGTTGCTTTTAACACTGACCTCTTATTCAGGGATGGTAATTGAGCCTTAGGTAGCTTTGATAAGCAGCTGTCTGATATATGTATTTTAAGTAACCATAGTCACTTGTGAGTAGAATGCAAGCCAAGGAATAATGTATATTTACAGTGTCTGCATCTTTAATATGCTGGATTGTTTTAATCATAGCAGTGCTGAAACCATTTTCTTTTTGTCATGGCCGGCAGTGGAAAAGGACAAAAATGAAAAGAAACAGTTTGTGGTGTAGACTTTGGCACTGAGTGTGGACACCTGGGACCCAAGGCCCACTCTTGGCAACCTCGATCTGGTTATTTAATATCTCCAAGTGTCCATTTCTTCATTTGGAAGTGGAAGGCAATGAGGATGTTGGCCGTATGCATTGTGAAGCTTTCCTTCATGGGTGATTGAAGTGCTCAGCACAGTGTTTAAGGCCCCTTAAGCTAGTGATATTACAGCTCTCTGTGAAACATTTGCCTTGTCCATTCATCGGTGGATAACATTGACTTCACAGAGGGTGTACAGCTTGGCGGGGGCCACAGGTATCCTGCAAGTCCGAGCTAGAGCTCTGTCAACTCTTCCCTCCCTTACTGTTGCATTCATAGGAGTCATTTTCTTCGACCTTACACTTTAGAGCTTTGTATATGAAACATTTTCTGGTTGGTATTTCAGTTTATCCAATGGAACAGACTGTCAGAACAGTAGCAATCCTTTGAATTTGGGGAGACCATTTCTAGGTGCTTGAATTACCTCTAAGTAGTTGATCTTGCTTTTCCAATAATTGAGATTAGTCTTCTTGAATCTTTCCTCTGCTGCTTTTGTCTGACTCTAACCCGTTTATAAGGTATCAACATAGATATTAAATCTCCAAGAAATTCTCCCTTGAGTCCTCAAGGGCTGATTTAGATATCTCTGTAATGTGTTCCCCTATTTACCCTATATTGTAGTTGTCTCTCTACTTCCCTATCTGCCACTGAATCTATATATAAGCTGATACACCTACTCTTATTGGATGTTATATCTGTAGCACTCAGGACAGTGCCTGATGTATAGAAAGCCCTCAAGAACGTTTTTGAATGACTAAGTGAAACTTTGAACTAATTCTGTGTGGCCTAAAAGAAGCAGCTATTGTCCTTGATTCCTAAGAGAACAACCCTCCAAACTTTAAAATTGAAAACCATGAGAAACAATGTGTCCCTAGAGCCACTGTTGTTCACATAGAAGCAGAGTGTAGTGCTATCAGTAGTTGTTGATTAACTACATTGGTAGCTTTGGGCAAGTTCCATTTTGATGTTGCTTAAGATGTAATTAGAAAGGACATTCAGATTTATAATTTAATGCGATTTTATCTGTACATTTAATTACTTGCTTAGAAAGACACTTCTGTTTCTCAGCCCCGAAGTTTTAGAAATTAATAGGCTCCTGGCTTAAGAAGCAAGGTTAGAAACAATGTAATCCTACCAGCTTAAAGGAGAGAGGAGGAAACTAAAGTTCAGAGAAGGAAAGGGAGTGGCCTGAGGTCACCCAGCAAGGTAGTGCCAGAGTTGATGTGAGAGCCAGTGGTTTTTGGCTACCAGCCCAGGATTCTCAATGTACAACTGAAAGCGATTAACACTTCCATGGTGAGCTGCTTGATTGCTTTGAAGCCGTGCTTAGAAGCCTCCCTCATGGACACCGCCTGCCCCCTGCAAAAATCCAAGATAAAAGTCACGCTGAAGAAGAGAGAAGAAGTTTTGGAAAGATTTGCTAATGGGGGCAAACTCCAAACGTGGAGGTTGTGGGAGAGCATCCTGGCAGGTCTGATGTTAATGAGGCCTTGCGGGCTTCTGAGACTCCCCATCTATGTTTCAAAAAAAGGAAACATGGCTTGACCGGGAGCCGCTTTTGATGTTCCTGTGTGTATGTGATTTTCCGACGTAGAGATGTGTGGACGTTGTTTACCGATCCCTTGGCAAAAGGTCTTTGGCAGAAGAGTGGACGTGATGGTGCTCCCCTACTTCCTTGCACTTTTTTGGGGCTGGGAAGCAGTCACCCTGAGACCCTTCTGTACCTCTGGGCTGCTTTGGAGTAGGACTCAGTGAACTGGCCTGAACACATCCTCGAACACAGACCATGTGCAGTGTACCGGGACGTTAACACACAGATCTTTGTTATGCGGTGTCAATGTTATAGAGATAGCAGGACAGATGACTGGTGTGATGTATTGTGGATGATGCTCTGGAAATATTCTAATCAGTGCTGACTTGGCTCAGAAATATCTAGCCTAGCACCCTCCCTGCATCCCCAAAGGCTCGCCAAACCTACCCAGAGTAACAAACCTGTGATTATTCAAGTAAAGAAGGCATAGCCATTAATTCTGTTTGCCTCTCTGCCCTCACAAGCCTGAGCTTTTGGTGTTGCTTTTGATTTGATATCCAACAGTTGGGTGTTAGATAGGGAGAAGCGCTTCTCTTTGTCCTCCCAGCACCAGAAAATGCTGGTCACTTCCTTGCCTTGTCAGGCTCCTAAATTGCCACTTAGCTTTCCAGGGCCGACTCCAGAGAGCATGTGTTTTAGTTTTCCCAGGCCCTATTTCGGTTTATTTTGGTCCACACCTCAGCTGCCTGTTTGTTTGTCTCATGGTCTCAGTACTAGGAAATGAGAGCTTGTATCTTCTCAATCACAGAACCTTATACTACTTTACAATCTGGCCATTTGTCTTCCATCTTCCTCTCCCTCTCCACTAGTACTTTTTTTCTTAAGCAGTCTTATTACAGGATTGTCAGTTTGATTAGACATTTCAAAGAAAACACTGACTTTAGAGTTCCTTTATGTGTTGCTCTTGAAAAGACTTACAAAGTGAGAGATACTTCACAAACTGAAAAGTTTTTTTTTTCTGGCAGCACATACATATGATGAAGTTATATTGAGTAGAATATATACAAAGCTGGTACAAAAGGAAGAAAATAATGGGCAAAGTGCTTCAACAAAAGTTACTCTAAAGAGGAAAAATGTGACCAGTAATCATATAAAAAGTTGTACAATCTCGTTAGCAATTGGAGGAATCCCAAATGAAAAATCAGTGCAATATTTTTTACTTGTTCTATCAGAAAAAGATTACGGAGTCTGAAAATACAACACTTTGGAGAGAACTTTAAGACATTTGGGGAGTGTATATTGGTAATCAGTTAGGCATTGAGTATAATGAGGCCAGATTAAAAACATGATGAATGTTTAAATTTAAAATTTATTAAAAGACACATTGCCATTATCCCCCTTGAAATACTTTCCCGGTTTTCAAACACACTTACCCTGCCGTTCTTGCCACTTTCTGAAGCAGTTCTGGAATTCCTCTTATGTGAGTGGCTTTATTGTCAGGGTGTGTGTGGTTCCAGGAATTGATTTGCTGACTTTCAGAAGGGTCCTACTGTGATTAGCTGGCCTTGAGAAGTTTGTGTACTGGGGTAAAACTGCCATTGATCAACCCGCATGGGTTTATAACCAGTTCTTTGTGACTATGTTATAGAATAATCTATTTTTTCCTTGGAGGATTGTGAACTTTTATTCCCACCTAAGAAATAGGCCTTACTACTTCCATTTTGAAGGGTGCTGGTTAACTAACTTGCTCTAAATTTACCAACTACAAAGTGGTAAAGCTGGGATTTTTGAACCTCAGGGTTGTGGCTCAGTTTTTTTTTTTTTTTTAAATCAACATTAGATGCTCATATATGAATTATAACACTTATCGTATTCCTTGTCATAAGATTATAATAAAATAATTCTTTCAAAGTTTTTTTCTAGCTTTCTGATGTTCTTTTCTATTTCTCTCAAAAAATAGTATCAGTTTTGCAAACTAGGATGTGGAGACGAAACTTAACCTCTCCCAATATTTGCTGCTATCTTGGTTAATTCCTTGAATTCTCTTCCTTCCTGATTGTTCTCTATCCTGTCTTAATCTGTTACCCTAGGTATACTGGAAACGTATGGCTCTCACCTTTTAGGATGCATCAGGATCACCTAGAAGCTCAGGCCAGCCTGGACTACATAGTGAGACTCTGTCTCAAAACAAAGAAAACTCAGAACAAAAATCAAATAAAAAAACCCATAGTGCTGAGCCTTACCCCCAGAGTTCTGGCTCACTAAGTCAGAAAATGTGCATCTCTAACAAGATCAGAGTGAGGAGTCTCCTGAGGCTGATCTGTGGAGGACGTGTTGTAAATCATGGTAGAACAATGCCCACCTTGCTGGTCTCCCATACCCTAACTTCATAGCTTCCTCCTTTGCGCCCTTCTTTTAGTATTGTATCTTCAATCTGATAAGCTTTTGACAGCCTTAAGTTATCAGATGTAAGAAATATAATGTTTTGTAAGAATCCAGTGAATCCAATATGTACAGTGATGAGATGAATCATTGTTATTTTCTTTTCTATCAGGTCCCTCATTTGAAATTTCTGGAAATTGCCACAGTATCCTACCTTCCTTTTTCCTATATATATATTCCTCTAACAAAAGCAAAGTAAATAAATAAGAATGAAAAGGAGTTGTTGTGTTCTGTAGGTGAAGTGTTGTAGATATAAAATATTGAATTAATAAACTTTGTTCAACTCAAGGATAACCCTATAAAACACACACACGCAATTCACTGCTGGGTTTTTATTTTCATCTGGTCATATATAATTTTATCTATGCTCTTTCAAAATATAGGTAATCACATATTTATCAAATATGTTACTATTTAAGAAAATATTTGAAGCCATGTCATGTGTCTGAAGTGAATAAATAAACCATCCTTACCTTTGCAAGTGTTTCAGACTTGGTTGCCAAAATGATTTCATACCACTTCTAGCTACAGCCTGTGAGGTGATTAAAACAGAAACATTGTTCCACTGTTGGAAAAAAGAGAACCAAAGAATGCAAGCATTTCTCCATAAATGTGAACTGAGTGAAACTGTTTAATCCAGGAATCTCAAGGAGATATGAAAAGAGTTATAAACCACAAAGTATGTCAAACACTGTCCACATAGGGGGCTGCTCTGGGTTTCCTGTGGATTGTCATTGTGTACATATCAACTTGTATTGACAGATGCTCTGATTTTTTCAGGGGACTTGAGAAATGTGCGGTTTTGATGATATATTTCAATTTGAAGATGTTTATACTCAAAGGAAATCTCCATGTAAACCAAACCTTGGGTCTGTGTGGTGTTCTTTTGAAACTGATGATCTACAGTTATATTGTAGGTGGGAGCCATGCCTCTCATATCTAAGATCGAATAGTTTGGCCTTTGATTAGATATTTATGAAGATACAGAACTGTCTTTGACTTAATGTGGGTGGTTTTGTTTTGGGGCGTCTCATTGTTTTTACCTTATTTATCCTCAGCCTTTTCATTCTGCTTATGACCTGTGTATTCATGATTCCACAAGGACCTTTTCAAACGTTTGAAGTGGTCCCTTTTTCTCATTCTCCCTCAATTCCACTTCTCCTGTCACGGTACATATTCCTAGTCTTCTAACTATTAGTCTTCAGGTATGATTGTTAAAGCCTTTATCATCCTAGTTACCTTACTCTAGGTGTCCTCTACTTTTTTTAAGTTTCTCCCAAATAGAGAAGCCCATAGTACTCTGTGATGGCATCTCTTAGCCAACCAATAAAATTAAATTTAAATTGATTTACTGTTAAAGTGTCACTCAAAACCAAGTAGATTTTCCAGCACATTTTGAGTCTGTTTGGAATGATGTGACATGAAATGCAGCTTATGTCACAAATATTAAATTCACTTTGGGTGACACCACAAAGATTCTAAGAGTCATTCTCCAAAGGAGCTCAAGTCCATAAAGGTCAAGAGACACCTGTGACCATTGAGAAAGACTTGCCACACTTCTGTAGTTTTTTCTGAATGAACAGGGAAAACAAGCAGCAGTGTTAGAGAAGTCTTCTTCTTTCAAACTGGTCCTTATAGGGGCACAAGTCTGTGGTGAAATCTAGAGTCCAGAGTAAGGAGCTGATGAGATGTTTTAAGTAAAGGTTTGAAATGATTCGCTCAGGGAAGTTAAACAGTTGATAATGAGAGCTATGGTTTATTAGAAACCTACTATGTGTCATACCGTGAGAGTATGTAGAAATGGAATCATCCTTGTAGAGTACTTAGCAAAGTATCAAGCAATTAATGATTTATTTATTTATTTAATTTTTTTTGGTACCAGGGATCAAACTCAGGACCTTGCGCTTGCGAGGCAGGCAGCAGAACCACTGAGCTAAATCCCCGGCCCAAGCAATTAATGATTCAGATGTGAGATAGATGTTACTATCATTGTTTTATACTTAATGTTAGTTCTTTTTACTTCTTAGAGGTAATTATTATTGACATTTATAGACAAAGAAACTAAGCCTTGTGGAGATTAAGTTTCTGGCATTATACAGCTTGCAGCATTTAGAACCTGGATATTTATTAAGCTCTAAACATAGGCTATTTTCTCTACCTCATGCTGTTTGTCTCTTTGCATTCTAAGATGGGCTTGGACTCAAGGTATAACCTTCAGTTCCTTTTGAATAATTGTCAAATTATTTTTGTTTATTCAGTGGCTAAACATTTGAACTTAGTTACAGAAACACACGTTATTCTTATCAAGCATGTGTTACTACTGTTGGTCTTATATTTTTATCTTTTTAGATGTTAGAAACATAAATTTCATCCAGGAAATTAAATTTGTGACATGTACACATTTGACAAGCATGATGAACATTTTTTAGTTTTGATTAAGTTACTTTAAAGAGACCACTTACAAGAGGAGGCAGTAACATAGACAGAGGCATGTGGTACACTCCTGGGATGCCTTTATTCCTTTCGTCTCCTGAATTTGATATCGGTCACGAATTCATGTTCTTTATGGGTCTGCATGGTATGTATCCATTATCCTGATCTCATAATCTAGCTCACATTTCCCTATGTCGGTCTTCAGTTTAACAAGAAATATTTTAGCGAACTCTTCTACCGTATTCTATAATTATGAAATTTTGTAATCTTTGACTCATAAGCTTAGCTAAAACTGAGATCAATTTGGCATGAGTTGTTTGTGTATAACTTGTGATGACTTCAGTTATCATTGCTTTCTGATATTGGTTTATTCTTGTGTTGATCTGAGAAAAATAAATTTCTTTAAAGGTTCTAAAATAATTTGAACTTTTTTTTTCCCCATTAACTTTATTGATACATTTTAGGTATAAAA